>NC_089239.1:20420425-20770966 GCF_963924675.1 Phocoena phocoena | reverse complement strand
ACATGAATTGATTCCCCACCCCCGGCCCCCCTTGTCCCATAGTGCTCAGGAAGCACCAAGGAATTCTAAACAATCATCTGATTAGTCATTAGAAAAGTTCCACTCTGCAGACTTTCATACCACACTTCAAATGAAACTGTTGAGTTATTTTAATGGAACATGGTTTAAACACTTATCATGCTTTATAGTAATGGCCTCTTTGTTCCAAGCACACCATTTGAAAATTAGTGCTAATGTTTAGTCATGCTGGTACCTAAGACATTCATGCATCAAGCATTTAGTTGTTTCCTAATGTGGACACTGAATTTTTTTGCCTCCTAAAAGAGACGTGTTTTCTGGAACCCTAATCTAGAAATGTGATCAGACGCACCATTTGACCATGGATGAGAACTTGATATTTAATTTTTGGCAGGTAATAGAGAATGTATATGTGCCATACTTACATAACAAATCAAGTACACCTAAGTCAGGGAGCACACAATCTAATGTTTGAGAGCTTAAAAATCTGAAATTCCCAAGGGATATTTCTAGGAAATCATGCAAGTTAAATGCAGTGGTAAAGATGTTAAGGTGGCAACCTTACAAGTCTTAACACTAGCATCATAAATTTCACTCTCTTTCCTGCCTTAAGATTTTTATCCTAGTTGCTAGAATTAGAAGTAAGAATGAAAAAATTGAAGGCAAATAAATGATAGTGTGTTTATTTATAACAGTTCCCAAATTTCAAAAAAATGAGTTGGTTACCTTTGAAACCATTACCGATCTGAAGGCAGCTGCTTTCTGATTTCCCTCAGAACTCTATGGAAGAGACTGACTTAGAGAAACACTTATATATCAATAGAATAAGTTTTCCTCTCACCTGTCACCTTTTCATTTTTACAGCATTTATATTTGTTCATGCCTGTGTTCTTTCTCAAGTGGCTTTTCTGGATTCTAGAGTCTCCTCCTTCAATCCAGTTTTTTATGCAACTGCCAAATATAACTTTCTGGGGGCAAAGCTATAATCTCATTCTTGTTTTGCTCAAAAACCTTTAAACAAGTGAAACTATATGCATATGTATAATACAGATGTAAAAACAAACACATAATTATAGGATAGTTAGGAGAAGAATTTATTAACTAGCAACTGAGATTAGGTGATGTGACTATTTGACTATCCTTTTTTATTTTTTGTATTTATCAAATATTCTACAGTGAACAATCATTAATTTAGTAATCTGATAGAGACTATTTAAAATATATTTATATCTATAATATAATTATGTGTTTTCTTTTTGGGGTTCTCTTTTATTTTGTATAATTGGTGCAGTAAGATGTAACTGTGGATTTCTTTTATGCCCTGGTCTTTGAAAGATAAAATAGGATATGAGAGGGAATAGGGGGAAGGAAACCTGCACAGAGTAGTTTAGAAACTTAGCATAGAGTAAGTGAGGTGCTTATGGTTTCTGTAGTATTCATTCCAACTCATGACATAAACACCTACATAAAAAAAAAGAACAGAAGGACATACTAGTAATGACAGGTATTCTTTTGCCTGGAATGTCCTTTGGGGACAGATCCTTAGAGAACCCGTGTTGTGCTGGTGATAGGGAGCTGGTCAGAGATTGGAGCTCTTGGCCATTTCTTCATAAGAACCACTACTAACAGGAGTGGTTGATCAGCCATAGGGAAGAGAAACTCATTCCAGGGGAAAAGGGCATGAAAAAGAACTAGGAGCAAGTGAGGGTCCAAAATGATGGATCAACATCCAAGAAAATAATTTCAGTCCTTAAGGTGGAGTGGATGGAGGGCTAGGACAGTAAGCAGGGAACTCAACTGTGATTAACAAAGGGTCTTGTAAGGTAAACCTACTATGTTGTACAGCCCTGGTGGTGCCATTCACATTGTAGTTTATGTGACTGGTGCCTCCAAAGTTGTGGAGTGCAGTGGCCATATAGAGGGTCCTGTCACGTGTTATAAACAGGGTCCCTGCTTAGCAGAGTGACTTGAAGGGAGCATAGAAATTAGTAATAACTGGTGAATAGTGTAGGCACAAGGACTTTGCAGTGATGGCAGAGGCAGTAGATCCTGGGTCTGTAAGAATGGTTTAATTCAATGTAGAGAAAGAAACATAGATATAATATGGTTGAAAAGAATGTTGGCTCTGGTCCCAAATTGCTTGGGATGGTTTTCTGGCTCCATGGCATGCCAGACCTTGTGCAATTTACTTAACATTTCAGTGCCTCATTTTTCTCATAGGGTTGTTCTTAAATGAATAAATGCATATAAAGCACTTAGAGGAAAGCCTGGTCCAAGGTAAGCAATCAATAAATGTTGGCAACTGCCTTTAGTACTGCCCATCTCTCAGAGCAGAGTTATGAACCTGTGACCGGACAGTCTTAGGAAATCCAGCGTGGAGGCAAAAGGGTGAGGAAACTAACCAGGATTAAAATATGAAAACCCTGCTTTAACACTTCCCCAAGTTCCTGAAGCAGGTTGTTGTGTCCATTTTCAGGTTTAGAAAGGAATCTTTTTCCAATGGTCCTCCTCTACTATCTAATGCCTTTCTGTGAAGAGAGTAGAACCTATCTTAAAACTTGACCCATTCCCTCTTCTTTAGATCTGGTAGGTTGATGTTCCCATTTTATCAGTTTGCTGAAAGCAAAAAGAACTATCACAATCACCTTTTACTTCAAGGTAGTTTTGATAGTTAATCAGCGATGGTTTGTAGTTAATTGAAAGAATGGAATATTGGGAACAAAATCATCATATGAACCAGGTATTTATTGGGATACTATGGATTCTGCCCCAAGGACTCCCTCTTCAATCACTGATCAGCAAGCTTTCTGGGTCTGGCACCTGACTTCTGGAATGCAGGTACACTAGAGATGGGTTCTCTGCTATTGATGGGTCACTATGCATTGTGACCTAGCACCCCTAAATGATGACTGCTCAATTGCCAAATGGCACTTGGCCCCTAAACGATTGGTGTATTAAAACATGTAATCCCCTTGTTGCTAGCCTTCCAGAGGGAGGTAACCTAGTCCTCTGCTGGCTAGATTTCAGGTGCTAGAAAAGCCTGTGATTGACTGCTGCAATTGCAGTATTAGATGATATTCAGTTAGTGGGAATTAGAAAGATACCACATAGTTAGAATTACCGTCATTACCTTACAAGCAGAAGGGCTAGAGGAATAATATATTTTAGTACTTACTATTTTGTTGAAGCATATTGCCAGTAGTTCTTTTGTTTGAGAATCAATTCATTTTCCTAGTTCAAAAGGTCAGCACCATGGCAAAGGACATGTAGACAAGGGAAATAAAAAGTTAGTTTGTCTGTGTATCTGTGTATTATATAAATGAATGAGAAAAGAATTATAAGCTATATGTCTCTTGGAGTCTCCCTTTGCTCTTAATATCTAGAGAAGATGAATTTAAAACTCCATTTCTGTATCTTCTGAAAAGTTCAATGCCCTCTCCAATAATTCTGTGAATTTGTGGTAATAATTGTGTGTGGGTGTGTGTGCACATGCACATGTATGAGGTGATTATAATTAGTGTAATTTTCTGGATCCTAATTCTTGTCTCTGTTAGATTCTATGCTGCTGTTCTTTTACCTCCAACCTAGCATTCACACAAATGTTAAACTCATTCCTAACCTTGGTTTTCCAGCCGAAAACAATAAAACAAAGCAAAAAATAAAAACAAAAACAAAAAGAGCTTTCTTTATATACAGCTATAAGCTTTTTTGGAAGATCCGGTGAGACATAGGAAGATTTCTATCACTGCAGTGTGAACAACTCAAAGCCTAGCAGTAAGCATCCCTGTTCATAGACTAGAAGTTCTACCAATTTTTCATAGTGTGCTGTGCTCTCCTCCCTGTCCTGGTATATGTTAGGGCAATTAAATGTTTGTTTTTCTGGGAGAGACTGGCTACCTATTTACCAAATCTGTTTCTTCTTCTTGGAAATACATTTTCTAGATGACATTTCCCAGCTTTTTTGAAATTAAAGCATCACTGTCTTGTGCTGTTGTCCAGTGTTTTAAATTATTATGACTGAGAATATGATTATTGTCCAATGCCTTAAAATTATTTTCTGTGTATTTTGACTAATTTTCTAGTTATTTAAGGAGGGAAGGTAAATTCAGTCCCTATTACTCATTTTGGCTGAAAGCTTAAGTCCAGTTTGGGATTGCTCAGATGGACCATCTTAGCTCCTGGCCTCCCTGTGGTATAGGTGAGGTATCTTGGCAACTGCATTGCAGTTCTCTTTCTCCTTGACCAAATCTTCACCTGTAGGTCTGTCCATTGGGGAACCCACCCTAAAAAACTTATATATAATTCTGCAAACTCCACTTGCTTGCTTTAGGTGAAAATTTAGAAGACCGAGTAAGAGATGGTAGAGGCTAAGTAGGAAGGAACATGGGAGCCTGAAGCAGAACCAGTTCCTCAGTTACAAACATCTATTTCATTTTTAAAATTTTCTTTTTTTGGCCAGGCGGCATGTGGGATCTTAGTTCCCCGACCAGGGATCGAACCTGTGCCTCCTGTAGTGGAACCGCACAGTCTTAACCTCTGTGCTGCCAGGGAGGTCCCACAAACATCTATTTGAAGTCGTTGTGAATAAGAAATAAACTACTCTTGTGTTTGGGTATATAGGAAATAAATTTGTTTGAAATATAGGAATATACACATGTACACACACATATATTTTGGACACATACTGGAATTTGTTAGAATGGCCAGCATTATTTTTATAATATAGCTGTCAGCTACCTGGCAGGCACCTCTATTCTAGGTGAGTTAAGAACTGTCTGAGGGACCTCAGTTCCATCACTTATTCAATGGCTGCCATCAAAGCTGAGCAGTGGGATCCGTTCCAGATTTTAAGGCATGTCCATTCCTTTCCCTTCCAAGATCCTGCCACCTTTCATGATGCTGTACGAACATGATGCACAGGTCTCAACACCTAGGAGAACTGTAGCTTGTCTGTCTTTTCACTTTCTGTCTCCTTGAGTTGGGCCACTCTTTTCTGCTCATAGAGCACCAGCCTCTCTGCTCCCTGTAGTCCTCAAACAAGGGCTTGATGTAATTTGACCACAGGCTTAAGCCTGACCCTTCCAATCAGACACAGCTACAGTTAGCTTCAAATCATGTTGTCATATGAATATGCAGATCGTAATTAGTCAAATAAATCGAAATTCCTTTTACATAAAAGTAACATACATATTTAATGGGGTTTTTTGTTTGTTTTCAGCTAATTATTATTACTTTGGAATCGCCATGTGAGCTAAAGAAAAGAGTATCTTCAGGTTGTAGGCAATGTACAGTCTCTGACTTAGATCCTCCTCTCATTGAACAAAAAATGTGTAACCCCAGTTTTTTGCAGGGTACTGTTCTAGGGGCTAAGGATATGGCATGGAACAAGGCAAAGAGATACCCACTGTTGCCGAGTTTGTATTTTAGACATTATAGTACAATAACTTGAGTGTACTTAGGATGCCATGGAAAGATGGTGATGTTGAGTGACTGTTATCTTTTCATTCTTTCCAGGTTCCTACTCTAGCAGTAAGAGCAAGAAAAGTCCATAGGTAATCCTGTTATCTCTGACCACAAGGACACTGCTAGAGTGGTAGAATTCCCATATGGCTTAGAAATAGCAGGAGAAAACGGAACTGGTTTGAGAAATAATATCTTCTAAAAACTAAATATGAGGGTGCAATTGTCACTAAAATTTATTGAGCATTTATTAGATGGCAGGGCTTTATATATACTCTCTAATAATAATAGCAACACTGACAAATAGGAATTATTATGCTAATTTTCCACATGATAAAATTAAGAGAGAGGGTTACCCAAGGCTAGGTGCTAGTGGACATAGAGCTTCAAGCTCTAAAACTCAGGTTCCTTTCTAGACATTGCTGCCTCAGCAAAGAAACTGAAGAATTTTACAAAAATTAAGTCTAAGTTCATTGGCAACATATCATGAGAGAAGCCCTCTCACATTTCCATGAAAATTCAGGAGTTTCAAAGGCATCCTTTTCCTGCCATTAGGATGGGCCCAATGCATAATGACTAATAAGCCAGAATTTTGTCTGAGTTTTGATTACATTGTTTCTCTAGCTCAATGATGGGCAAATTATGGCCATAGGTCAAATCCAGCCCACTGCCTATTTTCTTGTGGTCCATGAACTAAGACTGAGTTTTACAATTTTAAATGCTTGAAAAGAAATTTCCAAAGAATACATTTTATGATACATGAAAACTATGTGAAATTCAAGTTTCAGTTCCATAAATATAGCTTTATTGGAATACAGCCATGCTTATTCATTTATGTATGCTCTGTGGTTGCTTTCATGCTACAAAAACAGAGCTGAATAGTTGTTACAGAGATCTTATGGCTCACAAGACTTAGAATATTTACTTTCTGGTTTTTTTAATAGAAAAAATTTGCTGACCCAAGCTTTATGAAAGTGGTCTTAAGGGCCACTCATCTCTACCAAGAATCTGTTCAGTCTCTTTTCCATTTGTTTACTTGTTTCTTCATTTATTTTACCATCAAAAATTTACTGAGTTCCTCCTTAGTATCAAGCATTGTGCTGGGCACTGGGGTTAGAAGGGCAAAAAAATTAGAGAATTACTAGAAGCACAACGGAAAGAGGAAAGGAGGATATTACAGGAAGAAGGAACGTGTGAAGGCATGGGGTGATGAAATAATGATAATGACCACCCTGTAGTGAACAATTACTATAATCATTTCGAGTTTACATGCAACCAGAGGCAAGCGTTGTGCTAAGCGCTTTAAATGATTACATCATTAAATGCTCAAAGCAACCCTTTCAGGCTGATTAATCATAATTAATCAAATTTTCTAGATGAAGAAACTGAGATTTTAACTGGTCATGTAACTCATCCAAGGTACATAGCTAAACAGCACTGCCTTCAGGATTCAACTCAGGTCCGTCTTATTGAAAAGTCCCTCTGGCTACTGGGTAGGTGCTTTCATAAGCATTGTAATCACACAGCATCTAACAATATATGTATTATTATTTTTAAAGTAGTATGCTAGTGGTCAAGTGTGATTTCAGTAGGTTAATTTTTGACATCCGTTTATGTTAAAAGAGATGCGGGGTTAATTTATTTTTGGATTAATTTATATTGACAGGGGTATAAGGGACCTGGAATGTTCTTTCCTTCCCAGTAAAACCGTAATTATGGCAGTAGAGCGCCCCTCCTTTGCTCCACAATTACCTGTCCACATTCAGCACCCACAGGGTAGAGAAGATGAGGCAGACCCACTGGAAATGGATTTTGGAGTATGATTTGAATCCATATCCTAATTTTTCCATCTAAATGTTTATAATGATTCTTCTTTGTTCATTATTTTTTAAATTTAATTTTTCACATGTTCTAAATAGCTATCAATAGATGTGAAATTTCTATTCTGTTACTTCCAAGTTAGGTATTACTGAATCCAGTTTTAGGTATTACAGGAAAATAAGACTCAGAGAATTATGAAAATTTGATGTCATACAAAGTAGTAAGTGATAGAAAAGTGGATTTAAGATCAGGTTTGTCATCATAAAATAAATAAATAAAAATAAAAAACACAAAACACTTTGTGCCCCAGTACTGTAATAGCTTGTATTAAAATTATGGAATGGTGAGTGTTTTATTGTGACTGAGTAAAAGAAAAATGGATAAGAATGGTAGAAAATGAAGCTGGAAAAGTAATATGGGCACTCTATCATCAAGTTAAATTCCAGGCTATTCTGGGGTTTACCTGGCGCAGCTTGTAATTTCAACTCTCAAAGGAAACCAACTCATTAGTGAATAGCTTTATGTGTATATCTCCATTTCTAATAGGTTTCTTTTTTCTTCGTCTTTATCTTTAGAATAAGGGATATTTTCTTTAAGAGTACAGCACTACTCGCCCCTTACGCTCTCCATCAGCATTGTGGCTACTGTTCCGTATACCCCCCTCTATCTTTAACAGTGTTTAAGACATGTAATTTGCCATTAATTGGAGGGGTGGCGAAAGATTATGAATCCAATCCCCCTTCTATGCCGTGAAAGGGTTTAATATATAATGCTGCTTCTAGCCATTATGTAAAGATGAGTTAAGGTGTCTCCAGAATTTGGGGCTTCCCTGGTGGTGCAGTGGTTAAGAATCCGCCTGCTGGGCTTCCTTGGTGGCGCAGTGGTTGAGAGTCCGCCTGCTGATGCAGGGGACACGGGTTCGTGCCCCGGTCCGGGAAGATCCCACATGCCATGGAGCGGTTGGGCCTGTGAACCATGGCCGCTGAGCCTGCGCGTCCAGAGCCTGTGCTCTGCAACGGGAGAGGCCACAACAGTGAGAGGCCCGCGTACCGCAAAAAAAAAAAAAAGAATCCACCTGCCAATACAGGGGACACAGGTTCAAGCCCTGGTCCAGGAAGATCCCACATGCCACGAAGCAACTAAGCCCATGCACCCCTGCTACTGAGCCTGTGCTCTAGAGCCCGCAAGCCACAACTACTGAAGCCTGCGAGTTACAACTACTGAGCCTGCGCTCTAGAGCTCACGAGCCACAGCTACTGAAGCCCGTGTGCCTAGAGCCCGTGCTCTGCAACAAGAGAAGCCACCACAATGAGAAGCCCACACACCACAATGAAGAGTAGCCCCTGCTCCCCACAACTAGAGAAAGCCCACGCGCAGCAACGAAGATCCGACGCAGCCATAAAAAAAAGATGTCTCCAGAATTTGGAAGTTAAAACAGGAAGAAACAATATGAAATGGATGGGATTAGCATGTGAAGTGTGACTTATTTTAATAGATCCATTCATCTTTGACTAATTGGAAATACCTAATTCCAATTAAGTTTTGTAAGGCAGTATCTCATGAAAATATTAGCAAACTTAAAAAAAATATTTTGTGACTCTGCCAAGTTTGTTGCAAACTTCCCAAAGAAGAAAGTTCAATCAAAGACACACTGTCAATGTGGAAAAGGAAAGATTAAAGCACAGATTTAGGAAGGATTAATTTATTTCTGTTCAGAATAGACATAGAATTCTTAGAAAACTGCATTATTTTCAGCAGAGCTGTATCCTTAATTGTATGGAAAGATATTTTTAAATTTCAAATTTCACCATGCTATAAACGAAATATTCCTCAAGACTATCTTCCTTCATTTGCTTGGGGCCCCAGCTGACCAATTAAGTTTTTGAAGATTAATTCCATTTCCACGGTACATTGATTACAAGAGAGAGTGGACATCAGTGTTGAAGTGGCTGAAAATAGATAAATGTGCATCCTAGTTTAACTCTAGTAGCTCATTAGAGTTAGCCTGTCTTACTGAGTTCACTCAGTGCTGTGCTCCTTGAAAAGTATTTCGTTTTCAGACCAGCCCCTCGTCTGTGATGAGAAAGGAACATCCAGCCTGTAAGTAAGGGTGGAAGGCCCTGGCTGGATTGACAAGGAGATATTCCCTCCTTGACAACTTTGTGATCTCAACCATATACATTTATGGTATTTTGCTTTCTTGTCCATGTAGCTCTTTTGTGTAACCATGTTTAAACATTGACAACCCTGCTGGCCAATTTATTTCTTAAAAGGTCCATATTCTAAATTCACTGAAGAATATTAAAAAATAAAAAAGGAACCTACCAATTAGTGCTTGTGGCACTACTGATGAAAACTTTAGCAGATAAATTGGTCTATGTTCCATTTGACTGTGGCCTTAGAGACAACAGAATCATATCTTAACGATAAAGAGAGAGCTAGGAAGAAAGTAAAAACAATCAACTTTCATATTGAATTTCCTACTGAGGTGAAACCAAGAGGTTAGAAGAATTTTAATAGTGTTACTTACATCAGCAGATCAGCTATTTAAACAAAAATAACGCCTAATTCCATTTGTCTATTTGTTAAGATTTGACACCACGCCAAAGTTCAGTTCTTTAGATTATTCCATTTTGAACTGTCCACATAAACTTGTTTCTAATGACAGATGACCTCGCAAATCTCCCATACAGCCTTATAGGATGCGATTATAGTCCGAGTTGAGATGCTCACATCAGTAAGAGCTGTTAGTATACTTCATCAATATTGTTAATGAGCTGACTATTGGCCTCTCTCTGGTGTGACATCCTGGCATCCTTGATCTTTTACAGAAAGGAATTAGTGCTGGCATTCAGTGGAAAGCTCCAAGTGGGCTTAATTGGAATTTTTCAGGGTAAGATAGAATGTTCAATTTTTAGCTTAATGATGATGCTGGGACTATTAACATACCAGATTTGAGTTCAGTTAAGGTAATTTTTGCCCAAAAATGAAAGTGCAGTTTGGCTATTCCAGCATCTACTAAGTACAATTATTGAGAACACTAACCTGGAGGAAATAGATTCATTCTTTAAACTTGTTCTTTAAATTTTAACATGCCTCACGGGTTTGCTTCTCTTATTTTCACCCACTGGGGGGCGGGGAGGAGGGAGGAGAGAGAAGTATCCAAGACGCTCCAAACAATAATTTCAACGATTCTTTCCTTTATAGGGAATATAGTGTTAAAAAGTAGATCTAAAAATATATCTCAAAAAAAAGGATAGCTCTTAAGAAAGTATCCTCTCTCTTTTATAAACAATAAAGTAAAAAACATGAGAGAAGTATATTGTTTTGTGCTATTTGTTGAACTGAAGGAATAGTCAGGATGTAGAAAAGAAAGCAAATGAATTACCCTAAAAGTTTGACCATTTTGGCCAGGTTGATTATTTCCAGGTTAATTACTGATCAATCAGTTGGTCACACAAAAAAATTCCATCTAATTGTCAAACCATCCCCATTATCTGGACAACAAGATGGTTAGTCTAATCACTTTGATTCTTAGAATGATTGAATGAGGTTGAGTTTGTGATAAGCCCTGGACTGTGGCAATGACTGTAGAATACATAACATGGCAGTTTTAGTTCCTCTATGAAATACAAAATAATACCGATTTCTGAAATGTCAATTTGACAGAGTTGTTAGTTTAACAAAGTGAAAGTATACATTGTCAAGGAAATTTGAATTTGTTTAAAATTTGATGATTGTAGTATCTTTCATGCCAGAGGATTAGTGTGTGAAGAAGATATGGGTCCTTATACTGGTTCTCCTCCATGGACCAAACTGAGTCTTCTCAGGCACTTTTTGTTATATTGGCTCAACCCACTATAAACATGCTATATCATGAACTGTCTCCTGAGTCCTTTTAATTACTATATACACATATACATATATGTATATATATTTTCCTCCAAATATTAAATTTGGTAACAGAAACTTATGGTACTTTTTTTTTCAATGAAGTATATATATGTGTAAGTATAGGAAATACGTCTGGGAAGCTAAATGATTACTTCTTCTAGACTGCATTCAAGAACTTAATTTTTCCAAACATTTTCATCTATTTTATTATTTTCCTGATGTTATGAAAGATTTTACCTACTGAATCAATTGCATTTATTATGTAATGTAAATAATAGTTTTCTATTTACCATGTATGTTTAATTTTGTATTATTTAATCCATACAACAATCTCAGAAGGTAAATATCACTACTGTTTTCATTTTAAAAAGCAGAAAATGAAGGTTAATTAATTTGTCCAACATTGTGCAACTGTTAAGTGGCTGAAGCAATGAGTATTTTTCTTTCTCAGTTAATCGAAACATATGTATAGTTAACAGTTTGCATACAGGAGTAAGACAATTTAGATTTGAATTCTCATTCTATCACTTACTGGCTATGCAACCTTGGGCAAGATACTTAATTTACTTTTCTAACCCTTGGTGAATTCATTTCTAAAAGGGGATAATAATAGTATCACCCCCTGGGATGTATTCATGAGGTTTAAATAGGATAATGCATGCGATTTTTTTAGTGCCATGCCTGGAAAATTTTAAATTCTCAAAATGTGTTTATATTATTACAGGTATCAATTAGTAGAAATTTAGCTCAGGGAAAGTACCTGATGTTTTGAATTGGATTGTGCATTTTTAACATGGGTCTGGGTATGTGAACCTTAGCTTTTTGACATACAAAACATAATCTTAGAACTCCTGGAATCTTGAGAGTCAGGCTGGAAACTTTTTCTAAGAGCATCATTTATCAGTTATTTTTTATTTCATGGCCTCTTAAATATTACTAAACTAACTTCAGAACAGGCAAGAATAAGTGAGCTAATGATGGAGTGAGTAATAGCAGAGTATGCTGCTGAAAAGATGCGCACATAGGTAAACATTTAAAAATCCCACTTTTATACTTTTAACCTATGTCTAGTATGAATTATGAGTAGAAATCCTTGAGATGTTTCAGATTAAATGATAGATTCGAAAGTACATGCAATGGCATTCGTTTGCTAAGTCTGATATGACAAAGTGCCACCAAACATGTGACAAACAACAGGAATTTATTTTCTCACAATTCTGAACGCTGGACATCTGAGGTCAAGGTGCTGGCACGGTAGTGGGGAAGAATCTGTTCCATGCCTCTCCCTTAGATTTTGGTGGTTTTTTTTGGCCATTTTGGCATTTTTTTGGTTTGTAGAAGCATCACTTCAATCTCTGCCTTTATCTTCACATAGCATTTTTTCTGTTTATTCTCTGCACCCAAATTTCCCCTTTTTATAAGCACACCATTCATATTGAATTAGGGGCCCACCCTATTCTAGTATGACCTCATTTTAACTTTAATTATATCTACAATGACCCTCTTCCAACATAAGGTCACATTCTAAGGTACTGGGAGCTAGATCTTCAACATATAAATATTGGGGGAACATAGTTCAATCCATAATAGCAGTCATCACAGAAGGATATGATAAGTAAATTTTAAAAAGAAAAAGTTAACATAACAGGAAAAATCATAGTTTTGTGCTTATTTAAGTTAAAAGTTGCTTTCAGAAAAAAGAAACTAATGTGTTTTATTTTTGGGGGGGGTGCGTTGGGTCTTTGTTGCTGTGCGCGGGCTTTCTCTAGTTGTGGCGAGCAGGGGCTACTCTTCATTGCAGTGTGCGGGCTTCTCATTGTGGTGGCTTCTCTTGTTGTGGAGCACGGACTCTAGGCACGCGGGCTTCAGTTGTTGTGGCGTGCGGGCTCTAGAGTGCAGGCTCAGTAGCTGTGGCGCACTGGCTTAGTTGCTCCGCAGCATGTGGGATCTTCCCAGACCAGGGCTTGAACCCGTGTCCCTTGCTTTGGCAGGTGGATTCTTAACCACTGCACCACCACAAACTAATGTTTAAATGGCAAGAATGCATCTGGAAAGGATCTGAGGGGTTTAATTAACCACAACTTTAAAAATAAAAAAGCTGACAGATTGATGTGATTACTAAAAAGTATTAAAGCAAATAGAGTCTGCATTATAAGAATTACAGTGTCTAAAGTAAGGAAAAATGATAATCACCAATAAAATGTGTTCCAGAAGAAACAAATAATGCTAATTGATGAGAGTTAGATAAACTTAAAGAATATTCTAATACATTTTTCTGTTCAATTGTAGAACAAGTACAGAATTCCTCTTCAATGGAAGCATTTAAGCAGAGTTAGGCAGCCATCTGTCAGAAACCAGAAGAGGAATTTGGAAAAGTTTCCTAAGAGACCTAACACATCTGCTCCTTTGTTAATAGGGATTAAATGGCACCTGTAGGTCTTGACTTCCCTAGGGCTCCCTGGCTTTACTGTACATTTTTAAGCCTGTCTGTTTCTCCCTTCTTCCTCTCTCAAGTGCAAGAAGTAAAACACACCAATCATGTCTTTGGATCATCCACCGAGTGTATTTAAAATGGTATATTGCTATCTTTTGGACCCTTAAGCTTTTGAAAACTGCCACACACTTGATTTGGTAGACTTCTGTATTGCAAAATGATGACCACCATAGTGTTGGCTAACACCTCTATCATGTCACTTAATTATCATTTCTTATCAGATCTAGTCTCTTAACAACTGTCAGGTGTATAATATGGTATTGTTAACTGTAATCACAATGCTGTACATTAGATCTCCAGGACTTATTCATCTGCAAATTTTTACGCTTTGACCAATATCTCCCCAAACCCCCCACTCCTGAGGCACTTTACTTTGAGGCCAGGAATTAAAGAACAGGTCTTTAGTCTCTGGTAAAAATGACGAAAGCAAAGCAAGACTTAGGCTGGTAAGAATTTGTACCATAAAGTTTATACAAATTGAGATTGAGACAGGGGACTAGGACTAGTTTTTGTAAATAGGAGGGTATCTTGGTCCATTCAGGCCGCTATAACAAAAGCAGTAGGTGCTTAAACAACAAGCATTTATTTCTCACAGTTATGGAGGATGGGAAGTACAAGATTGTGGTGCTGGCAGATTAGGTATCTGATGAGAACCTTCTTCCTAGACTGCTTTCATAAGGGCACTAATCCCAGGCCCCACCTCCTAATAACATTACACTGGGTAGTAAGTTTCAATAAATGAATCTGGTAGGGAGGGGGAGGAGGGAACAGAATTGCAGTCCATAACAGAGGGTCATTTAAGGAAATAAACTAGATTCCATTTGGTACAGTTTCGTCATGAAATTAGGAAAATTTATTGTTGTCTGTTGAAGGAGCAGAATAAATCTTTCCTAAATTGTATCACTTGAACTGCTTTAATTTCTCTGATACCAGGGGCAAGATTGTCCTAGAGTCTTGAGGGAAACTGAGCTAATTAAAGGAGACTAATTATCTGTTATGGAGGAGAGTGTAAATAAGGCAAGGGCACAAAAGCCAAGGTCCTCATAAATGCCTGTGAAAACTTGACTGCCCTATGTTATCCTACAAGTTGACTTGAGAACTTAATGAAAATAAAAGAGAGTCACTCAAAAATCTTTGAACAAGGAAGAGTCAATTCTACACTTAAACCCATGAAGGGATTCAGGTTTATAGTGAGCTGCAAAGTGGACAGTGGCTGAGCTGGAATAAAGCCAAGTGATCTATAGGTTGACAGGTGTGGATGCCAAGAAGGTCTTTTTTTTTTTTTAACATCTTTATTGGAGTATAATCGCTTTACAATGGCGTGTTAGTTTCTGCTTTATAACAAAGTGAATCAGTTATACATATACATATACATATGTTCCCATATCTCTTCCCTCTTGCATCTCCCTCCCTCCCACCCTCCCTATCCCACCCCTGTAGGTGGTCACAAACCACCTAGCTGATCTCCCTGTGCTATGTGTCTACTTCCCACTAGCTATCTATTTTACGTTTGGTAGTGTATATATGTCCATGCCACTCTCTCACTTTGTCACAGCTTACCCTTCCCCGTCCCCATATCCTCAAGTCCTTGCTCTAGTAGGTCTGTGTCTTTATTCCTGTCTTACCCCTAGGTGCTTCATGACCTTTTTTTCCCCTTAGATTCCATATATATGTGTTAGCATACAGTATTTGTTTTTCTATTTCTGACTTACTTCACTCTGTATGACAGACTCTAGGTCCATCCACCTCACTACAAATAACTCAATTTCGTTTCTTTTTATGGCTGAGTAATATTCCATTGTATATATGTGCCACATCTTTATCCACTCATCTGTTGATGGACACTTAGGTTGCTTCCATGTCCTGGCTATTGTAAATAGAGCTGCAATGAACATTTTGGTCCATGACTCCTTTTGAATTATGGTTTTCTCAGGGTATATGCCCAGTAGTGGGATTGCTGGGTCGTATGGTAGTTCTATTTGTAGTTTTTTAAGGAACCTTCATACTGTTCTCCATAGTGGCTGTATCAATTTACATTCCCACCAACAGTGCAGGACGGTTCCCTTTTCTCCACACCCTCTCCAGCATTTATTGTTTCTACATTTTTTGATGATGGCCATTCTGACAGGTGTGAGATGATATCTCATTGTAGTTTTTATTTGCATTTCTCTAATGATTAATGATGTTGAGCATTCTTTCAAGTTGTTGGCAATCTGTGTATCTTCTTTGGAGAAATGTCTATTTAGGTCTTTTGCCCATTTTTGGATTGGGTTGTTTGTTTTTTTGTTATTGAGCTGCATGAGCTGCTTGTAAATTTTGGAGATTAATCCTTTGTCAGTTGTTTCATTTGCAAATATTTTCTCCAATTCTGAGAGTGGTCTTTTTGTCTTGTTTATGGTTTCCTTTGCTGTGCAAAAGCTTTTAAGTTTCATTAGGTCCCATTTGTTTATTTTTGTTTTTATTTCTATTTCTCTAGGAGGTGGGTCAAAAAGGATCTTGCTGTGATTTATGTCATAGAGTGTTCTGCCTATGTTTTCCTCTGAGGGTTTGATAGTTTCTGGCCTTACATTTAGGTCTTTAATCCATTTTGAGTTTATTTTTGTGTATGGTGTTAGGGAGTGTTCTAATTTCATACTTTTACATGTACCTGTCCAGTTTTCCCAGCACCACTTATTGAAGAGGCTGTCTTTTCTCGATTGTATATTCTTGCCTCCTTTATCAAGGATAAGGTGACCATATGTGCGTGGGTTTATCTCTGGGCTTTCTATCCTCTTCCATTGATCTATATTACTGTTTTTGTGCCAGTACCATACTGTCTTGATTACTGTAGCTTTGTAGTATAGTCAGAAGTCAGGGAGCCTGATTCCTCCAGCTCCTTTTTTCGTTCTCAGTATTGCTTTGGCCATTCGGGGTCTTTTGTGTTTCCATACAAATTGTGAAATTTTTTGTTCTAGTTTTGTGAAAAATGCCAGTGGTAGTTTGATAGGGATTGCATTGAATCTGTAGATTGCTTTGGGTAGTATAGACATTTTCACAGTGTTGATTCTTCCAATCCAAGAACATGGTATATCTCTCCATCTATTTGTATCATCATTACTTTCTTTCATTAGTGTCTTATAATTTTCTGCATACAGGTCTTTTGTCTTCTTAGGTAGGTTTATTCCTAGATATTTTATTCTTTTTGTTGCAGTGGTAAATGGGAGTGTTTTCTTAATTTCACTTTCAGATTTTTCATCATTAGTGTATAGGAATGCTAGAGATTTCTGTGCATTAATTTTGTATCCTGCAACTTTACCAAATTCATTGATTAGCTCTAGTAGTTTTCTGGTAGCATCTTTAGGATTCTCTTTGTAGCGTATCATGTCATCTGCAAACAGTGACAGCTTTACTTCTTCTTTTCCAGTTTGAATTCCTTTTATTTCTTTTTCTTCTCTGATTGCTGTGGCTAAAACTTCCAAAACCATGTTGAATAATAGTGGTGAGAGTGGGCAACCTTGTTTTGTTCCTTATCTTAGTGGAAATGGTTTCAGATTTTCACCATTGAGGACGATGTTGGCTGTGGGTTTGTGAAATATGGCCTTTAGCCAAGAAGGTCTTTAATTGATTATGATATCCATGTGTTTCCTAATCTCTCCAGGAGTCTATATTTTCAGACAAAAGTGCCTGTAAGAAGTTCATGGGTGCACTTAGTTATTTTGTTTTGTAAGGAGAGATGCCTTTGGTATTAGAGATAGTTTAACTTGTTTATTTGCAAAGTATAATGTTGTCAACAGTCCATATCTCTACAGAAATGCTTAGAAAAGACTAGAAACAAAACGTCTTCCAAATATACCAGATTTGCTTCAATACTTCATTCGACCCAAAGAATGGAGTGAAGCCCACTTTGGACAAAACTGAAGAGGACCTTATACCTGCTTTTCTCCCCCTTTCGGATACCTTCTCCTACGCATTTGGTAAGCAAAGCTGAGGGCCTGGACAAACTCTCTAGAGCTTCAGATTTATGCCTCTGAACATCTCCCTATCAAATTGCATCATTTTATGTTTTTTTCCCAACCTGGAAAAAAAAAGATTTTCTTCTTCAGGCCACAGGGTGAGGTCTTTCTGGTTATCCTTTTGTTTCAACACATAGGCAACTGTTTTATTTATGCGTTGTTTGCTATGTATTTTCTAAAGTTGCAAGGAGACGAAATTGAACTTACTTTTTATACTACTTTTGCTGAAATACTGTATTTATGTAGGTCAGTAGAGCTTATTGACCTATTGATGCCTCAAGATACAATGGGCATATATACCTGATTATATGGTTGGTTCTTTGAAATTTTTACAGAAAATAACACTCAAATACTTCTTTGCAAAGTTAAATATTAGGCTTCTAGAAACAACTGTACAACTTTATGTGTACCTCTTTAAAACTTCCTATACATAATATTTTATTTATAACACTAGCAAGACTTTTTAGCAGAAATATTTGAGAACAACAAAAAATAAAATAGCAATTTGATTTTGAGGCACTTAATATTTACATGGAGAAGTAGGAAGAATTTTTCTCTCTTATGATATAGAATCCAATTTAAGGAAGGCAATAAATTTGGGATTCATAGTCAGGAACAAGACTGACAAAAATGTATTGTACAGCTCAATTCTAACTTACCAAATGTTAATTTTATGTTGCTCCTTCCTCTGATTTTTATTCTCTTTAAAATAATTTCTATCAAGGCATTATATTCACAATTTAATATATGCCTGTTTATTATGTAACACTATTGTGTATACTCACCTTTCACCTATACATCCAACAGAACCTACTGTCCTGCTATATACACACCACTGTGTCAAGAACTGTGAGGCACTGAACAGGTCTGACATATGATTCTACCAAGTGAGGCACTACATAAAAGATTGTAGTGCTCTAAGGTACAAGATGATTGGTGGCCCTCATCCAGTGTAGGAGACAGGCTTCCTGGACGAAGTGACACTGATACTGAGAAAATGAGGGATGAAAGGGAAATAGTAAAAAAAAAAAAAAGATGTTTTGGGGTGGGGTTGGAAGAAAGCATTTCAGGCAGACAGAATAGCATAGGCAAAGAAAAATCTAGAGCCTTGCAGATATGTTAGGCTTCCAGCCTTTAGCTTGGGGAAAAAAGGAAGCCATTGAAACCTTTTATAATATAAGTGACGTACCAGGCTGCTGTGTATTGTACATGTGATTGTACGTATGATGCAGTGAAGAAGATTACGACTTTTTTTTTTTTTTTTTTGCGGTACGCGGGCCTCTCACTGTTGTGGCCTCTCCCGCTGTGGAGCACAGGCTCCGGACGCGCAGGCTCAGCAGCCATGGCTCACGGGCCCAGCCGCTCCGCGGCATGTGGGATCTTCCTGGACTGGGGCACGAACCCGTGTCCCCTGCGTCGGCAGGCGGACTCTCAACCAGTGCGCCTCCAGGGAAGCCCAAGATTAGCACTTTTTAAATTGAAGTATAATTGACATACAATATTATATTAGTTTTAAGTGTACATCATAGTGGTTTGATATCTGTATACATTTGTAAATCATCACCGTGATGTCTAGTTACCAACTGCCACCATACAAAGTTGTTACAATATTATTGACTATATTTCCTATGCTCGAAGAGAACCACATTTAAGTTAGTGTTAGTCACACTGTAGACAGCCTGTATGTATATATTTATTTATTTTGGTGATTTTGTGGTAGACAGTGATAAAATGCTCTTACAAAATAAGTGTCTTATGACAGTGTTTTGACAGATGGAAGTAAACTGTCTTGAGAAAAGTGCCCTTTAAAGATTCACACAAAGGCAATGCATTCTCGTTAGCAGCAGGCTCTGGATGTACCTGTCTGCATTTTAAAATACCCCTCTGTAGTGAACATTTGGAGAAGCAATAGGAGGAAGACGAAAGTAAATAGTAAATAGAATCGACAGCCCTTGATATTTGAAAACTGTAGATTGGAGACTCCCAGATTACTGACACTTAATTTATCAACTTCACTTGTGATTTTAATAGAAATTTGTCATCTAGCTTCCAGACTTTCAGCTTCTATTGATATTCCCAACCCTTGACTTCTTCATTCGTAGTTGAAATACATCTTAGTATTCTGCTTCAGTCAGGTTTGACTTTTTTTTTTTTTGTGCCTGTCAAAACTGCTGTGGTTGGTGTCTGTTATGATTCTGAGTTCCCATTTCACCACCTTGTTTTTCACATTTCTCCAGCTTCTGAATAGCTAGGTTTCTGCTGTTACATCCTCTCCCTCCCTTGTGCTCCTAGACGCTTAAGCTCCTGATTTTCCTTGGAATTCATTTAGTACTTTCCTCTCAGTTATCATAAACTCTTCAGTTCTTTTTGAATTTTTTTCTGTTTTCTGATTAGAGTTTTTCTGCTTTCTAACTTGGTTCTGGCTGAAAATATCATTAACCTGCTGCCGTTTTCTATCTTTATCATTACTAACAATGTTGGCTATTTGGTGACTTGATACCCACCCTAAGGAGCAAGGCAGCCCCTTGGGCCCCCAGTCACCACCTCACTCACTCTCTCTCACACACACACACACACACACAGACATACAGACACAAACACAGACACACACAGACACAGACACACACACAGACACAGACACACACAGACACACACACAGACACACACACAGATACACACAGAGACACACACACACACTCCAGCTCCCAAGCTTTGCAACTGGAAACTCTGCTCCTCTTTAGGCCTTTGTAAAAGTTGTTTATCTTAAGTGCTGATGGTGACCCAATTCTGACTAAATAGGTTTTATTTCAAAAAAGAAACATCTCATGTACATTCAAATGTCACGTATGAATTCCTTCCTTAATAAGCTATGTAATTGAGCAAAAAGTTACTTTGTCTAAAATGTTTAAAGCCTACACATTTTACTGTTTCTTTTGCAGTCAGTTGAATATAACCATTTCTCTGTATAATAATTTCTAATTAATCAGAAATTATGAAATTGGAGCTCTTATTTGATTTATGCAAAAGAGGAAAAATGATGTCATAATAAATTCTAACCAGGGACTTATTAACGAACAGAAACTATTTACAAATTCCATTGAGGCATTTTAGAATTTTATTTTTATTTTATTCTATTTATTTATTTTGGCTGTGCTGGGTCTTAGTTGCGGTTTGTGGGATCTTTAGTTGTGGCGTGTGGACTCTTAGTTGTGGCATGCATGTGGGATCTAGTTCCTCAACCAGGGATCAAACCTAGGCCCCCCTGCATTGGGAGCTTGGAGTCTTACCCACTGGACCACCAGTGAAGTCCCTCCATTGAGGTATTTGATGGGGGTCATATTTGCCACCTGACATGTTGACTTTTGACGGCCAAACTATGACCTAAGGCATAGCTAGTCATTGACTGTTTTAGATTTAGAGTGTTCTTCACTTCCTAGAAAGCACGTTAGCAATAAGGACTATGGGAGATATCTTTTAATAATAAATTTATATAATAAAATTAATTATAAAATAATAAAAATATAATAAAATTATAAATAAAACAGAGCGGGGGTCTCTGGTTAACACATAGTTAAAAGACTGTTCAAAAAAGAAGAAGATATAAAAGCATAACTAAAATATTTCATGTAATTGAGTTTTTAACTGCACTCAATTCTCCATTCCAAACTCTCCTTTAGAAAATATTTTCTCATTACAGGTGATCACAGCTTTTTAATGTTCTTCCTCCTATTTGATGCTACTTTTTGTACATTTAGTCGGGAAAGTATGTCAAATGATCAGATTGGAAAAAATAGAAGCAAATGACACATAAAGCAGTCTCATTTATTGTATGGCATTCTCTAAAAGGAAATATGGAGGTAGGGGAATAATTGTCTCAAATTATTTGGGGATTATATGTAGACTTCTATTGTGAATTGCTGTCTAATTTCTATTTGCATGAATTGCTAACTCAATTGTATTTTAACCACACAAATGAGTATACTTCCTAAAAAATTACTTAGCTCTGTCTCTCCTTTCAGTTAAGATATTTGTATAACGGAGACCTCTGCATATATTGGTTTGTAAGAAAATGTTATCATGTTGAGGCACTGATTAGAATTCATCAAGAATTCTAGAATCAGTGGTTCCTAGAAAGCAGGAACAAGCTCGTTACAGAGAAGCTTCAGAGGTAAACGGGAATCCAGGGTCAGGACTTTCAGGAAGAGTGTTAGGAAAGCTAGTTTAGAAGCCAGTTGAGAGCTGAAGAGCAGGAGGGACAGAGGGACATCACCAGCGGGTGGAAGGACACAGCAAGGTAGCCAGAGGTATCCCGGCCAATAGCAGAGGCTTTTGAAGGTTTAAGAGCAGAGACAGGTAACCAAAGCCCAGGTTTGAAAAATCAAAGTCACTGAAAGGTATTCAAGAAAGAGATTTTGAAAAGTTCTTTCAAAATTTTGTTGAGTACTTCTGGTTGGGGAGTTCATCAGTGAGCTTCAAGAGATTTTGTGAACCTACTAAATAGGCATGCAAAATGGCCTTCTGTGTATGTGGGCGGGAGTGGGGGCTGGGAGGAAGGGAACTTTTCTTTTTCTGGGTAGAAATTATATCACTTTCATTAGATTTTCAAAGGCGTCTCTGACATCCCAAACAGCTAAAACCACAGTGTTTTAAAGGATCTCTGGGAAGCCAAGGATACCTGGGAGAGAAATATGTGTAAGAAAGGAAGATGTACAATCATACATTGATGAAGACCAATACCAGCCTCAACTGAAGACATTTAACTGTCAGTGAAACAAATGTGACACCGATTTTCTGTGTGTGGTGAAAATGTATATTTTGCTCACAGTTCACCTACATTTCTGAGTGCTTCTGCATTCTATCGAAGGCAATTAAATTAGAGAAAATTATCTAAATGTTGGAAGAGAGACTGGGTACCATAAAATATTATGTGCTACACAAATACTCCGTTAAAAAATACAAGAAGGTATTTCAGTCAACTTAGTTAGAAATAAAGCAGCAAAACTCCAATGCAACCAACTGCTGTTAGGTGATTGAACAAAATGTCTTATACTAGGGAATACTGTTAAATTTACAAATTTCCATTATAAGGAGACATTTAATATTTCTATCTTACAGATTTAGTTCATTTAACAGCACTGCAAAATGTCCATCTTTCTTAAAACGTCAGCTAAATTTTCCTCCAAAGTAATACATTCAAATTGAGGTTTCAGCAAAATTGACATATTTGACATATAATTAATCCTCGTACCTAATTATGTTACTAGATTTTTTCACTGGAAATTGGCCCAGTATATATGGAAGTTATTTCTAAGACATGCATTATATATTTTAAGTCATTAAATGTTGCTTCAAGTTATTAAAGTAGTTAACAATATCAGAAACAACAGATTAAATATTTTGTTTACAGAAAAAATCAAAAAGTAAAAATGTACACAGAAGACATTTAATTGTACATGTAACCATTAATTTACAATAGAAACTCAGATTTGTAGATGCCAAGCTGAATATGTAGGTTGCATATATATTATTATGATGGTACTCTAATAGTTTAAGAGAGGGATTCTTTTTTTCACAAAGGGTAACTTCACATCTATAACATAACTGGCCTGAATTGGAATTACACTAGGAAGATGGCAAAACACAAAACAATTTAGACTAACTTTTTTATTATTCTAAAGGCCCATGAGGTTAGATAAAATAAACATTTCCAATTAGAACACAGTGATGATTTAAGTTTTTTTTATTCCCTGTCTTTCCCATTGTGTCCCACTAAGGTATATACCTTTCCAACTATTTGGAAATAAGTAGAAATAATACTGAATAGATTTTTATTTAAATGCCAGCAAAATTCTTTTATTATTTTAGTTTAAAGTTCTATCACACCAAGATTTAAATGAAGGGAAAATTGAAAAAGAAAAAGAAGATAATTGACCTAAATAGCAGAGAAGAGTAGAAAACAAGAAGACTGCTTTAGGCTACTAATTAAAAGAGACAAGATAATTTGCAACAGGTGTGGATTCAAGAATAAAGAGAAAAGAATACAATAAATTATTCTTGATGGCAATTAAGACTGCTTTTAGTAGTAATTCTTATATTAGAGTGTAAATATGACTCTAATTAAAATAGTACCCACAGTTGTCAAGTAGAAATATGCCTATGAAATTAGCATATTAACAAGACTCATCTTTTTCCCAAAATGTACTTGTACCATTACTCTCTGAACAGTCTAACACATTTAATAGTATTTGAATCCTATTAGAAATGGTGTATCTCATTCCAAAGGATACTTAAAGCCGTATCACAAGAGCATATGATTTCCATAAGACTAGATAAAAAACTTTTCTTACTGTTACTGATGTTCATTACCTCAGTTTCAAGCACATGCAATTTACTGCCCCATGCTGTGCTGTTGGTGTTTTTTCCAGTTTAAACGAAAAGGCGGTGGTAGGCAGCTGAAGTGCAGAATATGATGGTTGTTTGTGCTATCAGATGCTGGAGAGATATACTTGCAGGAAGAAAATAACTAACATTTTTAATCTCAGTATTATCTTTGTTATCTTCTGAAATAACTCATAAAATCCCTGTGAAGTCACTGTTATTATTTCTACCATTTTACAAATGAGAAAACTGAGGCTCAGAAAGGCTATCTATGTATGTAACATTTCCAAGTTGGCATAATTGGTACATGGCAAAAATAGCAAACATAATTTGAACGGCAAACTTGGCAAACTACAGAAACAATTACAAGAATGTTTTAGCTTTCTCTCAGATATTAGAATAATTAATCTTGAGTGAAATATTAAACAGCTAAATATTTAACTTCATGAATCACTTAAAGACACTATAGTAATTAATTTGGGTAAGAATTTGATAATTTTAAAATTATATTTTCCCATTATATATGTTATAGGAGATAATTAGAGCAAATGTAAAAACAAACAGAGAAGAAAAACACAATATTCAAAGAATCCAAAGAAAGCCTCTCAATATTTTTTTTGTTAGATTTTTTGATAGATTTAGTCAAATTGCTTTTTTAAAAGCTTAGCTAACCTATGATAAATAGATATACATTAAAATGTCTGTATTGCCTTAGCCTGGGGATGTATTCACATTAAAAGTAATATTTCATTTGCATTTCTTTGATCACTAGTGACATTGAGTATTTCACAAGTTTGTTAGTCTGTTTCAGTTCATCTTTTGAATTATCGATGTGTTTTTTTGTTTATGTTCCCTAAACTCACAATTTGGCAAGTTGTCCAGTTGGTTAGATGCTAGGGATTCAACCTACAAGTGCATTTGAATTCACCAACTTTTTAGGTGTGACCACTTCTTAAGCCGCGCTCAGTGGTCCTCTTTTTTTCCCGTATATAATACAATTAAATTGTCAATGTTTGTCTATTATGTGTCTGGTCCCACGCAAAGTGTGAGAGTTTAAAGGTAAATAAGTCTGAGTCTCAGCTGATGACATATATCTTAAAGCAGCAGGAGGACGCAGATTCTTAAAGAGACAACTATCATCATGTCTATATAAATATCCCCTGAAGGCAGGTGTGAAACAGTTAATCAGGGAATCCTCATAGAGGTACTTTCTATTTGCTTTCTTTTTCTTTGTCTCCCATTAATGCTGCCAGGAGAGAATACTGAAAGAAAACGTAGGAAATAACAGAGTTCAGGCTTCTCAGTCAGTGATAAATTTTTTATATGATGTTTAGTATAGGCAAACAAATATTCCATTTAGGTCAGCAGGTGGCATTTACAGAAATGCGGAAGAATTATACTTTTGCGCTTGTTAAAACTTGTGCGGTTACCAGTGAAGACAGAAATAGTCAGGGCTGTTTATCTTATAATTAAAACAATCATTTCTTTTGCCCAAATCTGAATTTCCAACTGCAGACAGAGAGGAGTCTGTGATTGCCCTATGAGCCCTCCAGCTAAGAAGCGAGTGCTTCCTACCTCAACAGATATGCTTTAGAGTGGGGCTCCATCTAGCACAGGATGCAAATAAAGATCAGTGATAACAGAGACTAGAATGATGGTGGAAAGTGAAGATTTAGAATGAACTCTCACAAATAGATATTTTATATAGCTAAGGAGTGAATGGTGGTTAATGCCCAAACAATAATTTACATAATCTCTCTTTCTCTTCAGCACATATATATGAAAAGAACTTTAGAAAACATTAGAAAAGTTCATTAGAACGAACATATTCAGCATTAACGTAGTTACAGAAAAATTCCTGGACAGGGCAGACACTTTAAGACGTTTGCTCTTAAAACTGGTTCTGCAGCGTGCATACCAGAATCCCAGAATGGTATACGAAGAAGGCTCACTCTTTCTTCTGTTTTTTCTTTATTCCTTTTTTTTTGCGGTAGGCGGGCCTCTCACTGTTGTGGCCTCTCCTGCTGCAGAGCACAGGCTCAGTGGCCATAGCTTATGGGCCCAGCCGCTCTGCGGCATGTGGGATCTTCCTGGACCGGGGCACGAACCCGTGTCCCCTGCATCGGCAGGCGGACTCTCAACCACTGCGCCACAGGGAAGCCCTCTTTATTCCTTTTTAGATAGTGGTAACATATATATAACATAAAACTTATTATTTTAACCATTCAAGGATGTATGAACTCAGTGGCATTACTCACTCTTTGAGTGTGTCAGTTTGACATATTATATTTTTTAAAAAGACACACATAAATTGTTATAAGAATGTATAGGGAGAGCCATTATTTCTGCTTAAGGAGATCAAGGAAAGCTTCTGAGATGATATGACATCAAATTGGGCTTTACAGAATAAGCAGGAGTTTTCCAGACAAACAAGGCAGGAAGAAATGATGTTCCAAACAGTTGGAAGAGCATGAGCAGTGGTGTAATCATAAAAATGCATGACACATTTTCAGGGGCAGTGAATAATTGGTCTGAGCAGACAAGAGCTTAGACTGCTACTGAATTAATAGGAAAAAGAGGTTTCACTTTGATCTTTTATTTTTGAGGCTCTAACCTATGAGATAAGAGATGTGGGATCTATTTCTTGCTTTACCCTCTTAACCTCTCCTGAACTCAGGATCTACACATACAAAATGAGAGGAGTTGGATTAAATCAGTGGTTAGCAAACATTTTATGCAAAGATTCAGGGAGTAAATATTTTCAGCTCTGCGCACCATACAAGCTTTGTTTTTGTTGCCACTACTCGGCTCAGTTTTTACAGTGCAAAAGCAGCCAATCATCTGCAAACAAATGGACAAGGCTCAGTTTTACCTGCAGGCTGCACTTGGTCAACCCCAGATTAGATACTGTCTAAAACACCTTCCTGCTTTAACACTTAACAGTTCTGTTGTTCTATCTCTATTTTCCAAGTTCTGTTGTTTCAGATAATCTTAATCACAGAGAAGCATATTTATGGATCAGGGCATTTTGGATCAAGGGCGGAACTGAATATAATTCCTCAGTTGCTGCGAACAATCGATGTGAATACTTACCTTTCTACATTGAAAGGTCTGAATCCCAAACTCTTATACAGGAAGACAGAAACAAGAGTCACCAAGTAGCTAAAACCAATGCTTACATAGAGGAATAAAGTAAAACAGAATCTGCCACCCCAAATATGTCTTTGGTATATTGGTTATTTTGAGTTAAAATTATTTAAGAAATAGCTGGTGCAAGAAAGTCACTCTGACCTTCCTTTGTCCTCATCAAAGCTAAAAATAAATGTCCCATGTGGAAGATAGTTTCCCTGTACCAGGAGAGTAGAGATCCTTACCACCAGAGAGTCAGGGAGTTTAGTGCCAAGAAGGCTATATACACAAACCATGTTACTTCTTCACTAGTTTACTATCTAGTTGTCTTGTCAGTTCTTCACAAGTTTATTGTTTCCTTGTCTAAAAGGCACAAAAGCTGCCTGCTTTGGTCACTCCTTTGAGTCTCATATTTTATATGGGGCTCCTAGACATATGAAATTAAATTTTTCTCCTGTTAATCTGTATTATGTAAATTATTGGGTTAGTCAAAGAATGTGGAAGGGAAAAAGGGAAAAGTTTTCTGCCCCTACAGGAATACGGCTAATCTTTTTCTGGGAAAATCTAGATAATATAAAATATAAGTTAATAATAATTTAACCTTGATTATAGCTATAGGGTTTATTTTAATGGTAAATGTGTTCTCAGTTATTTTGGTCTTGTATAGATCAGCAGCAAGGGAATGCAACTCTGATGTACTATTCCATTTAGTGTCTTTATTAAGCCAAACTTAAACAGGTGTTTGAGTAGTGCATAACTAATGAGATTTATCAAGAAAAAATAAGATTATTAATATTTCCAGTCCAGTGTAACCTAAAGCAGCCCTGGAGGTGGAATAAAGACAGTGAACCCAGTTCTTATCCTAATATTCTATGGAGGCAGAAACTCATTAAAATAGTTTTGCTTTAATAATCTTTGTGTGTCTTTCTATAGAGTGAACACATATTGAAGAGTTGCATGGAAGCAACTGAGGGAGGGAGGAGAGTTCTGGACTGATGAAAAACCTTGGCATATCAGTAAATAGTATCAAAACAAAGAAAATGTCATTTTAAGAACTAGTCTCTTCAGCTTCTGAATGCAGATTATAAGATACATTGGTCTCAGTTTGCCTCACAAGAGTGTTTTAAAGAAAGATGCAATAATATTTGAAAACAAAACACATTTTTGTATTTTAAATTACATGTTTCTTTTCATCCCATGTTTTGTGAGAATAAAAATTCAAAAGTATGGAGACAGAAGTTCAAGGTCAGAATTGAGAATAAGGATGCACTAGAAGGTCAATATAAAGAGCTGCAGTTTCACTATTTTCTTCTATCAGAAATAGAGTTTAAGTTGGGCACATGGCCTCCCAACTAGAGACCACATTCGTCTCTGTCCCTTGCAGCAAGGTTCACTCAATGGGTAAACATAAGTAACTGTGCCATGTCCACTCTTGCTGCCAGCTGGCAACCCTGATGGCCAGCAAGCTTAGTTTAAGCATGTTTAAGTTGGCGATGCTGCCCCTGGCAGCTAGAGTCCCTGGATGACTTCACAGGGTAGAGCTGCTCTATCATCCTGAACTCATTAGACCAAAAGTCAGTAGACTTTTCCTGTTAAGGGTCAGAGAGTAGATATTTCAGGCTTCATGGGTCATTCAGTCTCTGTTACAACTACTCAGCACTTCCATAGACATACATAAATGCAGGAACATGGCTGTGTTCCAATAAAACTTTGTGAACCCTGACATCTGAAGTTCATATAATTTTCAGGTATCACAAAGTACCAGTATTCTTTTGAGTTTTTCCAATATTTTAAAAATATAAAAATCATTTTAGCTTGCAGATCATACAAAAACAGGCAGTGGGCCGCGTTTGGCCCATGGGCTCTAGTTTATCAGATTCTGGGCTAGACACTTTTGGGAGAAAGAAATAAACTTCATTTTTTAAAAGTCATTCTGTTTTGAGCCTTTTGGTTATTAAAAGAGCTTAGCCTAAACTCTAGCTTTAAAACTATTACTGTGTTACATTGCTATCCATTCATTCAGAAGTATCTTCTCTTCTCTCCATTTGGACTAGGACACAGAGAAGATGAGCTGCCCTATTTCTTCTTTAATCTCTCCCTACTCCTTTCCTTAACAACTGGCAGGGGATGAACCTGCCAAGACATCTTTAAGAGCATGCTAGAGATGCCTCCAGTTGTCCTTAAATCACTGCAATGAGTCAGAATGCTTCCTCCTTAAAGAAATATGATTAATTCCTCACAAATGATTTTGGACAGTAAATTTAAGTAAGTCATGACCCATTGTATAGACTGAATTGTGTCCCTCCCAAAATTCATATATTGAAGCTCTAACCCCCAATATGATTGTACTTGAAGATAAAACCTCTAAGGAAGTAATTAAAGTTAAATGAGTTCATAAAGGTGAGGAAGAGACCCCAGAGGGCTCTCTCTGTTTCTCTGTGTGTGCACAGAGGAAAGGCCACGTGAGGACATGGCGAGAAAGGCCCCTGCTATGAGCCAGAAAGAAAGGCCCTACCAGAACTAACACTGATGGTATCTTGATCTTGGACTTCTAACTTTAAGAATTATAAGAAAACAATTTTTTGTTGTTTAAGCCACTCAGTCTGTGGTATTTTGTTATGGCAGCCTGAGCAGACTAATCCATCCATATATGGGTCATGATACCAATATATGGTTATGATAATAGTTTGCTAGTAAACTACGTTATTTTCTGTACCTTTTCCTCTATTCTTAAGCTCATTAGTCAAACCGTGTCAATAGTTTTCTGTATATTCTTTCCTTGGAAGAAAAGAAAATTCAATAAGAACACATACATCATTGCCCAGCTTTGACTTTCAAAATAAACTTTGAAAAGGAACAGAGAAGAAATAATAGTCTTGAAGGCTTTCAGTTGCAAGAGAAAATGGAGTTTTCTAAATCCCAAATTTCCCTTTAAACAAGAGCCATATTCAGGAAGTCTAAAAGTAGCAGTTTCTTGTTATATGTCAGAGACTATGGAAGGGTACAGGTTATGATATAAGGACAGATTTCCATGACAGAACAAAGAAAATAATAGGTTTTCCTGGGTTGGGAGAGGGAACTTTGGGTGGATTTAGTGGATGTGTTAAAGGAGGAAACCTCCAACCAAATGAGTTTAGACATCTCAGGGGGTCAACAAGTACTGAGGCTAGAATCCCCTTCCCCAGTATGCTTGTCTTCTTACAATCCTTTTGCCCTTGGATGAATTCTAAGAAGGAGGAGGAGGGGAGTGTCTTTAAGAGTGGGAAACAATCCAGATACAAAGTTAAATTTTTAATTGTGATAGACTGAAATCTTAAATTTGTTTAAATATTTACCTAAGAGTCTAAATTTTAAAGCAGAAATGACTGAATTACCTTGAAGTAGCGAGATTCAGGTCTTTTCAACATTAGCAGAAGCTAAATTGTGTGGAACCAGAGTAAATTGAGTTCAGTTATGAAAAAATTAAAATTTTATGTCTGCATGACTAAATTTTATTTATACCTTTGGTCCAGCTGCAGTTATGGCTAGTATCTATTAAATAAAAAAATTCCTGTCGACATTTATTTAAACTACTTTATGAAACAGTCCTGATAAACTTATAAACAACTACTATTCATAATAGTGACTCAGAAATGCCACAAGTTTCTGAAATTCTTTCTGAATCATAAAAAAGTCACATTGTATTCCATGGGTTTGCTATGTTAAATGAATATTTCTATATTATAATCATTATAAGTTGGTGATATGCATATCCTGCTAAGCAAGATATTTGGTCAAATGTAATATTATATTTTCTAACAAGTACAATAATGAATCTGTTCTAATGGAACATCGTTAAAATGTTTTGTACTATAATGAATCTTTTCTCATATTGGTATTCATTTTAAGAGGCTGATGGATAAATTTTGATCATGCCACTCTTCTGTTCTAACATCTTCATTGGCTATCACTGCCTATCAATTTAATGAAGTCCTTGCCCATGCACACTTGACTCTCCATAACATAGCTCCAATGACCATTCTTGCTCTTTGCTGTTATTTTATTTTAATATTTACTCAGAATTGGTTATTTGTTGTCCCCCAATATCCTTATATATTCCTGATTTGTTGTCATTGCTCTTACTTTCTCCCCGGAATGCCTTCCCCAACCTTTCTCCGTCTCTCTCTCTCTCTTTCTCCCCTTCTCTCTTCTTTACTATTTATTTCATCAATCTCCAATGCATCCTCTTTCTGAAGAACATTTTGATTCACTTTATTGAATATGTCTTCTTAATATCCCACAGACCCCTTTTAGACCACTCCTGAGGTTTATCCTATTCTGTTGATATCTATTGTTATATTTTCTTATCTGCACCCCATATGGTAGGTACCTTGTATGTAATTATTATTTCCTGTTCATTTTAATCTCTTTGCCTCATATTACTATATTGAGCATAATCTGTGATCAGTCAGTGCATTTTTTTAAAAGTAATCAAACAGTGACCCTTAAGGTGCTACCATGTCTTAAATTTTAAAAATCTGTTTGTTCCATGAAGGAATGCTTTGGGGGAAAAAAGAAAAATCACATGAATTTGCATGTGATTAATCACATGTAACTCTCTGTTTTCAAATTTCTTCCTAGGTAGAAAAAAAAAAGGTGCAGTGTAGAAGTTTGAGGACTCTATAGGGCTACCCAAGGACACAGAAAATGAGGGAAAGTGATTAAAGGGAAAGCTTCTAGGGATAGAATAGATCCAGGGAAGGAGGAGTTACGACTGATGGCTAAGACTGTGAGGACAGACTGTGAATAGGAGGGAGTGCTTGTATTCGGGGGGAATGAAAGAGGACAGAATTTAGAATATAGACATCTCAAGGCCACAACACACATGAAAAATGAAGGGAGGGAAGAAAGTGATACTCATATCCTAAAGATACAGTGCAGAAATACAGTATGTGAAGTTAAGTAGATGCAATTAGCTTCTTTGATAAAGGAAGTTGATATTGAACACGCTGATAGGCTGGACATATGGTGGAAACAGTGTAGAGTTCTTAAATATAAGCCACGGCTATCGCAGTGTTAGAAGTAAAGCAGATTGCTGTCCAAAATTCTGTCTAAGTAGGCTAGTTGTCAGGTTTATATATGTCTTTAGTAGCTTCTCATTTCTTCACCTGTGGGAGAGCTAATCAAAGAGTAAATTGGTATAAGAAACTAACACTTTTTATACCATATCTTGAGAAATCACCCAAGATTTTCAGCGAACTGAACTGAACTGAAAGGAGCTACTATAGACAGGAAACAGAGCACCTGGAAATCATGATGCCTAGTGATACTGCTATCAGAGGGCTATTTCTTGTGCCAGAAGAGGGCTGGGATCTTAGAGTATTCTTATAATTAGGACAGTTATCAAGTACAGAATTCAGCCTTCTCAAAAATATTCTTCATGTGGGAACTACAAGGCCATCAGTGGAGAGAACCATGCAGAGAAACTCCATTTGACCCCTCCTTTGGAGATGAATTCTTCCTACCCACATCCCAGATGCTTGCTTTTATCCTCGGCAAGTGAGGGTTTCCCTTGGGTTTCTCCAAGAGGCTCTTTCTGGTCACTCCATATTTATTTTAAGAGTGGATTAGATAATATATGAGAATGTAATTTGCAAGTTGTAAATTAAATTTTAAAAGGCAAGTTTTAAAAAATCATCTTTCAGGCCAATGAGACGTAGAATATTTTCAGTGAGTATCAATAATCAGCTCTTCATCTTTTCTTGAGAAAAAGTTTGGACAGTTGGGATAATTTTCTTTATTTAGAGAAAAAGTTTGGACAGTTGGGATAATTTTCTTTATCTGTAAAACATCCGTTTAGAATTGACCTCCTCAACTCATCTCAACTACATATTCCCTCAGCTTTGGACTTTGTTTTCATCCTGCACTGTCCACCATCAAATCACTAATGAATCATTTTCCTCTGTGACCCAGTTTTCAGGTTTTCTCCAGCTACTTCTACTGTTACTGTACTTCAACTTTACTAGGAGCTCTACTCTCTTTAATATGCATTTTGTCTCGTTAATTAGGCCTCTCCTCTAAGGAACAAATATTGCAAAACAACACTGTGTCTGGGAAAGGAGGAATAACTGTTGATGAAAAAGGTTGTAAGTTATGTACCTCAACTAATGCAGTTTTCTTTCCATATAATTACTTGACTCCTCTCAACTCCCCCCCTGCCCCCACCATCCTGACAGGTGACCCTTTTGAATGGGATTTTATCAGTCAGTGTGCTCCAGAGAAACAACCAATAGGATCTCTCCCTCCCTCTCTCTCTCCCTCTCTTTTTATATATATATATATGTATATATATATATATATATATATATATATATATATATATAGTTTATTATAAGAAATCGGCAGTGTGTGATTATAGAAACTAAGTCTCGTGATCTGCCACCTGCAAACTGAAGACCAGGAACACCAGTGGTGTAATTCAGTATATGAGTCAGAGTCGGAAGGCTTGAGAACCAGGGGAGATGATAACGTAATTCCCAGCCTGAGGGTAGGAGAAGACTGATGTTCCAGCTCAACAGTCAGACATAGAATATTCTCCCTCTTCTGTTTTTTCATTCTACTAGGCCTTCAGTGGATTGGATGATACCCACCCACACTGCAGAGGGTCATCTGCTTTACTCAGTCTGCTGATTCAAATGCTGATCTCATCCAGAAACGCTCTCACAGATACACCCAGAAATAACGTGTAGCTCAATATGTGGGCACCCCATGACCCAGCCAAGTTAACTGGCCTTTGTTTTGACTAGTATCTGTCCGCTTCACTGTGCTGTAACTCCATGAGGGTAGTGCAGTTACTGTCACACCTCTGTACTATCATATCTCTAAAGTCTTACACAGTGTCTCACATGTGGCATTTTTGAATTAATGATTGGATGAACTAATGACTAATCAAAAATCTGTGTGTATTCATTTGTTTCTACTCACTGTCTTTCACTGAAAAAAATTATTGTATGTTGCATGTAAGTAACAGTTGTCTTTTTAAGAACTTGCATGCAAACATCCTATAGCCTGTCAATTTTAATTATAATTCTGAAAGCTTTTCTTAGTGGTCATTTTTGAGGAGTAAATGAAATATAAATTATTCATGCATTCATTTGCTCAGCAAAATAGTCCTCAAGCACTGGGATTATGAAGATGATAAAACAGTTGATTGCTTTCAAGTATGTAGAGTGGCATGGATGAAATAGACAAGCAATCAATTATAATAAAATGTCATCTAAAACCATAATTCAAAAAGAGACGTGTACCACAGTGTTCATTGCAGCACTATTTACAATAGCCAGGACATGGAAGCAACCTAAGTGTCCATCAACAGATGAGTGGATAAAGATGTGGCATATATATACAATGGTATATTACTCAGCCATAAAAAGAAACGAAATTGAGTTATTTGTAGTGAGGTGGATGAACCTAGAGTCTGTCATACAGAGTGAAGTAAGTCAGAAAGAGAAAGACAAATACCGTATGCTAACACATATATATGGAATCTAAGAAAAAAAAATGTCATGAAGAACCTAGGGGTAAGACAGGAATAAAGACACAGACCTAGAGAATGGACTTGAGGATATGGGGAGGGGGAAGGGTAAGCTGTGACAAAGTGAGAGAGTAGCATTGACACATATACACTACCAAATGTAAAATAGATAGCTAGTGGGAAGCAGCTGCATAGCACAGGGAGATCAGCTCAGTGCTTTGTGACTACCTAGAGGGGTGGGACAGGGAGGGTGGGAGGGAGGCTCAAGAGGGAGGGGATATGGCGATATATGTATATGTAGAGCTGATTTACTTTGTTATACAGCAGAAACTCACACAACATTGTAAAGCAATTTTACTCCAATAAAGATGTTAAAATTAAAAATGTCATCTGTTAAGATACAGTTATGTATATGTGAGGTAACATTTTTTGAATACCTGTGATGTTCCAGGCTTTCTGCTCACATATAATATCTTAAGTGATTTTTCACTACTGCCCCCTGAGTTATGCTTTATTATCCCCCTTTTCCTTGTGAGAAAACTGAGTCTCGGTGAATTTAAACCTCTTGAAAAATTAAAATATTGTTCAGGTTTAAGTCTTTCTGATTTCAACGCAAACACTCTTTTGTTTATGGTACATTGTGAAGAACCACTGATTTTAACTGTGTATGGAGGGCACCCCTAAACTGGTGAAGGTACATAAGTGAGAACCTTAATGGTAATAATAATAATAACGGTATCTACTATTCATTGAGCATGTACACTGTGCCAAGCATTATGCTAGCTTTTTTTTACACAAAAATAATTTTAGCTTAAAAATAACTATAAGATATTGGTTTTCACGTTCTTATTTCCCATAATAAGACATTGAGTCTCATCAAGTTTAAGTAACTTGTCCAAGTCCTATATATATATAAGAAGAAGAGCTAGGATTTGAAATCAGATATGATTACAAGTCTATACTTTTAACAAATTTTTAAGAAAATGTTTCTTCTGGGACCTTTTTTGGCATTGACATGGGCCGGATGAATATAACCTGGTTGATGACAAGTAGACAACAGCCTGCAGGATTTTAAAACCATACTGCGTTTCAACGCCAAAGTCTGAAAAAAATTTTTTTTCCTGGCTCCATATGGACTCCTGGGCTTTCAGTGTCCCTAAAGATATGTTTTATATCCTATACATTGTCAGGATAATTCAGACAATATTTACCACTAATCAACTGGTGTGGAAAAATCCAACTGCTCCCTATGGGAAACTATGGAACATTGGTTAGTATGAATATTACCAGCAAGGGCCTCAAAGGCCCCTCATGTTCCTCTTTCTTCAACCAAAATTCATTCATCCATGGACCAATCTGCTCCTAAATTTGTAAACAGCTGTCCAGCAATAAACTCACTAAAATGAATAATATTCTCAAGCAATTGCATGCAGTTTCACAAATGCTCTTATTGTCATCCTTCCCGTCTCAGTGGTATTTATGGGCTGTAAAGGCAATGAAAAGGGGAGAATAACATTTTTTTAATAAATGTGAATATGGTAACTTACACTTCAAGGTTCTAATCACCCTTTGAGCTCTTAAAACATCTATTTGTCTTTCTAATTTAGATAGTGTGTCTCTTCAGCCCTGAGCACATATTCTTTATGCCTGGTACGGTGCCAGATCCATCAGTGTTAAAACAAATAGTTAATCTTCATAATGAGTGCTTGCAGGGGTGGTCCCACAGTTATTGAAGGGCATTGACATCCCAGGGAAGTCTGCTTTAAAAAAATACTTGTGTGTGTCAGATAACAATTGTATATTAAGGCAAATCAGTTTAGTTGTTAGGTCCTCAGATCCCTGTTATAGAAAATAAGGGTTGTTGCATTAGACACTTCAGATGTTGGACTAGAAATTCATGAAGCTAGTTCATATATAGTCTTTTACAATCTAAAAATATGTTTAAGTTTTAGATACTCTATTTTTCCAGGTTCCATTCAGGTGTGTGCTATCCACTGGAATCTGATTAGATCTCAATATATAATATTTGAGTATCTTTATCTTTCACCCCATCATCTTAATCGATTATATATTGAAGAACAAATATACTTTTTAATAAAATGGTATAGTATACACTGGCCTAGTATGCAGGGTTGCAAGAGTCGCACATAATTTTTGTTCTTATTTTCTAATAGCACACATAGCACCATTTATATATTTAGGAGGCTGTGGTGGAAGGACAAGGGACTTGGGTTCCACGTTTGGCCATCATCACTTATAAGGTACATATAGTGCACCTAAATTTACCAAGTTTGTTAAAGTGACTGTTAAAGTGTAAAGTATACACATAACTGTATTGTTTAATGAGCTTGAGGGGAAATATTTAACCTCCTTAAGCTCAGTTCTTTTACCTACATAATAAGGGTACTAATAATGACCTCTAGGATTTTGTGAGAATCAATGTATGTAAACTGCCTGATATACAGTAAGTGCTCAGTAAAGGTTAATTTCCTTTTCTCCTCTTTCTCTTTATTTTTGTGTTCTCTCGTTCTAGTGGTCTTTTTTAATCTGTGCAAATTTCCATATTATTTAAAACAACCCCCCACAGATTAGACCTGATTGAGTGGTTCTGTTGTCATAAATCTGAAAGTGCTGGAATGAAAGTGTTATGTCTATAGAAAACTCATTTTTGAAGAAATATTTCTACTCCACCCTTATATGCTGCAATAAGCTTACCATATTGCCTGAAGTCATCTGTGGATGAAGGAATTAAATACCTTTGCCAAAATGTAATGGTGATACCAGGAGTGGGGGAACCAGTGAGTCTAAACAGGTGGGGATAGCCTTTCTCCTTGGAGAAATGTCCAGTTGGGGGAAAAATGTTTTCAAACTTCATACTTACGTTGGATTTCTGATATAATCTTGGCGAGAAATACTGTCTGAGTGGGCCATCATTGCTAAAAAGGTGCCTTATTGATAAGTAGTGTTAGACAGTGAGACAAAAAGAAAGAGTAACATTATAATAAGCCATAATCAAAACAGCTCATATTTGTTTTTATAATTTCCTTATGAGATAGTAATATGTTCCAAGTCCTTTCCACCTATACCTAAGTGTGCCTACTGGAATTCGTGTTCCGTAACCAGGACTAATTCGGTCTGAATAGCACTGAAGGGATGCAGAATTAAGAGGAGAATTTCTGGGGCCCAGGTTAGAAGGCATAGGAGTAGCCTTGCAATGGACAACCTATTCAGCCAGGGCCAACATGAGGACAGAATTCTAGGAGGAAGGTAGAATTTGAAGATGAGGAGAGGTCTACACATAAAGAATAAGAGTATACTGAAGATAAGGGCTTCCCTGGTGGTGCAGTGGTTGAGAGTCCACCTGCCGGTGCCGGGGACGCAGGTTCATGCCCCGGTCCGGGAAGATCCCACATGCCGCGGAGCAGCTGGGCCTGTGAGTCATGGCCGCTGAGCCTGTGCATCCGGAGCCTGTGCTCCGCAACGGGAGAGGCCACAACAGTGAGAGGCCTGCGTACCACAAAAAAAAAAAAAAAAAAAAAAAAAATAGTAAACTGAAGATAGACTTCACTAATTCTTAATATTATTCAGTACAACCTTGATATGGATTTATGGTAAGCATTATCCTTTTTTAGAGATAGACAAGATGATATAGTAGAAGGATCACAGGATCAGAAATAAAGAATATCTTTGATAAATCCTAACTCAACCACTTGCAAGGTGTGTGGCCTTGTGCTAGCCCCTTGACCTGTCTGAGCATTAGTTTTCTTAGCTGTAAAATGGAATGAATAATTCTTACTCCATTTCACAAAGGGGTTAGTTAAAATGCTTTGAAAATGAGAGACTATTTAAATACCAGCCATTATTGTAGATGTGCTTAAGATAACATCCACGACATCTCTCTGGATCCCTATGGATAGTTAAAAGTGACATTCTTCTTCTTTACCCTCAGATATAGGAGAAATAATAAAGGATTATTTTAGGTTTGCTTTTTATTGAGGCATTTATTCACAAGTGTTTGAGCATTTAAAGGAAAGGAAGGGTAAGATGCTGGTGAACACTTGGATATTATTTTCTGTATCACTGAATGTTAGAAATGATTATTGATGATCCTTTTTAATAAAAATTGTTACCTGAACTTTCTACAGGGGAGTTGGCAGAAAAATTTTTTTTTAACTTTTTATTTTATATTGGGGTAGAGTTGATTAACAATGTTGTGTTAGTTTCAGGTGTACAGCAAAGTGATTCAGTTATACATATACATGTATTTATTCTTTTTCAAATTATTTTCCCATGTAGCCTGTTACAGAATATTGAGCGGAGTTCCCTAGCAGAAAATGTTTTTGACTCTTTTTTGCCAGTGAAGCATATATCCTTTATGGATTGGCTTTAATCAATACTTTGTGCATTCAACAGAGGTAACATAGACCTTCTGATATGATATTTATTGAGTAGTCCTTGTAAAAACTGCACTGACTTAGGCACTGTGTAGAAGGGAGAGGAAAAAAAGAATGTTGTGGGTAAACAGGATGTTTATGAACGTTCTAGTATTTCAATTAAGTACTTTCTATTTCCAAGCAAGATGTCTCCCATGTTATACAGATGTTGTCTTAGGTTCTGGAAGAAGTTGTCCTCCATAAAGATAGCTGCCACCCTAATTGTGTTAAGTCATCCAAATAGCTTTTATCAGAATTATTTCTGCCAGTAACCGGGTGAGGAATCAGGGACTCTGGTGTTTTAGTAGAGTCAAGAAGCCAAGGAAGATGAGGCATCTTTCTCACTAGTAGCATAAGAGAATATATGCAGCTGCATACCCAGGGATACATATCCTCACTTCTTCTTTTTTTTTTTTTTCCTGTTTTCCTGTCAACATTAGAATGTTGTGCTGTTTCCTTCCCTTTCCTCTTTTGTCTACACCAGACAGGAGAAGGGAATTTAAGGAAATGCACAACAAAGTGGTTAGAGGGAAGATGGAAAAAGATACATGTTGAGTTTGAGTGTGCTCAAACACTGATGGGATGTGCTAGGGAATATATGGAGGGAGGAGTGGGTAGAGACAGTAAGAAGGGACTCTGAGGACACCAAGTACAGAGGACAGAGAGAAAGGATGCAGATGAGATAGAAAGACTAGGGCCCGGAATGATAAGGACCAAACATGGACCATTTTGTTTGGTAATTGAGCTCATTAGTGCCTGAAGCCGACTAATTTTATTCTTCTCCTGCTAATCAGGTTCAGATCTCTGATTATGTTTTCTCTGAAAGGAAGTGATGGGACTCTAATTTATAGAAGAGCTTCTATAGGGAAGGTTTGCATAGGCAAAGCTGTGAAGTATTTAGTTTGTATTTTGGGGAACTGGTCCTCTTTTGTTCTGCATTTTTAACGTACTTCAAAAGCATCTCAATTCCCTCATGCTCTTTCTCTATCACATCTCTCTTTAATAGAATCTATCCTGAAGAGGGGTCTGTTATAGTCACTTACTTTGTGATAAGCGTGATGATTGGTAATTGTTTTCTAAGGTTTTTTGTTTTTTCCCCAAGGTCGGGGTGGGGAGTGCCGGGAGACAGATGAATACATCTCATGTTAGAATTCCACACATCAAAACTATTGGCAAAGTAAGTTTAAAGTAACTCTCTTATCTTCTAAGAGAATATCTGATTGAGAGGGAAGGTTGTGTAAGTAGTTAAGGAGATGAGTTTCGAATTTGCCTTTGGGCAACTTGACTTCCCTGAGGCTGTTTTCTTGTGCAGAAAATTGAAGTAATAATGATCCCCATCTCATAGACGTATTTTAAGAATTTCATAAAAGAAGTTTTTTACACTAGAAATTGTTCAATATATTGTATTATTATCATCATTATTATTCTCCAGCTCCTTTTGGCTGTGGGCACTAAACCATAAACTGGATATTCACTGTTCCCCAGTTTCTGAGACAATTTGGCCTAAAATGGTTTCTGACTTAATGGTGTAGAATGTGGAATTGTTACCAGATGAATCTCTGTTACGTCTGAAGGGAGCAGGTTGAAACACAGCCATCCCCTAACGTGACCTGTGATTTTACCTTTTGGAGAATAGATAGGGGCAGGGGGTGTGTCCTAAATCCTGCCATTCACCTCTTCTTTCCTCTGAGGTTTCCTATTAAGGGAGTTGTACATACAGAGAGTAATACACAGTGAGATATCAACCACCAGTTTATTTCTGGCTGAACAAGTACTCAGTAGACTCTTTGGAAGGCTTTTTGGTTAAAGCTGCTTTTGAGAACCTGGCTTTGGCCAGAAGACGCAAGTGAGGACTCTTGCTTAATCTTCCTTCCCCTTAAGTCTAAGATGCTGGGTTGAGAAGGTCAATTTCTGCCCTCCCAGCCTCAGGCAGAGATGATGGGAAAGAATGGAGGAGAAGAAGCATTTCCAGATTGGTCTTTAAAGAGCACCCCCTACTTGACAGCTCATCACTGAGAGCCAGTGGCAGAGAGTGTCAGGTCTGATAACCACACAGACTCATGAGCTAGGAAGAGGGCAGGCGAGACCTGGGATCTCCTTTAGCACCCAGTTACACCATCTGTCTGCAAAAGAGGCTCAACAAACAACCAAACTGAATATGAATTCTTTCTGTGGGTAAGAGGAAAGATAGAATATGGCAGAAACACGGTGGCAGGCACTGTCTCCTTTATAAAAACAGTATAAAATTTGAAATATTATATCCATCTCAAAAGCTGAGTGGATCATTCACAAAGAACTGAGTCAGGGTCTATACAAAAATTATTTTAGTACTTCTATCAGTCTGGCCCCCATCGCCCAGACAAGTATTTTCCTGAGTCCCCACTAATTCTAAAAAAATAAACAATTTCTATAAAAAAATAGATCTGAACAAAATTAAGGAAATAAGGAATAGAAACCACATATGTGAGGAGTTACCAATAATGAAGAATGAATAGCAATCCATTTCTCTGAGCTAGACGGCATAATGGCACACTTACAAAAATTAATAACAATACAAAATAAACAAAAACAATGAGTTAAAGCTATGGAGAGAATATCATTATATTATCATTTTGTATATATAATGCAGTGTTGTTTACAAAAATATAATAGATAACATTCTGGTATATATTATACATTTCAAATTAGTGTTGCATTAATAAATAGTACTCACAATAATCTATAATTTTAGAGTCACTAACATATTCTTTTATTTGCACCTGTTACTTAAAAAAAAATCACTGTCAATTTCCTCAGAGATCTATCCATGCAATTAGTATTTTCGTGTTGACTTTGAGCCTTTATAAGGTCGTATGTTCATTTTTCAAAGGAAAAAAGTATTTCCACTGTATAGAAAGATGTCTGTGGAGAAAATAAATCTCCCATAGGCACAGTTTTAATTTCAATACACTAAAATACCCAGACCCAGCTAGTATTAGGAAAAATCACATCATATAAGGAATTAGCACCAGCAAAAGAGTAAGGATTCTGAAGGCCATTTCCAAGGCAAGAGCAGCATTGTTGAGGGTAATCTCAAAGGATGACTGATTTCAAAGAGCAGTGAAGTTTTTCTGCTTCGAGTACAGGACAGAGCACAGAGCAAGATTGATTGTCATATTTAAGTGTAATCAGGGTGAGAGAAAAAGTAAAAGGGCTTTTTAAGAGTTGTAGAAAAAGACCTTAAGACAAAATCAATGGAGATTAGAGCTTTTGTTTCATAGCAGTATCTGCTTTCATTTATACACATTCCTGATTAATACAAATGACATGGTTACTTAGTGACATGAAAGTAGCTAATTTTCCTGTTAGTAGAAAATACTGTCAAGTGTGCAAATATGAAAACATCCACTGCTTGACTCTTAATTTACTCTGCTAACACATCAGGTTTTTGTTTTTTAAATTTTAATATCAGTGTGAGCAATTAGCCTCCAGGCATCTGGGTCAGCTCTGTTTAATTATTATTCCAATTAATTCATTCGATAAATATTCATTGAATGCCCCTCATATATGGGACACTAAGATATTTGTTAATGACACAGCAGTGAATCAATAGATAAAGTCTGTGTCTTCCTGATGCTTATGCACTAGCAGATAAGATGAAATAAATCAAAGAGTGATACACATCCACATGCTATTAGAACATATAGAATGGGGTTCCTAATGTCTGGAAAGAGGACTGGTCTTTCTGAGACTGAAGTATCAGAGTTAAGTATGGCAGGAAGTGGGAGGTAATGTAATTAACTTGGTACAGGACATTGAACTAAACACTACAGTAGATAGTTATAAATACTGTAATTCTGCACTTATGGAGCTTACAATTTAGTAATATTAATATCTAAATTTATTGAATATTTATTATATGCTAGGTATTGTGTTAGAAACTTCTTTGTATTAATTTCTTTAATCCTCATAACAACTTTAAAAACCGTTTATAGATAGGAAGCAAAGGAACAGAGATGTTAAGTAACTTATGCAGATCTCTGAAGTAGCAAGTGGCAGGCCTAGGATATGAACATAAATTGTGTGGCTCTAAATCTTGTACTCTTAATAAGTACATAATTCTAAGAGAAGCTCAACACATATAATTGCAAATATGCAATTAACGTCAACGCAAGGAGTGACAGGTATTATAAGAGAATCCTACATGGGAGTTCAGAAGAACATCTAGGATGTGGCTTGGCCCAGGTGGAGAACCATTGCCTTGGTCTTTTCTTTCTAGCCTCTCTCTCTGATGCACTTTCTACAGGCATGTTAGATAATGCGCAATCTTCCCTTGAAGTGAGGTTGTTCTCTTTGATTGAAAGAAGACCCATGACCTCTGGATGCCTGCCATATAGTCTGCAAATATAAAAAAAGTTAAATTTGAAAACTTATGTTTCTCTTAATGGAAGTCCATTCCACTTCCTACACAAGAGTGGGTTGCTGAAGCTCCTGCTAGCCAGACCAAAACTGTTCTCAAAAAGCATTTCTCAATCTGTGGAAAAGCTTGAGCACTACTGGTTGAAATCTCAAAGTGATGCTCTAGAGGACCCTGTGTTGCATAAATTTAAGCACAAGTGCATCATAAAGACTAAAAATTTAACTTTGACTACCAAGGACAACGGGGGGATCTTCTAATATTATTTTCAATTATATTGAAATGTTTCACCAGTCACTATCCTTAAACACTTTATGTATCTAGAAGTACAGGTTATTTGGTGAAACCTAATCTCACTGGAAAGCTTTGATGCTCTGTAACAAATTAGAAGTAATTTAACTAAACCGTCTATGCTGTACATTAATATTAAGCAATTACATTAAATGGAAGCACTGTGAATATGTTAATTGCTTTCATTAAAAAACTGATTTCCTTAATTACTTTCTAAGCAAATATTCTCTCCTAAGCTATTTATTTGCAATACTCAAATTCAATAGGTAATGGGGGTGTCAATATTTATTAAATACATATTATTAAAAATCTATTTTACTTTGCAAGTTTAAAAGTATATTTACAAATCCAGAATTGAATATGATTTTAGGAGACTATTTTGATTTGAATAATGCTATAAATTTTATTGGGTGAAATAGTATCTCTCATTTTTTATCCTTTAGTATCTAAGGCTTCTGAGAACACCCACTGTCTCTCTTCTAAAGAAAAGGTCTCTCGTCTCAACATCAGTGTTGACTGCTGTTCAGATCTTCATGGTTTCAATCTTGCTAAGAGCTAAGGTAGCCCTTCAAGTTCACAGAGAAGGAAGGCTTAGGAGATATATAGGGGGTGCATGAATAAAGAAGATGGGATACATATATATAACATATATATATGTTTGTCTGAAAATGAGAGGGGTTTCTCTAATGCTCAGAACATTGGTCTGATCAAGGAGTACCAAGAATGAGCTAGAATTTCATACCAGCTTTGCAGTATGGAGACTTTGAGTCAAATCAAATTAATTTAAAGAATACGAGAAAATGCAGTATCCCTTGTACTTGTGAGTTTCAGGACTGAAACTGATATACACTGTTATATGAATTAATTCCAAGTTTTGTAGTTTCTCTATATTATTCTTTCTGGAATAGTGGTATACTTTAAACGAGCTATTTCTGCTAGACTGGGGACAGTGACCTGGAAAGCTGGCACTTTCAAATGGAATGTGATGTCCCAAAACATTTTCTATTCAGCTTTGCTAAGAACATGTCTTCACTTGGCTTTCAGTGTTCGTCCCTTTCAGGCAAGTGGTGAGCTGGGTTCACCGTGACCCTTAGTTTTGTGTGTGTGTGTGTGTTGTGCGTGTGTAACTGTAGTAGTGTTTATTGCAGATTAATTGAATCTGGTAAGCAGTTTCAAAGCTGGTGACTATATACGTTTTTTCTTCTTTCTGTTTCACGTGACAGTTTCTTTGAGTTAATTATTTTCACTACAGGAAAATTAAAATGGTGTATGCAAGCAATTCATTGTTGTATCAGCTTTCTAGTTTTGCCTTTGACCAAATTTCACTGTACGTATTTGATAAATATTCTGTATAATGTGCAAGGTTGGGATTGGTATACTTCAACTTCATTATAGATGGAAGTTTAGCCCCTAGTTTTTGTTCATTTAAATAGGTTTCCACAGTTTTTAAGAATATGTGTTTACTCTGCTACTATTTTACCAAAGTGTGTGTGTGTGTGTGTGTGTGTGTGTGTGTGTGTGTATGTGAATACCACCAAAGACTCAGTTTTATTTTAAAACAAGTATTTTTCACCCCCCACCAACACCATATTCCCTTTCCTGGGAGCAGCCAAAGCCAAAGGCAAACTAACAATTTGAATCCAATTTATAAAATCGTGCTTCTCTTATTTCTCATACTATGGTTTTTGTTCTCATATCTGGTATGTGTTCTATGCATCCTTTTCTCCTGTTCTAAGTCTGAATCAATGTCAGTTAGCAGTGCTTGGTCAACACTCCTAATTGGTTTTCTACTATATTTGAGCTCTACCTCACAGATTAGCAAAGCTCTCTCTCATTTACAGCAGTTGAATAGTGAATGAGATTAATGAGGTTGAATTAGATTTCTACTGCATCTTAATTTTGGTACCTATAAAATAAAAAAGATGAAGGGTTTCTAAAAGGGACCACAGACCACATCTTGAAGCTCTATGAGCTGCTTATCCCTAAGGCTGACACTGTTTAGTTCATTTCACTGAGATCAAACAGAATGCTGTATTTTGAACCCAGGTCTCTCTTATTTCAAATACATTACATTAGATTCTGCATCAAGCATTTTCTTCTGTTATTATCATGGGATGTCAAGAACTATATTAATTGAGACTTACGGTGTGGGTGTAACTGAGTGTGGAAAAATAATGTTACTGCTTCTCAATAACTGGATTAATTTGATACAAGAACGATAGATTCTCAATTTGGTTCAAGATGGTGGAGTAGAAGTACATGCTCTCACTCCCTCTTTCGAGAGCACCAGAATCACAACTAACTGCTGAACAGTCATTGACAGGAAGACACGAACTCACCAAAAAAGATACCCCACATGCAAATACAAAGGAGAAGGCGCAATGAGATGGTGGGAGGGGCGCTATCATAATAAAATCACATCCCATAACTGCTGGGTGGGTAACTCATAAACTGGAGAACACTTATACCACAGAAGTCCACCCACTGGAGTGAAGGTTCTGAGCCACACATCAGGCTTCCCAACCTGGGGGTCTGGCAATGGGAGGAAGAATTCCTAGGCAATCAGACTTTGAAGGCTAGTGGGATTTGATTGCAGGACTTTGGCAGGACTGCGGGAAACAGAGACTCCACTCCTGGAGGACACACACGAAGTAGTGTGCACGTTGGGACCCAGAGGAAGGAGCAGTGACCCCCTAGGAGACTGACCAGACCTACCTTCTAGTGTTGGAGGGTCTCCTGCAGAGGCGGGAGGCAGCTGTGGCTCACCAAGGGACAAGGACACTGGCAGCAGAAGTTCTGGGAAGTACTCCATGGCATGAGCCCTCCCAGAGTCCGCCATTAGCCCTGCCAAAGAGCCCAGGTAGGCTCCAGTGTTGGGTCACCTCAGACCAAACAACCAACAGGGAGGGAACCCAATCACAACTGGTGTCTGCTGATCACCACACCAATCAGCAGACAAGCAGATTAAAGTTTTACTGAGCTCCGCCCACCAGAGCAACACTCAGCTCTACCCACCACCAGTCCCTCCCATCAGGGAACTTGCACAAGCCTGTTAGATAGACTCATCCACCAGAGGGCAGACAGCAGAAGCAAGAACTACAATCCTGCAGCCTGTGGAACAAAAACCACATTCACAGAAAGATAGGCAAGATGAAAAGGCAGAGGGCTAAGATGAAGGAACAAGATAAAACCCCAGAAAACAACTAAATGAAGTGGAGATAGGCAACCTTCCAGAAAAAGAATTCAGAATAATGAGAGTGAAGATGATCCACAGCCTCAGAAAAACAATGGAGGCAAAGACTGAGAAGATGCAAGAAATGTTTGAAAAAGACCTAGAAGAATTAAAGAACAAACAGAGAGATGAACAATATAATAACTGAAATGAAAACTATATTAGAAGGAATCAATAGCAGAATAACTGAGACAGAAGAACAGATAAGTGACGTGGAAGACAGAATGGTGGAATTCACTGCTGTGGAACAGAATAAAGAAAAAAGAATGAAAAGAAATGAAGACAGCCTAAGAGACCTCTGGGACAGCATTAAATGCAACAACATTTGCATTACAGGGGTCCCAGAAGGAGAAGAGAGAGAGAAAGGACCCGAGAAAATATTGGAAGAGATTATAGTCAAAAACTTCCCTAACATGGGAAAGGAAATAGCCACCCAAGTCCAGGAAGTGCAGAGAGTCCCGTATAGGATAAACCCAAGGAGAAACACTCGGAGACACGTAGTAATCAAATTGGCAAAAATTAAAGACAAAAATTATTGAAAGCAGCAAGGGAAAAATGCCAAATAACATACAAGGGAATTCCCATAAGGTTCACAGCTGATGTCTCAGCAGAAACTCTACAAGCCAGAAGGCAGTAGCATGATATACTTAAAGTGATGAAACAGAAGACCTACAACCAAGATTACTCTACCCGGCAAGTATCTCATTCAGATTCGATGGAGAAATCAAAAGCTTTACAGACAAGCTTTTACAGATAAGCTAAGAGAATTCAGCACCACCAAACCAGGTCTACAACAAATGCTAAAGGAATTTCTCTAAGTGGGAAACACGAGAGAAGAAAAGAAACTACAAAAAAAAAAAACCCAAAACAGTTAGGAAAATGCTAATAGGAACATACATATCAATAATTACCTTAAACGTGAATGCATTAAATGCTCCAACCAAAAGACACAGGCTCGCTGAATGGATACAAAAACAAGACCCATATATATGCTGTCTACAAGAGACACACTTCAGACCTAGGGACACATACAGACTGCAAGTGAGGGGATGGAAAAAGATATTCCATACAAATGGAAATCAAAGGAAAGGTGGAGTAGCAATACTCATATCAGATAAAATAGACTTTAAAATAAAGAATGTTACAAGAGACAAGGAAGGACACTATGTAATGATCAAGGGATCAATCCAAGAAGAAGATATAACAATTATAAATATATATGCACCCAACATAGGAGCACCTCAATACATAAGGCAACTGCTAACAGCTCTAAAAGAGGAAATCGACACTAACCCAATAATAGTGGGGGACTTTTAACACTGCACTTACACCAATGGACAGATCATCCAAACAGAAAATTAATAAGGAAGCACAAGCTTTAAATGACACAATAGAACAGATAGATTTAATTGCTATTTATAGGACATTCCATCCAAAGGCAGCAGATTACACTTTCTTCTCAAGTGCAAACGGAACATTCTCCAGGATAGATCACATCTTGGGTCACAAATCAAACCTCAGTAAATCTAAGAAAATTGAAATCATATCAAGCATCTTTTCTGACCACAGTGCTATGAGATTAGAAATCAATTGCAGGGAAAAAAAACGTAAAAAACACAAACACATGGAGGCTAAACAATACGTTACTAAATAACCAAGACATCACTGAGGAAATCAAAGAGGAAATCAGAAAATACCTAGAGACAAATGACAGTGTAAACACGACGATCCAAAACCTATGGGCTGCAGCAAAAGCAGTTCTAAGAGGGAGGTTTATAGCTATACAAGCCTACCTCAAGAAACAAGAAAAATCTCAAATAAACAATCTAACCTTACACCTAAAGAACTAGAGAAAGAAGAATAAACAAAACCCAAAGTTAGCAGAAGGAAAGAAATTATAAAGGTCAGAGCAGAAATAAATGAAATAGAAACAAAGAAAAGAATAGCAAAGATCACTAAAACTAAAAGCTGATTCTTTGAGAAGATAAACAAAATTGATAAACCATTAGCCAGACTCATCAAGAAAAATAGGGAGAGGACTCAAATCAATAAAATTAGAGATGAGAAAAGGAAGTTACAAGAGACACTGCAGAAATACAAAGCATCTTAAGAGACTACTAAAAGCAAGTCTATGCCAATAAAATGGACAACCTGGAAGAAATGGACAAAACTTAGAAAGGTATAACCTTCCAAGACTGAACCAGAAAGAAACAGAAAATATGAACAGACCAATCATAAGCACTGAAATTGAGACTGTGATTAAAAATCTTCCAAGAAACAAAAGTCCAGGACCAGATAGCTTCACAGGTGAATTCTATCAGACATTTAATAGAGAAGGGCTAACACCCATCCTTCTCAAACTCTTCCAAAAAATTTCAGAGGGAGGAAAACTCCCAAACTCATTCTGTGAGGCCACCATTGCCCTGATATCAAAACCAGACAACGATACTACAAAAAAAGAAAATTGCAGATGAATATCACTGATGAATATAGATGCAAAAATCCTCAACAAAATACTAGCAAACGGAATCCAACAACACATTAAAAGGATCATACACCATGATCAAGTGGGATTTATCCCAGGCATGCAAGGATTCTTCAATATATGCAAATCAATCAACGTAATACACCATATTAACAAATTGAAGAATAAAAACCATATGATCGTCTCAATACATGCAGAAAAAGCTTTTGACACAATTCAACACCCATTTATGATAAAAACTCTCCAGAAAGTGGGCACAGAGGGAACCTACTTCAACATAATAAAGGCCATGTATGACAAACCCACAGCAAACATCATTCTCAGTGGTGAAAAACTGAAAGCATTTCCTCTAAGAACAGGAGCAAGACAAGGATGTACGCTCTCACCAATATTATTCAACATGGTTTTGGCATGGCAATCAGAGAGGAAAAAGAAATAAAGGGAATACAAATTGGAAAAGAAGTAAAACTGTCACTGTTTGTAGATGACATGATACTCTGCATAGAGATGCCTAAAGATGCCACCAGAAAACTACTAGAGCTAATCAATGAATTTGGTAAAGTTGCAGGATACAAAATTAATACACAGAAATCTCTTGCATTCCTATACACTAATGATGAAAAATTTGAAAGAGAAATTAAGGAAACACTCCCCATTGCAACACAAAGAATAAAACACCTAGGAATAAACCTACCTAGGGAGACAAAAGACCTGTATGCAGAAAATTATAAGACACTGATGAAAGAAGTTAAATATGTTACAAACAGATGGAGAGATATACCATATTCTTGGATTGGAAGAATCAATATTGTGAAAATGACTATACTACCGAAAGCAATCTACAGATTCAGTGCAATCCCTATCAAATCACCAATGGCATTTTTTAAAGAACTAGAACAAAAAATCGTAAAATCTGTATGGAGACACAGAAGACCCCGAATAGCCAAAGCGGTCTTGAGGGAAGAAAACGGAGCTGGAGGAATCGGACTCCCTGACTTCAGACTATACTACAAAGCTACAGTAATCAAGACAGTATGGTTCTGGCACAAAAACAGAAACATAGATCAATTGAACAAGACAGAAAGCCCAGAGATAAACCCACATACCTATGGTCAACTGATCTATGACAAAGGAGGCAAGAATATACAATGGAGAAAGGACAGTCTCTTCAATAAGTGGTGCTTGGAAAACTGGACAGCTACAGGTAAAAGAATGAAATTAGAACACTCCCTAGCACCATACACAAAAATAAACTCAGAATGGATTAGAGACCTAAATGTAAGACCAGGCACTATAAAACTCTTAGAGGAAAACATAGGAAGATCGCTCTGTGACATAAATCACAGTAAGATATTTTTTCACCCACCTCCTAGAGAAATGGAAATAAAAACAAAAATAAACAAATGGGACCTAATGAAACTGAAAGCTTTTGTACAGCAAAGGAAACTATAAAGAAGATGAAAAGACAACCCCAGAATGGGAGAAAATATTTGCAAATGAGTCATTGGACAAACGATTAATCTCCAAAATATATAAACAGCTCATGCAGCTCAACATTGAAAAAACAAACAACCCAATCCAAAAATGGGCAGAAGACCTAAATAGACATTTCTCTAAAGAAGACATACAGATGACCAAGAAGCACATGAAAAGCTGCTCAACATCACTAATCATTAGAGAAATGCAAATCAGAACTACAGTGAGGTATCACCTCACACCAGGTAGAATGGGCATCATCAGAAAATCTACAAACAACAAATGCTGGAGAGGGTGTGGAGAAAAGGGAACCCTCTTGCACTGTTGGTGGGAATGTAAATTGATACAGTCACTGAGGAGAACAGTATGGAGGTTCCTTAAAGAACTAAAAATATAATACCCATATGACCCAGCAATCCCACTAGTGGGCATATACCCAGAGAAAACTATAATCCAAAAAGACACAGGCACCGCAATATTCACTGCAGCACTATTTACAATAGCCAGGTCATCGGAGCTACCTAAATGCCCATCGACAGATGAATGGATAAAGAAGATATGGTACACATATACAATAGCATATTACTCAGCCATAAAAGGAACAAAATTAAGTCATTTGTAGAGATGTGGATGCATCTAGAGACCGTCATGCAGAATGAAGTAAGTCAGAAAGAAAAAAAGAAATATTGAATGTTAAGGCATATATGTGGAACCTTGGATATGGTACAGATGAACCAGTTTGCCGAGCAGAAATTGAGACACAGATGTAGAGAACAAACGTATGGACACCGAGGGGGGAACGCGGCAGGGGGTGGGGGTGGTGGTGTGATGAATTCGGAGATTGGGATTGACGTGTATATACTGATGTGTATAAAGTTTGTTGACTAACAAAAAATAAATTAAAAATAAACTTAAAAAAATAAAAACGATAGATTCTCACAATTGAGCCATTTTTTAACCGAAATTACAAGAAATTATCTTGCAAGAAATTCTGTCTTAAACTTTGATTTAAACAAGTATAATGAAATACATTTTATACAAATAAAACTCAAGGCTCAAAAAGAATGACACATTGCCAACTACATATGAACTTTCTGTTAGCAAGTTTAGTACATATATCCACATTTTTCCTTTTACAAGAAACCCACCTCCTTTTCCCCAAATAACATTGGGGCGTATTGAATAATGCTAACCAGATGTAACTTAGTGATTCTCCATAACTATTCCTCCAACAACTGCTTGAATACAGGGTAAAATCAAGTACAAAATTCAGATTCACTTCAATTACTTACCAATTTTTTAATGACAGGTGACTGGAAAGATCAAAATATACAGACATTTTTAAGACCTTTGAATAACTTATAAATGTTGTTAGCAATACTTTATTAAGAGGGGACTATGTTTTTTCCTAGGTAATGAGTTGAGCTGGTATTCTAATCTCAACTGGAACATTGAGATACTTATAAATATTTTTCTTGGTCTAAATGTAAAGACTTAAAAAAACTTCTAAATTATATTGGTTACAACTTTTTTTGTACAAATATGACTTTATTAGACACATTTTTATAGAGACTTGTGTGTTATAAACCAGAATAAAAAGAGAAATCAACCGTATGTTGACATGAATATCAATCTATGACTTTTAAAGTTCTGAATAGTTAAACCTGAGATGCATTCCTGTAACTGATGGACTGTCCTCATGGACTAGAGCTCATTCAAATCATGCTCCTAGATAAGCTTCCAGTTATAACAGACGCACATGCAAAAGAGAAGGGATTTCACATTCAGTCAGGGTACAGGAGGAGAAAGTTCTTCCTGTGTAATGGAAATGATAACCTTGAAATACTTGAGCACTCATCCTTGAGAAAAGCAGAAAGACCCAATCCTATAATATGATGAGTCTGTGAAGCCCAAAATCATAGAGGAGATTTAATTTCATGGCATCTGGCAGAAGAGCATCAAATGGTCACTTTAGACTCTAGTAGCCTGTTAACTGTCCTCATTTTATATTTAAATTCATACATAAGGCTTCTTTACATGCGTGGACCTTAAATATAGGTAATCTGTAGGCACAATTCTTTACAAAATATTTAAACAAAATTTCTAGAATTTTTCATGGTTTTATCGTATTGCACAGATTCCATTTCAATTACAAAATACATGTCAAGCTGAAAGATGTGAAATTCTTTTTTAAGCCACTACTATAAATTATATGCCAGAAATATAGGGTCACTTTTCCTGGTCATAGCAATAGGTACCAAGTTAACTTTTTGAAAGCACATTTTTAGAGGATATATGGACATCAGCTATCACACTGCAGCAAGACCAAAGCAGCCTATAGTATTGATGCATTCCTGATATAGTCAGTAATTTCCATATAGGGCAGGGTAATACGGTAGAACCCAAGCTACACATGGAGTCAGATCCAGATCTGAGTCCTAGCTTTGCTAATTTTTAATTTTTAAAGAACACTGGGCAATATTCAGTATATGGGAAGGTTTCTTTTTTATCTGCAACATAAAGAAAATACACATTATAAAAGGTTGTACTGCGAATGCACTGAGGTGAGGTATAATATACAACTGTAGGGCAGGCAAGACTTTTTCCCCCTTTACTTCACCCCAGAAAAGAGAAGCCCTCTTAGCATTGATTGAATTTGAGGACACAGACTGGATGACATCTGCCAGTGAGAAACTCTGTGTTAAAATGCCTGTACATAGGTGTGACCTTTCCCATCTCTGCAATGCAGTGACAAAAGCCCAATCACCCGATGTTTTTATCCTATGTGACAGCAGGGGATATAGAGCTTTTGGCTTTGCTAGGACTCAGGCTAGTTTTTACTGTCGTGGGCTCAAATGTGCTCCTTTTAGTTGGAAGATCACACCTCCTTTTAAGTATGGAGGCTGACTGGACTGTTCTGTTTTAGTTAAAAATAAATTAGACCTAGAGTTGAGGATAAAGAGTTGTGACCACCCCAGGTTATTAAAGTTCTCCCAAGCCCAGCTAAAAATAGCCTGTGTCCCTTGGTCTATTAGGCATTTTCCATTGTTTTTTGCACATAAATATGCTTTGTGGACGCTGTAGAGAGAGGCAATTTTGGTATTCCTGGATCCTCCCCTACTGACTAAATACCATAGTATTATATTGAATAAAGTCTTAATTCTTCCATTAATACCAACACATGTCATGGTGGGTTGCTTTATGTATTTCTGGTAATAATTACCACTAATATTTGTTACTAATATGACCATTTTATCCCTGATTTCCTAATATGCTGGAGAAACGTATGTTATCCAATTAACTTTACGCTAAACTATAGGACATTTAGCTCTTATTAGTCCTTTGCCTGCTCCCTAAGTGTTAAAGTTCCTTAATGTTCCTTCCAGGTCTTCTCTTTTCACTTTCCAGCATCATCTCATCCACTTTTATGACACTATCATCTCTTCACTGTTTACTTCCAAATTTGTATTAATCTATTATTCTATCTTAATCTCCTCTTTGAGATTCAGTTTTATATTTCTCTCTGACTGTTGATGTATCTACTGGATTTCCCATAGGCATCTTAACATGGCTAAAACCAAATTCCTTTTTTATTATGATCGATATGTATTTATCTTCCTGTTTTAATGATATCAGTTAATAGTTTATCACCTTTCCAACATTCCATCCCATTCCATTCCATCCTCTCCCAATCCATTCCACTCCATTCTGTTTCATTCCATTCATTTCTCATCTGTTCTATTCCCTCTTCTTCACTTTCACATTCATCCAGTTGTAAAATTTCACTTTATTCTGATTCTGAATAGAGCCCCTACTCTGTTTGACTATCACTGCCTTACTTTAGATTTTCATCAAATGTGGTCTTGTCTATTTCAGGAAACTATTTCCTGCCTCTAGTCTCATCCCATTCCAATTTTTCCTCCATTTTCTCCCAGTTATTTTCCTAGAGAAGGAGACGGAACTGTTAATGTCTTGCTTAATGTCTCTGTTTGCTTCCCATAACCTACTCAATAAAATCTCAATTATTTATCATCTTATACATGGTGTGTAGTTATCTGTTGCCTACCTGGTCCTCTGGCCTCATTGCCACAATATTTATCTCATTGACTGATGACTCGGAACATGCCATTCCCAAAAGCTAGTAAATTTTCACAGATTATTCCTTTCCATCTGGAAAGGAATTCCTCTCTTTTCCTGGCAGTTTCTGTTCATCATTTAAGATTCAGCTTAATTTCCTCCATTGTGAAGCTCTTCCTTATTATTCCCTAGTCAGTCACTCACTAGGCACTTTAAACCTGTATTACACCACTGCAATATTGATCAAGTACATAGCCAAAGAAAAAGAAATATTTATTTGTTGGTGGATTGGTCAAGTAGCAAAGAATTTTGCCAGTTCTCCTTAATAATTTTTACAGAGCTACTTCTAAAATCCCTACTTTTATCCCCAGCCCCCCTCCCCTCATCTCAGCTCCCTAGCTACCCTGCAGATCCAACACTTTATAAGGCAACATTTTCAAAAGGTCACATAGGTCACTGAAAATGAAGATAAAACGTATTTGAATGGATAAAAATAATTCAAGAGAATTTATTTTCTTCAGCATTAGTTCAATATGTCAGTTTTTTAAAAATCCATATATCTTTTCTTCAGCTACATTGAGATATAATTGACATATTATGTAAGTTTAAGGTGTACAGCATGTTGACTTGACAAATGTATCTCTTGTGAAATGGTTACCAAAATAAGGTCATCTCACATAATTACCACGTTTTGTGTGTGCGTGCATGTGTGTGTGCATATGTTAAGAATGTTTTAAGATTTACTCTCTTAGCAATTTTCAAGTGTATAATATAGGACTGTTAACTATAGTCACCATGCTATAACTGGAAGTTTGTACTCTTTACTAGTATCTCCCCATTTCCCCCAACCCCTAGCCCCTGGCAGCCACCATTCTACTCTGTTTCTATGAGTTCAGCTTTTTTAGATTTCACATATGACATCAACGATATTTGTCTTTCTCTGACTTATTTCACTTATATAATGACCCCTTTTATGTTTCTCATGTCGTAATTTACCTATTTTTATGCTGTGTAACAAATTATTGTAGCTATAGTTATTTTTAATACTTTTGTCCTTTAAACATTTTACTAGAGATAACTGGTTAACACAGCACCACACTGTAGCATTAGAGTATTCTGAATTTGACTATATACTGACCTTTATCAGTGTGTTGTCCCTTTTCATATGTTTTCACGTTACTAATTAGAATCCTTTTATTTCAGCTTGAAGAACTCCTTTCAGCCTTTCCTGATGATTTCCCTCCGCTTTTGCTTGTTTGGGACAGTCTTTGTTTCTCCTTCAGTTTTGAAGGACGGCTTTGCTGCTGAGGATTTTCTTGTTTGGCTTTTTTTTTTTTTTTTCTTTCAGCACTTCAAATTCTTTATTAGATAAATTGAATATCTCCATGTCTTTGGGGTCAGTTACTGGAAAATTTTTTTTTTCCTTTGTTGGTGTCACGTTTCATTGACTTTTCTTGTTTCTTGAAGTCTGGCATTGCTGTCTTCACATTTCAAATAGCAGTCGTCTCTTCTGGTCTTTACTGCCTGACTTCAGGAGAGAAATACCTTTCATCAACCCTGTTAGTGATTCCAAGGCCTTCTCAGTCCTTCTGTGGACACACCTGCTCGTACTTCTTGCTCCCTCTTGTGGCAGAATCCTTCAGTTTGTATGCTCGTTCTCTCCATCCTGTGGAGCCTGGTCCTGTGCGGGACAACCTCCCTTTTGCTTCCCCAAGGGCAGTCTCTCCCGGGACCACCGAGTCAGGCCAGCTTTCTGCGCATGCTCAGCTGGTGCGGGATGCAAAGCCCACTGGGGCCGCCCTTGGGAGCACACACACGGGGAGCCGGCCACCGGGTGGAGGGGTGTGTGGGCGAGGCCTGTGAAGCGCTGGCGGTGCCCCTGGGCCTGCACAGGCGAAGTGTCCCCAGTGGCTCTTGGCCGGGCCTCCCAGTGGAGTCCCTGACACGGTTAGTAGGATCCCTGTCCTCTTCTCCCAGCTGCCATGGCTCCCCAGTTGTGCAGCTCATGACTCAGTACCCCGACGAAGTGAGAGAGAAATGGGCTTCTTTGGCAGCATCCTGCACAGCTGGGGCGAATGGGCGTGCGCTCACAGGCCCTCACTTTTCCCCACGTGAGAAACCGTGGGCCCAGAAGTTCCCTCCTGGCACTGAGCTTTGCTGCCTGCGGGTAGGAATGAGGCTGTGGAGTTTAACTGTGCCTCTTAGCCTCTCCAGTGCAGCCTGTCTGGATTTTTTAATGTTTTTCCCTTAACATTGTGGTGGAACGTCTCAGCTGGACTCCTGGACATCCACAGAGGCTCTTTGGTCCGTGGGTGATTGTCTAATTCAGGGTTCTCCCAGGGTGCTTGGGCCGCAGCTGAGGAGCTGGAGGGCGTTCATGGGCCACATCTAGGTCCACGCTGGAACTGAGGTTTGTGTGCCCTTCACCCGCAGCACACGTGGGTGAGAATCCTCCCGGTTACCCTGGTGTGTGGTGCTGTAGTGAGTCCTCAGAAGTATAGAGCTGTTTCCAGATTTGTAGTCAAGACCACGGACACTGACTCCACCACCTGGGTGCCTTTCCCAAATGGCTCTCCTCCTGCTTGGACTGCACCAATTTCCTATGTGGTTCCCACAAAGGCTCTTTTGTCCATGGATGGATGCCAGATTTTTGTTGGTTGAGAGGGGACATCTTTTTCAGTTGTCTCGTTGACATCTCTCCCCTAATATGTCATTTTTTGGTAATGTGTTTGTGAAATGACTATTTAATAAGTATTGCTATTATATTAATGGGAAGCCATGTAATCAATTTAGTATATAAAGTAATGTAACCTCAAAATCAGAGATTTTTAAATTCTAAACTGTGATCATTTCCACAATTTGAGTTCATATTTTTGATGCTTCACCGTAAATTATTGCTGAGTAACACTCAGCAATAGATTTAAAGCCAGAAGCCATAAGTTTATTTTGTAAATTGGTGTCCTTATGAAGTTTTCTCCAAAACTCTTCAATAACATATTGAAATGGACAGAAAGTGCTCAATGACTATTTTTAATGTATGTGTGTATGAATGAAAAATTAAATGGATGAATGGATCCCTAGGATCTGTCTTGGGTGGTAAAAGACTAAGGGTAACTAAGTTGAATTTCTCCTGTTTTGACAAAGGCTAACTAAACAACTGGTATATTGCCAGAAAGTAATTTAAACTAAGGTCATGCTGCAACAAGCATCTGTTTTATAAACAAACAAAAATATCTTGTTCAGATGGCTAAGAGGTTATCTTCGGTTCAGAAATGACCAGTCTTTGGTGAAATACTTCTGATTAATCTAATTGATTAATTAAATCCGTGCTTGAGGGACATTTTTCAACCAAATCCTCCGAATTGTTTATCAATGGGTGTGATTCACATTCTGCTTTATCTTTGAGTGTCTTCTTGAGCTCCTTAAAGATAGCCAAAGAGAGAGGAAAAAGTATTTTAGAAACACTTTAGAATGGACTTCAGTCAATGGTAGAACAACAGCTGGTAAGTCACAGCACTTTGTAGAATAGAATGCAGATTTTTTATTTTTTTATTTTTTTGGTCAGGGAACATAGTGCCTCATTCATATATAATTAAGAAAGACCTTTTGATCATATATAATTAAGAAAGACCTTAGCTCTCTTTTGTGTGTTTGTCCCACTCTTGCTATTCCTCTCATGTACTCTCTTTTACATCCTCAAAAATACCTTCTCCCTTTCCATATTCTCATCATATATTTTTCAACTTAGCAATTTATATTTTTGAAATTGAAAATAACAAACACTTGGTAAATAGTATATCATGTTAGAACTATTGCATTCAAATACACCACTGGAATGTAGTTACTAAAGCTCTCTTTGCAACTGGAAATTGAGGTGATTTTTAAAAAATACATATTTATTTATTTTTGGCCGCGTTGGGTCTTCATCGGTGCGTGGGCTTTCTCTAGTTGTGGTGAGCTGGGGCTACTCTTCGTTGTGATGCGCGGGCTTCTCATTGCGGTGGCTTCTCTTGTTGCAGAGCACAGGCTCTAGGCGCACAGGCTTCAGTAGTTGTGGCATGCAGTCTCAGTAGTTGTGGTGCACAGGCTTAGTTGCTCTGCGGCATGTGGGATCTTCCTGGGCCAGGGCTCGAACCCATGTCCCCTGCATTGGCAGGTGGATTCTTAACCACTGCGCCACCAGGGAAGTCCAACTGAGGTGATTATACGTATGAATATGCTTGATATGTCATTATAAGAAATATTATGTTGCTGAAAGATAACCCAACATAGACTTTGGCTTTTTGAACATAACATAGCAGACAGTTCCTTCAATATCCAGTTTGTGAATCAAAGCACCACAGGGTCTTGCTTCTTGGACCAGTGGAGAATCAGGTGTGGATTGGATTCTAATTTAATGGGCTTATCAGAAGTGGTAGTGATTTAAATGTAATGCTTTTTATTTTAAAGTTGATTTTTACCTTGTTAGGATATTTACCGTACCAGAATTAGAATCACTATGTTTGCTTTAATTAATTGGTGGGAAAATCATCTAAAGTTTTTCTTAAAACATGTATCTAGGACTTCCCTGGAGGTCCAGTGGTTAAGACTTCATGCTTCCACGGGGGGCATGGGTTCAGTCCCTGGTCAGGGAACCAAGATCCCACATGCCTCGAGGTGTGGCCAAAAAAAAAAAAAATGTATCTAAAAAGAATGTATTACTATTACCAAGTGTCCAGCACTATGTGAGAAGTTACAGAATATAGTAAAGAAATAGTTTCCACATCTTGATGTAGATTATAATCTAGTTGGGAAGAAAAGATGTATACCTTGAAAAATAAGAAATAAACTCCAAAATATGTATTCACCTTCTGGTTTACAGTTCAGGAGTCACAATTCCAATCCTGATCTCTAAACCATGATTCAGGCCTATAAGTCCTGCTGACTGCAGAGTACCACTTCCATGCTGTATTCACATTCCATGATGGACATTGAAAAACTGAACAGATGACCTCCCACTCTCCTTAAAAACTCCCTTATAAACTTCCCTTTCCATTAATAATAGCAGCACTTTTTTTCAGGTGACTAGACATTTTAATTTGCTTTAGCTCTTGTTTTCTTCTCTTGTCAGAAAGATTGGCATTTTTTTACTCCAAAATAAAAAGTTTTCTCTTGTCAAATCTTATGGCCTCAGCTATCTCTCTTGTGTTTATTACACCCAAAGCCATACCTACTGAACTCAGTCACATGTAAGGCATTTAGTTCATGGCTTGGCACCTGCTAAATACTGTCCAGGTTTGGGCTGTTATTGGTATATTATCATCATCACTATTATCACTCATTATTATTGTTATATCAGATTGCCTCAGAGCAAAGCAAATGCACATAATCAAATCTTTTCACCTTCCTGTGTTTCTTAAAATGTAGATTAGTAGGTTTAATCCTAAAACTTATTAGTCTTTTCCTCTTCATTCTCTATATTGAATCGCTATTCATTGTTTTCCAATCTCTGTCAAATCCTTGCATCCATTTTCTTCTCTCTGTGTGTACCATATTCATCTTGGTTTAAAGACTCATTTCATTTGGATTCTGCTGTAGACTCTCAGTTTTCTCTTTGCCATATAATTCATCTTATGTATGGTAACCAGGTAATTTTTTAAAGCATAGTTCCATTTATGTTACTTCTGTTCTCAAAAGCTTTCAGCAATTTCCTTGCCTACTGAAAATTGTTCACAGTCCTTAACCTGACATTGGTGTCCTTAATATTCTGCTTCTGGGTCATGTTTCTGGCTTTGTCATCTACCGTTTCCTCCTATAGTGCAGCTCATCTGAGTAGCACTTAATGCTCATTCATTCAACAACTGTGTAGCAAAGACTTCGGGCAGGTTTCATCCTAAGTGTCTTAACACAGCGTGAGTCAAAAAGACTCAAGATCACTGCTCCGTGACACACATCGCTTTGCTCACACCACCTCTGCTTCCACCTCTGAGACATTTTTGTTCTCATTTATCCACATCTTATTTATCTGATATGAGATAGATATTTTGCCTTCTTACAAAGAATTCTGGTCGTTGTGACTGAAAGCTCCCTTTTTCTTTTTCGTGTCCACTATATTATATCTTTTTCATCACACAGCATTTTCACTCTTGGTCTGCCTTCCATTCAGTGCATGAAGATTCCCTGAGCCCTAGGACAAGCAATGTTGAAGCTTGAATAGTCTTTCTAAATCTGGGGGCTACTCTCTTTAACCACATGCACCTTTCACAACTTTACAACTTGTATGTGGAACCAGCTACTACTGAGTCTGCTGTTGCAGAAACTTATCGTTGTAAGATTAAATGTAGAGCTGCTGGCAACCACAGACACAAGCTGGTATAAGTGGACACTCTATACCATTATATGTTTTCTATGAATTCTGAAGTTTTTCCTCACTTAAATCTCTTCAAATAGAAGACTGCAAAAGGGCTGTAAAGAGGTGAAGATCAGCAGTTGCCCAAATTTTTAAGCCAAGGAAAGTATATTGTTTGAAATATCCATATAATTGAAGGAAAAGTGGTATTTTAGCTTGGCTTATCTGTGTGATAGATCTCACTGTCCACTTCGTGGAATATGTGCAGACACAGCTTAGTTGCAACCCTGTCTTAACCATTCATCCTTTTTATAATTTCAGCAGCACAAATATACTTTTTCTTTATTCGCACTCATATCATATTACCACATAGTCACCAATTTGCTGAAGAAGTAGTTTCAGAAGAATCCTGATTTGCAGAAAACAGGTTTCCTCAGGTCAAGGTTATGTATGTCCTAAAGTAAAACTAAAATCCTTTTCAATGATTAAACTCAGTGGAGCTGAGTGTACAGTTCAGAGAACTTTAATAGCCGTTTCTTGGTGAATGTAGAGCACCTCCTTCTGATTAAGTTTATATATAACCTGGCAAGGAGGCGAGAAGCCCTGCCTCATCTTCATTTACTGTCCACAGCGACTTAAAAGCAAAGCAAAGAAGCCATAGGTATTGCTGTTGGAAAATTCTGCCTGTAAATATTGTTATATTTGAAATTATGTATAGATAATTCATTGGAACAAGCTAGTCCAATAATATTTTCTTGTTAACAAAAGTTATCAGTAGTAAGATGAGCCAATTATAATGGCCAATTGTAATTTAAAATTGATCATTGATTCCTTTTTCAACATGTGTGATTTGTCCAGGGTAGAGGTATATCTGTAGTACTTAAGTGTGCATTCTCTGAAGGCAGATAGTGGATTTGAGTCCAGTCTCTAAGATTTCCTCCTTGTGTAGCCTTAGATGGTTCATTCACTTATCCTTTTTCTAAGTCTTCCCTCTCTCCAGAGTAAAATAGGGATAGTAATTTTACTTATCTCAGAGTAAGTACTCTATAAATTTTAGCTCATATCATTTATTAAGGAGGTATTAGCTATATTGAAGGAATGATGATATCTTTCAGCATTCTTTGTGACTTTTATATATAACTGCTGATTTAATGCATCTTTTTGAATCAAAATATATAACCTATTTTTACCTTATTCATCTGAGAGCAGCACCGTTTAAATATACAACTAGTGCTTCTTGTCCCAGGTAATCAGTGAACAGTAATGGTCATGCAACAATTAGAGAATATGGTTAATTACCTGACATGAGGTTTGACTTTCAATGCCAAATAGGATTTTTAGTGTATTTTTAATAGACTTTATTTTTATGAACAGTTTTAGGTTCACAGAAAAACTGAGTAGAATGTACAGAGTTCCCATAAACCCCTCTCCCACCAATAGCATTTTTATTGAAAGTTTAATTATAGACTGAGGGTTACTTGCTCTTGTGTAATACAACATCTATTTTTTAAAATTTTCTAATAGATGTTATCATATATGTCCTAGTTGAAAACATAAAAAATAATTATAGTATTAATTAAAGGAATTGATTCAGCATATTTGTATTTCAGAGCAGTAAGAAATATTCATGAAACCTACAGAAAATCTGAATCATCAGAAAAACTAGTTTAAAATTTTTGTGTATGTTGATGATACTCTGTTTATCAATGTACCTGTGAACATAAATGAAAATTTTGGATCAGATGACGCAGTATCCATTTCTATAATCTATGAGTTCTGGGATAGGTTAGAATACAAATTGTGACTCATTATAAAACAATTTTCACTTTTCATGGAAAAAGTGAATCAGCAACTCTTGTAGAATGTATTTGATTAAGGGGAAAGTATTTTACAAATGAGAAAAAAAAAACCCCAAAACACTGACTGGCTATACAAATGTATTCACATGTTAGCACAAGCAAAAATTCTCAATTAACCAACACATCTCTTCAGTCCCACTAGACATTCCTCCCAGGACAAGCTCTTGCCTTTTAGACTACCAGTGATTGCTACCAGCTTTAGTGAGATCAAAAGGGCTGAAACTTAAACTAGCCATTCCGTCTTGTTTCTAAAAACACAGCTCAACTTCCGATTCTCTGCTCTATAACAAAAGCACCCACCCTTTCCCTTGGGATCATACTACTGTGTTGGGGCCAACTCCCACGTCCCCCCTGTTCTCCTGTTAGCCTCTATCCAGACAGTTTCAGACTTTCAGCAGCATAAGTCTTAGTGGCAATGTTTTGTGAACTTCAGTACCCAATCCCTCATGAAATTTGGCTTGAATCTGTCAGTGGATATTAGGATGGATTTCATATTTAGAACCAGCACAACCATTGGTTACAAAAATTTTCCAGAGTGAGGCTTTTTAAAAGAATGTTTGAGAATTTCCGAGTAGAATTATTTGTTTTCTTTTCCTTTTATGGCTTTTGGCAGGGGAACTGCATAGTTTTAAAATATATATATTTTTCTAATTTTATTATTTTGAGGCCCTTCAGTATGATCTGTATGACTCTAGCTTTTGTGCATTAATTTTGATTTTTCTTGTGGCACTAATACATGGTTTTGTGTGTGTGTGTAGGATATTATCCCAGAAAAGAGAAAAAATTAGTTTCACAGAGAGATAGTGTGTACATGCACACGCACACGCGCACACACACACACACACACACAGCTTGTATAATCATTATGAAGAATAAGCAGGACTTTAGGGTGCAGTCAGAAAGTGAACTTATTCCTTCCTCCCACTACACTATTTCTTTAAACCTCTTCAATCAACCATTTTTCTTCTGTCCCTTGAATTTTCATTCACATGACTTTTCTGATTATTTACATATACCAAAGATGTACCCCAATCACTTTTAGATAGAAAGTCTCATTTCAGTAACTGTGGAATCCAGTCCAGTGTAGAAATCAGTGCTGCAAATTCATACCAAATGAAAGCTTCTCATCTCTACCAGCTTGTTTTGCTTCAGACCTGAAGCTGATGGTAGGATGAGAAAGGCATATATCCATTCCTTAATTTTCCCAATGGGCCCTTTTACCTTCTTACCCACTCACAGAGCAGAATTAGAAGGAATGGAGAGGAGAAAGGAGGGTGAGAAGCAGGGAAGGTCTTACTGCTTGGCTTTTACGGGACCTGGTATGAGTTTATTCTGGCTGTGCAGATTTAAAGCTCTCTCCCATGGTTATTTTCATGGGTTTCATGCATATTCCCCTCTTGACCCTCTGAACACAGGTCCTTCAACTCAGAACCTTGCCTCTCGTTCTGTTGGCTGCACTGCAGTTTCTGCATCAGAAAGTTCATTTCCAGTTTCTTTCTGCTGAGAACGTCTCATTTTTGCAGAATCTCTTTTGGGCAGGAAACTGGACAAGCTAGTGTAGCTACACAGGTTCCACATCTAGGTGCTGGGGGATAGATAGACAACTTTAACTGTACTCATGAGTAGTACCATTCCTCCTCAAGCTTGTCTTCCAGAGGCTACTATAGTTAGTCTCATGCTTTTAGACTGCTCCTTAAGTATAAGTCACCAGCTCTTAGTGTCACATCAGCTTTAGGAAACACATATTGTGCGCTCTCCAACAGGGCTTATTTATTGAGGTCCCTTTATTAAGCTAAGAGGAGAGGAAAGCAACCCTGACAACTTTCCAAAGAAATACTCTAATTTTCAACTCATAGCCTCTTCAACTTTAATGTATTTTCAAATTCGAGAAAGGGTTATAAAACCAGTTGCCAACAAGGTCTTCTTCAAGCACTCTCAAGCACTCTGTGGGCAGCTAGCACCTTCCTTTGGGTTGTGGGGAGTAATTCACTGCTGTTGTTTTGGGGCTTCAGTGGAAAACGAGACAGAAAATTTCATTTAAATATTCTGTCACAATGGTGTCATTCACTTCCTTTTCTGTCTTATTTACTTTTTCCTACTCCATCTGTTAATTTCTAAGAGAGTCTAACTTTGCTCATGATTTTATATATATATATTATATGTAATATATATACTTGTATTTTCTATTTCAAATATCAGCAAAATGGTAATCACATAACCTATGTGTTACCATTTCTGTACATAATTACATGCCATTACTTTGTTAGTTGTTTGAATAAATGTATCTTAAATCTCTTTAATTAAACCCCAAGCTCTTTGAAGCAGAAACTTTGTCTTGTGTGACACTTGTGCTATAAAAATTTGGAGGAAAAATAAATTGAGTGAATCATTCTTTCATAAAACTATTATGGAATAAAAATATTGTAGCTTAATGAAAACAACATTCACTTGGAGTTACTACGCTGGAGTTTGACCTCCAAATAGTGCTGTTCGATTAACATCAATTATGTCTGTGGGTTTTGGCAAGTCATCTTCTTCTCTAGACCTTAATCTCATTTTTAAATGAGGCGATTTGCTCAGATTATCTCTAAAGTTTCCTCACTTTTAAAATTATGTTACTTTTGAAAAAAAAAAATCTGTTTCAGAAAAAAAAAGAATATCTCAAAATCCAAATTTGCTCAAATAAAAAAGGGAATAAGTTAAAGCATCATTTCAAGTCTTATTCATAAAAACCTCTAATAAATTTATTTCCTTTTTTATATTTGAGTGTGTTTTCCATATGTTTGAATTTACTGTGTACAGGTTAGATTGTGAGATGATTCATCCCTGGGACAATTCAGTGTCTTAAGGTGTGGTCTTTATAATCGGCCTATTGAAATTTGACTCTTAGTAATGTGTCAAGTAAATACTTTCATAATATGATTTTTAAATTCCAAATAATTAATATTAGATGAATACAGCAAAAAGCTCTTAGAAATAAATCACATTGGACCACTTTTAAGAAATACTCTTAAATCAACTTCAGACATGAGTTCTTATAGCTTAGCCACCAAAATAATAAGCACTTTATCAAACCTCTCTTCATAATTTGCACTCTTCTAAGAATTATTGGCCTCTAACAACATTCTCAAAGAGCTACCAGGCAGGATATTAAAATGCAAACTATGGCAAATGTACTCAGAATATAAAACAAATTGTCACTGTTTGTTTACATCCATTTGCACAATGCATTTATTTTATTTTATAAATAACTGATTAGTGGAAAGAATACTTAACCTGTCATGATTCTGAAGAAAAGGGAAGTGTACCTTTAATAATCTCAGAGGAAAATATTTCCCGGAGATTGTGAGTATCTAACATATTGTGCTATCAAAAGAAATGATTTTATTTTACATTCTTTTTTTTTTAACATCTTTATTGGAGTATAATTGCTTTACAATGGTGTGTTAGTTTCTGCTTTATAACCAAAAAATATGGAACGCTTCACGAATTTGCGTGTCATCCTTGTGCAGGGGCCATGCTAATCTTCTCTGTATCGTTCCAGTTTTAGTATATGTGCTGCTGAAGCGAGCACTTATTTTACATTCTTATTTGACATTTATTTGGGGTTTATTCAAGAATTCTTTGAAAAACTGCTGGCATATTTGGACCTTTAAATACATTTAAGTAATGTTTGAAGTGATCGTTGTAGGAAATAGTTCGTGTTTTAGATCCAGTTGGGATCAGGGAAGGTTTTCCTGAAGGGAAGACATGAGAACAGAAACTCAAAAGAAGTAAAGGAGTTTTCATGTGGACATTCAGGAGAAAAGCATTCTTGACCTCTGCATGAAAAAAAGTCTCTGCATGAGACTCTGAAGTGGGTCTGTGTCGCGTGAACTCAAGTAACAGCAAGGAGACCAGTGTCACAGGGGCAGAGGAGCAGAGGAGAAATTTGAAGAGATAGCCAGAGGCCACATTTTTAAAGTTTTGAGGGCATGGTTAGATTTGGATGAACAATGAGAGGCCACTGGAGAACTTTAAGGAAAGGAGTGACAAGGCCCCTTTTGCTGCTATAGGGGATGAAGGGTAAGAGCAGGGAGAGATATTAGGGTCGAGTACCCATGAAGCATTTGTGTCAGCTGGGGGCTTCTGAGACACAAATGCCAAGCAGGATTAGGTGTTGCAAGACCTAGCTAAATAACTGTGAAGGATTAAAGGACAGGGAGCAAGGTAGGCAGGGAGAGCCTTCAGACAGCAATGCAAATGGAGACCTATGAAAGGAGAGGGAAGATCAGACTGCAGCATGGGTCTGAGGAAGTATTGGCCAGCCCAGTGGGGGTCCCTTAGTAAAAGTTGCTCTTTAGAGGAATCCTATGTCGAGCAAGAGTGAACCTCTTCTAGTTCCCCTTGCCCTGCTACTGAGCCAGTCGTTGGAAGAGCCCGGGGAAAAGTGGCCTTGGAGACAGAAAAGCATGGCAGCTGGTAGCTGTAAATCACTGTGCTCCTTGAAGGGAGATCTGATCAGGGCACCTTCATGGCCACCACAGTGTGGGTGGTTTGGATTAGTGGTAGTTGTGGTAGTTGTGGAGGTGGTGAGATTTGGTTAGAGTTCTAACATATTTTGAGGAAAGCAACAATAAAATTTACTAAAGGATAGGATGTAAGGTGTGAGAAATTTTTGACTTGAGGTATTGGACAAATTATGACAGTTCCTGAAATAGAAAATATTTGGAAGAAATGGGTTGCAAAATCAGGGAACTAGCAGGATGGTGGGGAAAGAAAACAGTTTTTTGTTTGTTTGTTTTTTGCGGTACACGGGCCTCTCACTGTTGTGGCCTCTCCCGTTGCGGAGCACAGGCTCCGGACGCGCAGGCTCAGCGGCCATGGTTCACGGGCCCAGCCGCTCCGTGGCATGTGGGATCTTCCCAGACCGGCTCATGAACCCGTGTCCCCTACATCGGCAGGCGGACTCTCAACCACTGCACCTCCAGGGAAGCCCAAGAAAACAGTTTTGTACGTGTTAAACCTGAGATGATTAATAAGCATTCAAGTAGATTTGTTAAAATAGGTAGCTGGATAAACTTCATAGGGCTGTGGGTATTAATTTAGGAGCCATAGGTGGGTAAATGGCTTATAGAGTTATAAAGGTTTTCTAGATGGTGAGCACAGCTGGAGAAGAGAAAATGGTAATTCATGAGTTCTGGGTGCTTTACAAGATCTAGAAACTGGAATAAGGAAAAGGATCTAGCAAGATAGCAGAAAGAGCCAGGTTGGAGTAATAAGTAGTATATATAAGAAGTGAGGCTCTGACTCAGAGATCGAGCCATGCAGATGAAGAGGAAAGGACAGATTTGAGAAATATCCATCCAGGATAGTCAAGTAAAAGAAAGACTTCAAGAAGGAGGGAATGGTCAGTTGTTTTAAATACTGAGGGGAGGCTGAAAGGATGATGACCTCTGATGAATCAGTGGGTTTAGCTCTATGGAGGTCAGCGATGACATTGACAAAAGTGGTTTCAGTGGAACGCTGGATGAAAGCCTTATTGACAATATAAGAGAGAATGAGAAGAAGGAAGTGGAGACAGTGAGCATAGAAACTGTTTTGAGGAAATCTGCTATAACAGGGAATCAGAAATGAGAAATTGGGATTGTCCTGCCAAGGGAGAGGTTTTTGTTTTAAGATGGGTGATATTACGGCCTGTTTAGATGCTTCTAGGAATGATCTATTAGAGCATATTTTATGGTCCAGAAGAAAAAAGGGGAAAACTACCTGAGTAGGATTCCTGAATATTTGAGAGGGATCCAGAACATAAGTGAGACCAGTTTGGCCTTGGAAACAACAAAGATCATTCATCTATTTTAAGCAAAGTGTACAGGTCAGATGCAGTTAAACTGATTTATTTGGTGTTAGAAGTTTGTAGAAGTTCTCTTCTGAGTGCTTTTAAATTTCTCAGTGACATATGGATCAAAGTCACTATTAGAGAAAGAGCTGTAAAGTAGGCATGTTGGAGGTTTGAGGAAGAAAGGTATGAAAGTCATTTAGGAGGGAAGGACAGTAATTTTGATAAATAAATTTAATACTATTGTTGGGCAGTCCTGGGTATCCTCTTGAAGTTTATTTCCTCACATTTAATGTGAGACCAGACAGCGTATGTAGTGTTTTTCTCCATTCATTTCCAGTTACTTGGATGTTGATAAGTAATTGGCATAGGTTGTATTTAATTATTGTTGTGATTTTGCTAAGCATATATGACATAGGAAAAGGGGCAAGGAAATTGAGAGTAAAGTAAGGGAGTAATTATGATGGGTATGAGATTTAAGCTGGGTTGTGAAAGAATTGAGAGCATGAGGATAGGATAAATGGAATGTGGGTTTGCAGATTCAAAATATTAAAATGGGGGTGGGGATGGAAAGTGAGACAGACAGCAAGAAATTGTTCAGGGAGTGGGATTCTTCCTATTAAGATCATGGAGGAGATGGAATGAGTTTGGGGTATGCAAAACGTCTAGGAAATGATCGTGGAAGATAACATGGAAGGCTAGAGTAGTGGAATAAAGGAGGACAAAAACCGAGTGTCCTGGATATTGATAAGATTGTCTACATGGATAGAGAAATCACCAAGAAGAGTGCTAGTGAGAAAAATAGCAGGCCAGTGGCTAAAATTATCTATGATTAAGAGGATTATAAAAGACTGAGGAGTGTGACAGAAGGTCTAGTCTCAGGTCATGAGCTTGAAGGAATCAGAGCTTTTAAACAGGGACCAGAGAAAATGGTCTTGAGGTGCCCAACAGTGCATAGGATGTCAGAGGGAAAAGCACTCATCTGTTGAGGGTGTATTGGTTTCCTAGAACTACTGTAGCACATTACCACCAACTAAGTGGCTTAAAACAACAGAGGTTTATTCTCGCACAATTCTTGAGGCCTGAGGTCTGAAATCAGTATGAAGGACAAAATCAAGGTGTGAGTACAGCCATACTCCCTCCAGTGGCTCAGGGGAGAATCTGTTTCTTGCCTCTTCCAGCTTCTGGTGACTTCCAGCATTCCTTGGCTTGTGGCCACATCCCTCGAATCCTTGAGGTCATCATTCTGATCTCTGTATGTCCCATCTTCATACTGTCTTCTCTGTGTGTGGTAAAATTTCCCTCTGTCTCCCTCTTAAAAAGACATACGTGATTGCACTTAGGGCCCATCTGGAGAATTCAGTATAATCTCCCCATCTCAAAATTTTTAACTTAACAACATCTGCAAAGACTTCTTTTCCCCTCTTTTTCCCTCTGTAGGTTATGTTCACCTGTAAAGGAAGATGAACAGTCACCTAAAATGTGTCTCCAGTGTCCAAGACTGATGATGCCACACGCAAACCAAGAGGATATGAAAAGATCCACTATTTATACAGTTGAAGTTTCTGAGAAGGGCAGGTAGGACTCTCAAGTAGGTCTGAAGTGGCCTGAAAAGCAAGGGAAGGAGACAGGCCTGAGTTTCTCTTGTGGTTAGGGGGTGGGGCCAGGGTTGAGTGAAAATTTCTGTGTGCAAGAAGGGGATCGTGTGATGTGACTTTCCCACCAACGCCAACAGAGGGAGCGTTCATTCTGCCTTATCAGATTTTCCAGGTGTGGGTACAAGTGAAGAATGAGGGGTGATGCTTGATAACTGTCAGCAGTCAAGCATCCAGAAATGAGGTCAGACTCCTTGTTACCATGCCAGGTAGCATTCCCAGGTTCCAGAGATTAGGGTGTAGATGTGGTGTAGGGGTTGGGGGAGGGGCATGGGTTATGCTATACAAACACTGTACTCTAGTGACGATCTAGATTCAGGTACAATCAGAAATTGAAGGAAATGTTACAGAAGTTAATCCTATAGGAGGTTTTTAATGAGCCGAAATCAATTTGCCTATTCTGTCGGTTTTGTTCATTGCTTTGTTCCCAACTTCGACAACAGTTCCTGGAATATAGTTGGCATTCAATACATATTTTCTGAATGAATGAATGGATGAAAAATGGACATCATTTCTGATAAACAGAAATCGTTAGAAAATAATAGCAGAAGGTTGGACTTAAAGTTTAGGCATTTTCACAAAGTACATACACATTATTATTTTTTAAATGTTGTATAGTGGAAGGAAGAAAGTTTGGAGCTGGCGTATTACTTTGTGGAATTGGGTTATGTTCTCACCCATATACTGACCCAAGGAATGAACTCTGATGACCAGATCGAGAATTCTGAGGCAGAATGCCCTGCTTCTACCTGACATAGCTGTGTTTTGTTTATCTTACCATTTTCTGTCAAGTCTCCACACAGATGGTCTTCTGGCCAACTACTGTATTGTAGATTGCTGCTCTGGCTTCCTAACCACTGAACACTTAATAGATAAGTATCACACACAAAAAGTCTCCCCAGGTGTAGTGTGGAAAGGAAAGCTGATTTTAAAAAGCAATTAAGACATTACGTGAAAGACACACACACACACACACACACACACACACAACAGAGATATAATATCACAGGGACTCTAGCTAGAAGGTATTGGAACCCTGAAAGGTTAGGGGAAGAGAAAGATAATTAATCATAACAATAAAGTAAAACCAAAGATGTTTCTTGCACATTCTCTTTTTATCCTCTAGAGATTAATTACAACAAAATATAGCCCCTGTGTCTTCATGTTTTCTCACAGTGGGCAGCCATTTGCCAAATGACTCATTTCCAAGGTGTTCCACTCTATTTCTTTCCTCTTCAGAAACATCCAGGAAATGATGGCTCAATTGCCCTTAGCCAATCTTTTTAGCCATTCCTATGCCTTGTGAGATAGCCCATCTTGAATTCTTCTTGTTCAGTGGCTGCTAAACAAAAAAGTAAGCTAGGGAACAAACATGTCATTTCAGCTGTCCTTCCCCACGCATTCAGGGATATAAGCAGTTCATTTCATCATACAGGGTGGGTGCGTTGTCAATGAGAAGGTGTCCATTACCTCTGTCTTGTTCTTCTGTCCTGCATATCATGATACCATTATTTGAGTCCTTTAAATCTGATGAAAGGAGGAAGTCTGAGAGACTTGTATAGAGGCTTCAGTTCTATTGCTTGGCATGATACACGGTGATAGTTTCGGTTTTTGTCCTCCTGTCAGTGTGTCAGTATCTTCCTCAGGTGAGTGACTTAGCCTCCAGGGCAGGCCCCGGACCTTGGCCAGAGTTTCTAGAGAGAAATCTGCTCTAGGGCTTGCTCACGGGCTCAGAAAATCTTTCAGAGCCTTCAAGGTTTCAGTTTTCTTCAGTCCTGTTCTGCCCTCTCTTAGTTCCACGTGATTCTGGATCTTCCTGGTTTGCATTATTGGTTTTCCCTTTTCATTTTGTCCTGCTCTGGGCTTTCTATTTGTGACAGCATGGGGTTATCTGAGCCCCAGCGCTGAGTCTTACATCCCGATCCCTTTATATGTTTGGCATTGTGAATCCCTGGGGTGAAACAGGGACAGTGTTTCTCTGCAACTGCAGATTGAAGAGTAGCAGTCATGAGGGAAACGATGCCGCACAGGCCCTTTCAGAGAAGGAACAGTGTTGATCCAATCACAGCATCTGAGAAGGTAACAGCCCCCGCAGTGTAATCCTTTGTAGACAATGCTTACAAATATCTACTCTTTTATTACTGTGTAGTAAAGCAAAGTCACTATGAATGGCCATTTCCCAATTTAAAATGTCCTGTTTTGCTTGGTCTTCTGTGGTACTTTGGCCACTGGTTATGTACAAGGATTTCAGCTATTCTATTTTCAAACAACCATGGTCTTTTAGATCTAACTATCAATTTAATGGCGCCAGTGACCATCAAAACAAGGAAAATTACACAGTAAGTCTGTCTTTCTTTCAGAAAGGGAATCATTTTGCATTCATTGTGGTACTGGGCATAGTCTTTTCCCCCAACACTTCTGTAACCATCATTTCACACAAGAGGGCGAACCAGGAATGCAAAGGCCATTTTATTTTCCGTGTCTTGCTTCAAGTAGGGAAACTTTCTATAGCATCATTTTTAGTACAGAGTGAACCAAGTAGAAAAGAATAGCTTTCCAGAAAGAGAAAAAAGAGAGGAAGCCTTACGATGGTGATGAATGATGTGCCCGTGGAAAAGGAGTAGACACACAAGCACCCAGGAGCGTTTATACCTCGGAGCTGTGTGAGGCTTTCATTTGCTGGAGTTCAAAGCACTTCAGAATAGTACTTTTATGGAATAAGGAGAAAGGTAGCATGAAGGAAAAATTAAGGAAATAAAATGTTACTTGATGCAACTGTATATTTTAAGGGGAAAAATTATGATTGAATCGTACCAATGGAAGTTTGGTTTAAAAATCCATTACCTAAGATGGATGAACATTTTCAGGGCCCCAAACTATGTGGTAGCAGGACAAAACAAAACAAAACAAAACAACTAATTGTACCAAAAAGAATGAACGCTTATATTGTTGTCATTAGTTATTAGGTGCCTTTTAACCTAGAAAGGAACTAAACTTGATTCCAAAAATAGCTTCATAACAAAGTTTTAGAGACTACAAATTTGAAGTTTGAATAGGCAGAATGAAACTATTCAACTACTCTCCCTGTAGTGTAAAAGCTCAACAGACATTTACTGCATTCCAGTCTTCTAACTGATACTCTTCTAGGTCCTAGAAATCCAAAGATAAATAAAAATATGGTACTTGACTCTGAAATGGTTCCAATGAATAGAAGTGACAGACACATAAACACATATGTGACGTATAAACAGTATTTTTCATAGCATGGGGTATGTGTTGTGACAGCGATATTCATAGGTGGCTCTATGAGCAGAGAGATGCACTTACTTCAGCCTGTCATGAGCATTCAGAAGAGCGTTCCTGAAGGAGATGGTCGTTGAATGTGGTTTTGAAGGAGACTGAGTCTGATACATGAAGACAAGTGAAAAGAGTGTTTCTGACATACGGCAATGTAAGCAAATATAAAGAAAGATGAAATAGCACAATATATAATCAAGGATTAAAAACAAGCCACTGTTACTAGTTTGTGAAGCTCATTGGGGGAGTGGTAGGAAACTGCAGCTGGAGCTTGCTTTGTATGCCATGCTAAGGAACTCAGATTTTATCCTCTTTGATGCTACTTGCCTCCAGACATTTTTGATTACACATCCATTTTAGTAAAACTTTTCTGAACAGTCACCTCTAGTATATCTACATGTATTTATAAATTTCATACATGTTCTGTTGTCTGTATATTAGATATTAGTAATTTATTTCATTTTGTGGGATAAAATAAAAATATGTGAAGTTTCTAATATTTTCTTCTACAACCCAATTGTCTTTTCAGTCCCCTTGAGGACAGTCATCTAGGTTGTTTACAGGTTTTTTGCGGGAGGGGGCGGGGAGGGAGTGAGGTGGTCCAATTTGCCTTTTCTGTCATTCATTCTGTTCATGTGTGGAGGATGGAGTTGCGGTAAACAGGGTTGACGAAAGGAAGGCTAATAGCCAAGGTATTACAATAGAGCAAGCAAGAGAAAGTGAGGCTCTGACTCAGAGCAGTTGTGGAGATGAAAAGAAAGTAGATGTGAGAAATATTTTGGTGTTGGAATTGACAAGTCCTGCCCATTGAATGGGGGTGAGGAATGGGTCTGAGAGGTAAGGGTAGAGGGATGGGAGAAGGAAATGAGTAAATTTTGTTTGCGTGACCAGAAGAATATTGGTGATGTTGAATGAGACAGAGAATTCCGTGGATAAGCAGATTCAGGGGTAAGAAATTGAACTTATTTTCATAGAGATTTGTTTCCTTTCAATTTTCTCTATCCACAATCTTCCAAAATTTGTTGTTTTTGTACTAAACAACCTGTATCATTCTCCTTTCTTTCAATGTGAATACATTGTCTTTCTCTTGCAATCCAAGAGCCTCTTTTCCAAATGCCTTCTTGTTATTTATAATACATCTTTTATTCTAGTATTATAGATTAATTATTTTCCCTAATATACTATTTTAAGTCAGCACAGGCTCTGTTACTGTTTAGAAATAAATGACCTCATAGTTTTCGTGGCTTACTATAAATAAATTTACTTTTTGCTCATGTAATTTCACTTTATTTCATGTGCTTTTATCCCAATGTACATTTCAAAGTGGGTCCCAGACCAAAATGACCATTCAAGTGCAAGTGATTTATTTTATAGGTGATCCCAAGAGAATAAGAAAGTGAGACAGGGAAGAATAAAAAAGCCACAGAGCCTCCGTTTTCAAGCGAGTTATCACTATGGACAACTGGAGTTTAATCTTCCTGTGGAACTCTAGATGCCAGAGTGAAATATGCACCTGAGTACTCCCACCCAAGGCTCAAGGGAGTTGTGATAATCATAAATCAATTTCCATCAGCCATCGGTTGAGGCTGCATGGTTGCACATATTCTCCAGTATTTTAGGTCTAGAGGGAAAGTGGCCAGAATAGCTTCAGAGTCAGAGAAAAGCCTGCACGGAAAAAATTCATGTGCTGGCATTTGTAAGTCGGAGAGGACTACGTTGATGTGGTGAGGGTAAAGGGATATGGAGGTAAACCCACTAAATCCATCAAGGAGTAAGCAAGAAATGAACAAATAGGAAAAAACACTGTTGAGATAATTTAATAATTTTATTTTACCACTATTTCCTCCAAAATTTGGCTAACGCCTCCTTCTGTCATCTACTTGTGATAGCTAATGTGGAAATTTTACAGCATGCATTAACTTGAATCACACATTGTAGTTACCAGAACACATCTTACTTTTTATACCTCTGTGCTATTTCCCCATTTATCCCCAATTTCTCTGTGTATGAAATGACTCATTGTCAAGACCTACCTTAAATGAGATTTCCCTAAACTTTAGTCAAAATCAATCACTCTGTACTGGGTGCTCTTACAGAATTTTACCCATACTTTCATTTTGTCATCTTATCACATTATATTATAATTTACAACCTGCTTCTTAAAAAATTGTGAACATCCTCAAGATATGTATCATTTCTTACTCATTTTTACTTATCCTGCAATTGTCACTCAAAGGTTTGCACACATAATAAGCAAATACATAAATAGTCACAACACTTATTCCCTTGCAGTTAAGAAAGCTAATCTTCACATTCTTCAATGTACTTTTGGAAATGTCTTAATAAATATTTTTTGTAAATATAGAGCATTATTATTATATATGTTAAGGAATTTATCATTATATAGTTAACATATAAAATCACTTATTTTATCAAATGAGCATGATTTTCAGAGTTATTTAAGAGAAAATTAATTTTTTAAACTTATTTTATATTGGAGTATAGTTGATTAAAAATGTGTTAGTTTCAGGTATACAGCAAAGTGATTCAGTTATACATGTATCTATTCTTTTTCAAATTCGTTTCCCATTTAGGTTGTTACATAATATGAGCAGTTTCCTGTGTTATACCATAGGTCCTTGTTGATTATCCATTTTAAATATAGCAGTGTCTACATGTCAATCCCAAACTCCCTAACTATTCCTTCCCCCACAGTAACCATAAGTTTATTCTCTAAGTCTGTGAGTCTGTTTTGTAAATAAGTTCATTTGTATCATTTTTTTTAGATTCCACATAAGGTGATATCATATGGTATTTCACTTTCTCTGTCTGACTTACTTCATTCAGTATGATAATCTCTAGGTCCATCCACGTTGCTGCAAATGGCACTATTTCATTCTTCTTAATGGCTGAGTAATATTCCATTGTATCTATGTACCACATCTTCTTTATCCACTCCTCTGTCAATGGACATTTAGGTTGCTTCCATGTCTTGGATATTTGTAAACTGCTGCAATGAACATTGGGGTGCATGTATCCTTTTGGACCATGTTTTTCTCTGGATATATGCCCAGGAGTGGGATTACAGGATCATATCATAGCTCTTTTTTTAGTTTTTTAAGCAACCTCCATACTGTTAAGAGAAAATTAAATTTTCAACCTCTAATAAATGTTACAGGATCCTTAGGAAGAAAGCATTCATGAAATTAAGCTTAAAGTTGTTATTTCTTACTTTAAAGAACAAGAAGATTTAATAAAGAGATGTAAGGAGTAGTCACAATTTAAGAGCATCCACTTCAAATTGTAGAAAAGAGTTAACTATGCTATCATTTAACTTTTTATATGAATAGCAAAATGATAGAAATGAGAAACTTGAAATATTTGTGAAGAAAGTATAGAGAAACATTTCCCGTTTGGTATCTGTTCTGTCAAAATTTTTGGCTCTGCTCAGTAAATCTGGTGGTAAAATTCTTTTAAATTCTATCTAATTTAAAAATCAAGGTCAGTGTTTGTGCATCAGCATTTTCTTTGCAACAATTTGTTATAAGAGAAATTACACTGACAAATCTCATGCAACACATATGTTACACAGAGCGTCCTGAAGAGTCAAGAGTTTTTTAAAGCAGTCATTGGGGCTACATTGTCATAATTAAAGTTCTTAGGCAGTTTTGCCACCATCTCAAACCACCTTCAATTTTTTCTTTCATAGTAGTATTTATCATTTATAAAAAGGAGTTTCAACCTGTCTTTTCTATACTATAGAAGGTTCATGGTCAGAATAGATTGGTCCCAGAATTACTGCAAGTGGTCTTGGGCAGCAGCAGAGCTATGCTGGGGCGTGTATATATTTATTTATTTTATGTATAGCTTTACCCATCTTGAAGCAGAACTGCATGTGATGCTCTCAGGTTTGATGAATGAGGTGTGGTGCAGACAGAGGAAAGGTGATTATCTCCCAAAGCCAGACCTCTGAGGTTCATAAATTATTTGTAGAATACTTCATGTGCTGCTGCAGTGGTCAGGGCCAGTTTCTAATACGGAGAGAAGAGCTCTCTAATCACACCCTTCCCCTCAACAGAGAAGAGACTGGCAGTTAACAGAGAACTGTAAGCCAAGAACAGGATAGGAGTGTGTCTGTAAGGGTTAAATCTCCATTTAGGACAGGAGCTGCTTATCATTTACAGACCTTGAGAGTTTCCTGCTAGTTTCATGAAGCTACATAATAACAGCAATAGCATCTTAAATTTATCTAGTATTTTTTCCATAATATCCTGAAAATAGTTTTAATCTATTACCAGCACTTGATAGATCTTTATAACAATAAGTAGAAAAGGGTACATACTACCTCTGGGTTCCATATCAGAAAACTATTACTGTTTTTGAGGGGTCAAAAATATGTAAGTTTAAACATTTTAGTGCCAGGCCAGTAGTTGGAATTGACTAACAGCATTTTAAAATTTAGAAATATAGTCAGTGATTATCCCTCAGTTAAGAAACTGAGACTTAAAGCACTGTGTAGTGTTTATTATCACTGTGTAGTGATAATAAAGACTATCATTTATAGTCTTTATTATTTACAAACATAATTCCTATAATAAAAAGTAAGTTAAATTATCAGTGTGGCCATGCCATAGTTGACATGGTATTTAGACCTCCCAACAGCATGTGCAGGAAACAAATGAAATAATCATTTGTTGATAGAAGTCTGATACAGTTGCTAAAATCATTGATAGCAGAGTCCAGTTTTAGGCATCACATTGCATTGCTTCAAGTTTAGACTCGATGATGTCATAAGGTTCATTTGAGTGAAAGCATCTGTAGATACTTAATCAAGAAACATATAGTTTATTGTTTAATGGTTCCAGAACCCCTCAGAGGTAGGTTTTATTAGCGTATGACCTCTGTCGAAGAGAGAGCTTAAGGCTTCCTCCTAGAGCAACCACAAAGAGTGGGAGTTCCTAGGGGCCAATGGCACATGATCAGTTTTGTGCACACCAGGAAGTTGTAGGTTGGGGCCAGAGAGCAAATAATTAAAATTCCTTTCTCTTTGGGGATCACTTATTGAAGTTCAAGGACTGGTTCAAGGACTGGTGCAGTACAAGAGACCTGAGGCTGCCTCCTACAGGAAAATCCTCCTCTACAGAAACATCCAAAAGAAAAAAAAAAAAAAGTTATGGCTCGAGGGCTGCCTGGGGCACAATACAGCCTGCGGTTTATTTGGGAAGTAGAAGTTAATAATTAAATTATATCAGCTTCTTGGGTGAAAGGACCTTGTCTGTTTGACATATGTTTAAGGACACTGACATTTATGTGCCTCAGAATAAATATTCGTTGAAATGGTAAATAAACAAATGAAAGCTACCTGCATATTGCTGCTCTTGAAATATGCCCATATATTAATGACTAGCTGATTTTCTAATTAATTTAAGCTGATTTTCTCATTGATGTTCTTGAACTCACTCATAATTGAGTATTCTAAACTTTAAGAACACATATGTGTAATGTTACACACTTTTTTTTTTTTTTTTTGCGGTACACGGGCCTCTCACTGCTGTGGCCTCTCCCGTTGTGGAGCATAGGCTCCGGACGCACAGGCTCAGTGGCCATGGCTCACGGGCCCAGCCGCTCCACGGCATGTGGGATCTTCCCGGACCGGGGCACGAACCCGTGTCCCCTGCATCGGCAGGTGGACTCTCAACCACTGTGCAACCAGGGAAGCCCAAACTTTTAAAATAGGGTTTAGTAAAGTAATTTGCATTTTTAATAAAAAAAATGCCAGCCATAAACATTTGAATTTTTTTTCTAGAATTAGTCCATTGTCTAAAAATTAGACTGGCACAGTGATTCTCAATCAGGGGTGATTTTGCCACCCAGGAGACATTTAACAATGTCTGGACACATTTTTAGTTGTCACAACTTGGGGAAGAGGATGTTAATGGCATTCAGTGGGTGGAGGCCAGGGATGCTGCTACACATCCTACAATGCACAAGACAGTCCCCTCAACAAAGAACCATCTAGTACAAAATGCCAGTGTTGACACTTTGTTATTTAATCTCTAGAATTCATAGCTGGTAGATTTTCATTGTGAATTGCACACTTCTTTTTCCTTTTCCTCTTCTTTTCCTTACCTCTATGCTACTTTTTCTTCCTCACTTAATAAAGGTAAGAGAATCAGTGATCCTGTACAAATTGCTCACCTTCCTTAATAGTCATATCAGAGCTCTATTTATAACACAGTGCTTATGTTCTGTTCCTGTCACATTGCCCATATTCAGCTTCTTCCACAGTTAGAGATTCAATGCTCATTACTAGGCCCTTGGCTACAATTTTTCATGTTACAGCAACACGTGGTTCACTGATGTTTGTCCCATAGTAGATTTTTCAAGCAGTTCCCACGGAAACAACATTCCTTTATCTTTGAACATTCAAAACCAGTTGTTGCCTTTATACTTGAATAAAACTACCATTTGATATAAAATTCCTGGGTTGCACTTTCTTGCTATAAGAATTCCATGGGTCTCACTTCTCCTAGTGTTGAATCCTGTGACACCACTGCTTCTGTGACAACAGATTCAAGTTGACGTCAGGCTCACTAGACACAAACAAGTTTTAACCTGATACTTCATGTACCTGTCTTTATAGAAAGATACAGAACATGGGATACAAGTGGCACAGCAGCTTAACCTCAGGGGGAGGCTCAGCAGTGCCTTTTGCCCACTCACCTTTATGGGGCATGTGCGGTTGCCACAAACAAAAGTCAAAATGCTTGGAGGTCACCTCGATACTGAGAAGCCACTGCCTTGATTTCCCACTGTCGTTTAAGTTGTTCTAGACGCAAAGGCACAGAAAGAGTGGACTGCTTGTTCCAGTGGGCTACCTGGAACAAAGGAACACAAGAGATGAAGAAGACGTTTCACCTTTATTTAAATCTATAATTTCCAAGTGTGCCTGTTAGCTTTGGATGTTTAAGAAACGATCCCTAAAAATAGTAGCTTAGGGCTTCCCTGGTGGCGCAGTGGTTGAGAGTCCGCCTGCCGATGCAGGGGACATGGGTTCGTGCCCTGGTCCGGGGTCTGTGAGCCATGGCCGCTGCCTGCGCGTCCGGAGCCTGTGCTTCGCGACGGGAGAGGCCGCAGCAGTGAGAGGCCCGTGTACCGCGGGAAAAAAAAAAAAGTGTTTTGTTCCCTAATTTCTCTTTATTCTTTAAGATGAAATTTATTTAAGCTGAATCCCCTTTTCCCTTGATTTTCATACTTATTTTCTCTCTAATCCTCTTATTTCTTTCTATTCTAATTATTTCTATTTTTAATGCCTCTTACCATATTTTTAACAGTGTCCTGAGTTCTCCTTTCAGATTTTATCACTGTCTGCTTCCTCACCATCTTTTTCTTGTGCTTACATATTCTATCCTTTTTGACTTTTTTGACTCAGTGAGGTGACTGTTTCATTATGTTGTATTTTTGTTGTTGTTCATTAATGGTAAAATATTTGGTTGCAATTTTTACCTGCTCAATGGCCATATATATATTTTTTCCCTGGTGAACTCTCTTTACCTGCTATTTGTTTTCTGCTCCTGTACTCTGTTTCTTTTATATTTATATATAAATATATACATCCTTTATAATTAATTCTGATTACTCATTTTGAAATGTGTTTCCTTTTTCCCGGGGCAGCTCATCACCGTAGGTGGAGGAAGGCATTTCACAGAGAAGTTACAGCCATGATGTTTTTAATTTAAATTTTATTTTTTAAAATTAATTATTTTAATTGAGATATAATTAACATGTAACATTGTGTAAGTTTGAGTAGGTTAGAGCTGAGATTCAGATGTGGAAGGACCGGCAAAGTGAGGTCTCCTGTCAGGCAGCTGTTCAGCCCTGGGGCCTGGCTGTGACACCTTTGGTCACAAGGCAGGGCCTTCCCTCAGTTCCTCTGCTGCCTCAGGGACAGTCTGCTCTTCCAAATATTGTGCATGCGAATGTATTCCAAATATTCCACGTTTAACCCTCGGTTTCTAAATCTCACCCTGGAGCAGGGAAGATTGGTAGACGGTTCATGCCTGTCATTCCACTGTTGTGAGTGAGGAATTCCCATCTTGCCCTAATTTAGGATGGGCCGCTCACATAGGAAAACTGTTCTTTGCTGGGCTTTCTGGTATCTGTGGCCCGTGTCAGCTCTCTGCTTCTGCCGCCAGCAGCCCTGCTCTATTTGCATGTGCTTGCAGCCTCCCTTCTATTTCGGCTTTTTACCTCAGTGCTGTTTTTAATTAAAATGGACATTTCCTTTCTGTTTCTAATTCTGTGGGTTATTTTCAGAAAATGCTGTCTCTGTACCCACTTCAAACCGCACACACCCCCCTCTCCCCCAACCCCACACTGACCCCCGCCCTACCATTTCCAGGAGATTTCGCAGCTTCCTCTTCCAGGCCTTTCTTTTTTTCAGAGGTGGCCAGGAATGTTGTCAGAATTGTATTTTCCAAGAGCCCTTTCTGGTTCTCTGATTGCTCCTTTTGACTGTTTACAGTGTGTGTGTGTGTGTGTGTGTGTGTGTGTGTGACACATTACGTATAGAAAGGTGTGCAAAATTTAAAGGTACGGTTTAACAATTAGCAGTAAAGCCAGTACTATCTAACAACCACCCAGGTGAAGAAACTAAGCACTGCCAACGCTTCAGCGGTCCCCAGGGTCACAGCATTCTCCTCCACTCACCCAGCTCCCCAATAACTCTCAATAGGCAACCACTTTTCTGCCTTTAGTGTAATCATGTTTCAACTGATTGAAAGTTCAGTATGTGAGTGGACTTGTTGTCAAGTGGATTCCATAGTTCCCCAGTGTTCTGATAGGGCTTTTTCTATTCAGTTCCTTCAGAAATGGAAGCCCACTAGTGCTACCTGGAAACCTCAGTGTATGGCTCCTTTGTATTTCAACCAATCCCTCGATTTTTAGGCTCCTATCCTCTGATCTACCACGTGACTCCAGGTTGTGACACTTTCTGAGATTCTTTGGGTGAATCATATTTCTTCTCTTCTGGTACTTAAAGTGCAATGTTCTTTATTCCACTAAATCAGTTATCAACTAGTCTGTTAAATTCACAAAAAAATGTTCAACTTCCTGTCTGCTATTATCACTTCTCCCATTCTTTCTGTGCTTGGGGGCTTATACATTTTTAATTTCTTTGCTCTCCTTTTAGTTGGTTTTCTTAAGGGAGAGCAGATAACACATGTACTCAAACTACTACATTTAACCAGAATTTTGAGCAGGGATAGTTCAAAGGAAATTTCATATAAGATTTTCCCTTTTTCTTCCATTCTCTTTCTAGAAGCTCTTTAATATTTTTATTACTTGTAACTCGTGTGTGTGTGTGTGTTTGTGTGCGCACCAAGATAGGATATTGAAAGTTGTCAAGTTTCAGAGTAGTAATATTGATCAAGTTTATTTTAGTAGTCAAATCAAATGTTAACATTAAACTATAAGTTTGGAAGATTTAATTCATGCTTTTTGTCCTCCTGAATCGATATAAAATGAACATTTATAGTTCCATTGCTAGATACGAGATTTTGTAGGTGATGTATTATAGAACAGACACCTTCAAAGGGAAAAAAGTGTTGTAAACTTGTAGAGTTCTGTTACCTTGTACACTTTTCTCCTAACCTAATAAACTCAGTAATTGCCATCACTAGGATTTTGAGATTTACCCATTACTGGTTCTTCCTTTCTTCCTAAAGCATTTGTTTCACTGCCTCATTTTGTTGCCTTCAATTAATGAAATCCAGTCCTACAACCACAGTTTCCTCAGGTGTGAGCCACCAGGGCTGTCCTCCCGACCGTCATCTTTCTATCTGTTCAACTTCTCTTTCTGGGGACATTCCAAGTTAAGGTTATTAACCTTACCTCATGCTTCCCCTTTCCCTCCATTTTGTCTGGTGTGGGTAATTCAAATGCAAATTGTTTTGGTCACAGAACCCACCTCCTCGAGCACTGAATAGCTTTTCAGCAATCAGAGTCCATCCTGGAAGGCACTTTGACATCTTTCTGAGTCCGATGGCACCTACCTCTGCCATATTAGCACACTCCCTGTTGCCCTTGGATCTGAACTTCAGTGAAGCCAGCAATAGAGCTTTTTTCCTCTTTGTTTGACTGCCCCTTTGTCTCCTGATTTTTTCAAAGGTGAAAGGGAATGATGGATCTTAAAGTACAAGTATAATTTTTCTTTGGCTTGATTTTAAAATATTAGTTCCAAGTGCTTTAGGAACATTTAGTTGGAAATGTTGCTTCCAACAATGTATTTCCCCACTATAAGCATCCCTTTCTAGAGAACGTCTTGGGAGATGGTATGTTGTACAGAGTGTGTATGTATGTGTGTATATATATATATAGACACACACACACACACACACATTTTTTAATCAGAATGCTCCAGGCTTAAATGTAGGCTCCATCTCTCACCAGCTCTATAATCTTGGGGAGGTAGGAAACTCTCTTTACTTCTTTATCTATAGGACAGGGCCCCTATCTCCAAGGGTTGTTGGAAGGATTAAATGTAAAGTTCCTGGTAGATAGGAGGCACTGCTTAAATAGTGACCGTTTTATCATCTGTGCAGAGGTTAACGTTTGCCAGGATACTTTCGGGTTACATACTCTGTAATTCAGTACTGCATTCATGCATTTACTCTGATAACACTTCCCTAGGGCACTGAGAAAAGACTTCAGGATTGCCTGAGCCCTGCTTAGATATTTTTCAGCTGTTCTGGCTCTTAAAAAAGAAAGAAAAAGAAAAAAATTTCAGGTTTTTAAAAAGAATTAGCTCATTTATTTTTCCTGTGTACTCTCCATTTCTGAGGGGAGGCCCCACAAATCTTCTCTCATCTACAGCTCCAAATAACCACATAATGCATCATTGTGTCTCGTAAGGGGAGAAGGGGCTAAAGACTTGGCGGAAACCAGGGCTAACTGTTCTCCTGTTTTCCAATATTCCCAGGCACCAATCTTTGTAACAATCCTGAACTGTTTCAGCTTAGTGCTAAATATTGGGTTGTGGCCTGATAAGCAGATCGTACTCCACTAAAAGGTTGCATTTTCTGATTTCAGTATTTAGGCTGTTAAGTGAAATCTCTAAATCCCTCTTCAGAAAGTAGTAAAATCGAAGAAGATCTTTTCCCAGATGGATCAGCATGATCATCGTAACATTTGGGGAACTCAAAGATCAACGTCAAAGCAATTAGTAGGGAGTGTGTGTGTGTGTGTGTGTGTGTGTGTGTGTGTGTGTGAGGGTTTGTGTGTGTATGTTTAATTGAACATTAAAGTCATTTTTCAAAAAGATTATCATCTCTGGAAAACTTTTCCTTCCTCAGGATTTAGAGAGGTATATAGCTCATTTTCTTTTACTACATAATCTGTCTTTGGCATTTTAAAAATAGAAATACCTTTTTTTTTTTGTAATACTCTTTTTTTGATTTTTAGTTTCTCAAAGGAAATTCTGCTCTTTGGAAACAAATTAACAGGTACAAGTTTTGGTTAAATCCTTATAATTGTCTTTGGTACATCCATGTTTTTAAAAAACATATTTAAAATTTGAAAATATATTTACTTAAGATAACCAAATTGTCTTTACTGAAATGAATAGCTGTTGTGTTCCAGGTTCTGGTTCTTTGTTTTTGCTGATTTTGTTTTTAGGAATCTTGGATATTTTCTATACTTGTACCTGGTGTACACAGACTTGTCTGACTTACCTGTCCAGGCAAGTCCAAATAGTGATATTTTTCACTGTTGTCGTTGTGCCACATATTTGACTCCCTGTCTTCTTCAGAAGAGCTGGCTAGATCTCTGCTGTAGTGTAAGATTTATTGTCTTTGAACTGCCACTGTTTCTGAGCTGCTCACACCCATTAATCAGTCTGACTTGCTGACCTTGGTGCGATCTGGAACTGTGTGCTTACGTCAGATCGGTTGTGGCTAGTCTTTATCCTTTATATTTCTTGGCTCTAACTTCTCTGTACAGTCTCACTGTAACCATACTGGCAAGTATCTGGGTAGCATTTAGCCTTGAGGGGTTCTATAAGGGAAAGTTCCAATGGGTTTGGATTATATACCCTATAATTCAGAGCCAAATCTGTAAAAGTTTCACATGCCATTTATATTCTGGAGGTGTTTCAGAACTGTAGATTTCAAATAGAGAAGGATAGGCCCTGATGGTAGTGTTAAGTCATGGAAGGCTAAAGCAATGAACATCCACATTTAGCGTACCTTTGCCTTGGATTACAGGTCAGCTTTGCATGGTTGCAGTTCACCTCATTTGCCTGTGGTTCATTGATTCTGACATCTGATTAATTGATCAGCCACAGCCATCACTAAAGCAACTGCTTGCCAAACACTATTTGCAAAATAAACTTAGTTTATACTTGTGACTTACTTTATTGCTTCTATTCAGAAATGTGAATAAATAAGGAATGGGAAACTGAACAGAACTTAAACTAGGAATCAGACCACAGTTTTATATCATAATATGTACATGTATAATAACCACTGTGCATTTGCTTTTTTTTACTTTGTGAGTCTCTATAATATAAATTTCAGGATGCTTGTCATTTTTAGTTAATTCAATTTTGCATGTTTTCTTTCAACAAAACTTGTTATTCAATTTAATTGTCTTAAAAAAAAACTAAAAGTGCCTGTCAACTTTCAAGTCATGTAATGCTTTTGTTAACATCAACCTTTGTTAAAGCAAATATCATTTGAAAATTCAAGCAACATATAACTGGCAAACATTTGATTAAAATAGTTTCAATAATGGATTTTTAGCTTGAATATTTCAAGACAATAAATCAATATTTTCTCTCAAATTCTGATAACAAATTTTAAAAAAGAAGTTCTTCAAAACAATAATGAAACTCAAGAAAAAGTAATCAATAAAGCTACTGATGACTCTAGTTGACTTTAATTTAGAAAGCAGATCCAACTGTTTAATTCAAATAATTAGCAGAAAGAAAAAATGGAGGATTTAAATTTTTCTCAAGAAAATGCTTTCTTATCATTGGTGAAACAGTGAGTTTAATCACAGGTAATTTTTATTCTATCATTCGTTGATTTAAGAAAAAGTGTGTGTGAACGGGACATGTTTAGTTTTTATTTTTTTCTTAACACATCACGTCAGACTAGTCAAGACACGCTTTTGAACATGATGCAAAAAAGGATCTGCAATAATTGCCACAAAAGTAGTCACCCCCATTAACCAAAACGCCCTTATGTGGCAGGTCAGTATTTATGCATCTCTCCTACCGTCCTTATTCCCTTCTTCCTTCCACTGGGAGGGGTCTTTGTTAAAACAGAGTGAAGGGGCCAGCCAAGGCTTTGTTGGTATAGTAGATATAATTCTCTGGACAAATTTCATGAATGAAGAAAACGCCAGTTTATTTCTTCTACAGCTGAGTGTCATTTTTATTTTGAGAATCCCATTTCATCAGATAGCAGACACTTGGTGTCCATTAATTAAGAGTTTCCTTTGGCGATTTCAGTACCCTCTTTCTCCAGGACCAAATCTAACTTCTTGGAAGCATTTCTTATGCCAGGTATGCAGGGTGGAGGGGCCTGTTTTCTTGGTCATGGTCCTATCTCTGTACATCGGCATCTGCAGAGATGGACATTTTCTCGTTTGGTCTCCCCAGCTGCCAGTTCCCCACTGAGCCCCCTCTTCTCTCACCACAAGCCCCTTTTATATCCATTTCTTTTCTTCAGCTGCTTCTTCGTCCCTTTTTGGCAAACAGAAGTATTTGGCTCTTTCCCTGGCTCTTTAGGGCCTTAGGCCCCCAGGTACAGGTCTCCATGAACCTTTGGCCCAAGAGCTTAGATACACCACGTGGTTTACTCTGTTATTCCTGAGTCACATGGTGTCCCAGAGGGCCTGCTGTTCCCCTGGACTCTAGTCAGGATTAGGGTACCCCTGATCTCTCATGTTCACTAAAACTGTCTGGGGGTCCTAGTGCCCTACCAGGAGGTGTCTGCGGTCCTTCATGGCAGTTAGTGGAGTGGAAACAAGGGGAAGATGGAGTGGGTGAGGCAGGGAACAGTGGCAGCATCTTGTGGGACATGAGTCCTCATGCTGATTCATGGTGGATCTGTATAGGCAGAAGAGGAAAAGTAAGGTCCTGCTTTGAAACACCCTCTCGACTCAAGGTTTCTTTGTGATTGGCCTTAATGAATTTTTTGTTTTCTTCCTTTTAAAGGATTATATCCTTCCAAAACCAGCCTGTGGAGCTGAAATAACTGAGTATGTGTGTGTTTGTACACACACATACATGTGTAAAAACAAGTCAAAATTTATAAAATTCAAATGAAACTTTATATATCATATATTATTTATGTAGACCCATCAGTCTTGACTCCTTCAAGCCCTCTTGTCTACCCTCACTCTAGTTTCAAACTCACACACATATATACGTGGGTCCCAGTCACCCTGACTACTCTCAGTTCCTACACCACACTGTGTTATCTCCTGTATCAAGGACTTTTGTCTAGAACATTCTTTCTTTCTACCCACAACCCATGCTTCACATGGATAACTTCTATCCATCCTTTAGATCTTCATTTTGAGTAATAGGCTTAGGAAAATCTTCCCTAAATCCTTAAGTTCAAGCCCAGAAACCCTTATATGTGTGGCCATAGTATCTCATAGCATTTTGTATGCTATTATCATAAATTTATAACATTATATATAATTGCCCAGATTCTCCAATAGACTAAGCTCTGAGGGCAGGTTTCATGTCTGTTTTGTCCACTGTTCTATTCTCGTGCCTAGCACATTGCTTGCTTGAGACGTGGTATAAGTTTTGAAAAATACATATTGCATAGAGCAAAAATCAGAATCAAAAGAATCAAAGCAAGTCCCAAGAAAAGTTATACATTTGATCTAATGACATTAAGAGACTGGCTTCAGAGAATGGTGGTATACAGGTTTTAGATATCAGGGACAACTTCTATTTTGTTTACTGAATATATAGTCAGCTAAACATATAGGCAGCTAAAGAATTGTGGAGGTGGCGTAAAAGAAACCTATTAAAACTAGGCTGTATTGATGATGACTTTACAAATAGATATTGATGGGGACCAAATATATCATGTTTTCTTATTCAGTTTATTATGTGTAAGTACAGTTTGCATTAACATAAAATTATATGAAGAGGAGGAAGCTTATTTCATAATTTTGTAATTATAATGAGAAGACCAGTGAATACAGTGTAAAAAAATAATTTTACTACAGCAGATAACAATAAATATTTCACTAACAATTCAGTAGGACAAAGAAAAAACATTGTCCTGAAGGTGAAAAGGGAAATTTAATGTCTACAATGAACGTAATACTTCATATAAAATGAGAAAATGCTTAATTAGCTCCTCATATAATTTCATCCTCACCCAAATCATACAAGTTGTTTATTATCCTTGTTTTAACAGGTAAGGAGACAAAGTTGTCAAGAATTTATTGCTAATAGAAGTTGTGTAATAACAACAACTTTCACTTATTACATTCTTATTATGTATCAGGCCTGTGCTAAGTGATTTATATTTATTATCTTTATATTTATGATATTTATGATAATCAACTAGCATAGATATTATCATTATTCCCTTTTTACGTATTAAAAATTTAACCTCGAAAGTTTAAGAAATTTGGTCAAGGGCACACATCTAGTGAATGGCAGGGCTTGGATTTGAACACAAGACTGAATCTTTCCACCAAATACTTTCCAATCTAGATGAAGAGTTACAGTATGGTCTCGTTATCAGTTAATCTCATTTTCATGCTCATTTTCGCTTCCTGTGGCTGCTGTATCAAATTACTACAGACTAAGTGTAGACTAAGACTACAGAAATGTAGTCTCTCACAGTTCTGAAGGCCAGAAATGTGAATTCAGCATGTTGGCCAGGCTGTTCCCCCTCCCGAGGCTCTAGGGGTGATTTTGTCCTTTGCCTCTTCCAGCTTTGGGTGGTTGTTGACATTCCCTGGCTCGTGGTTGCTCCCTCTCATCTCTGCCTTTGTCGTCACATGGCCTCCTCCTTTGTGTGTCTCCTCTTCTGTCTCTTACAAGGACACTTGTCATTGGATTTAGACAGGAGGTCATCCAGAATGGTCTCATCTCAAGATCCTTAATTACATCGCAAAGACCCTTTTTCCAAATAAGGTGGCATTCACATTTTCTAGGGATTTGCACATGGACATATTTTGGGGGGATTCAATTTCAGTCCGCTACACATGCCTTGAAATTGTTTTATAGGCAAGACCACCTAATAATAGGGACCTTTAATTAAACTCTTATGGATGATCTCGTGTCTAACTTATCTTCCAGCCTACTGATTATTCAGTAATGTAGAACAAGGTTCTAATAAAGTTATTTATTGCCCTCAGTACAGCATAGAATTTTATTATCATTTTAACTCTTAGAAGTTTTTGATTCTTTGAAACAGTTATTTTTGTTTACAGAAAGCATCATACAAAGGAAAAGTCTATGCAATATTAATAAGTGTGAAAAATTTGGGATAGTTTGAAAAATATCAATTTTTCTTTGAGTGTCTCAAATATATTACTTCCTGCTTAAATACCCAAGGGATCTGACGGCATAAGGAGAGATTATTATTTATTACAGAAGGCATGCTAAGTTAAAAAAGTTAGATAAAATTTAACTTCTCACATTCAAAATAAAATTTTGCATTCAAACAACAGATTTGAAAGCCAGACTCTGTGAGAAAGAATTTCCTACACTTCCTTAGTATGGATGATTGCAGTCATGGAAATGACAGAATTTACTGCTCAATGTGGAAAAGCTTTTTCCACCATGATGGTTAAGTTTTAGGTTTGTTGTTCTGTGTAGAAGGAGGATATGATCAATGAGAACGGGGGAAAGGCAACTCCTTTCTAATCCTGGAGGATGGAGACAAGGAGAGGAAAGCCAGGAAAATGAGACAGGCCGGAGAGGCAGTCAGTCAAGCACGTGTCCTCCTGTCCCTTCCCTGGACTCCCGCCCACGTGATGAAAAGCAAGAGGAGGGTCTGCTAAGTTGAGGGAATGCAAAGCACAGACGAGACTCAGGAGATGTGACACTTTTGAGGATCTGCTCTTTAGGGTTCTAGCACCATGTGAGGTAGAACCCATAGTTAAGTGGGACATGTATACACTATTGATACTATGTATAAAATTGACAACTAATGAGAACCTACTGTATAGCACAGGGAACTCTACTCGGTGCTCTGTGGTGACCTAAATGGCAAGGAAATCCAAAAAAGAGGGGATATATGTATATGTATAGCTGATTCACTTTCCTGTACAGTAGAAACTAACGCAACATTGTAAACTATACTCTGATAAAAATTAATTAAAAAAAAAAAGAGGGGCTTCCCTGGTGGTGCAGTGGTTAACAATCCACCTGCCAGTGCAGGGGTCACGGGTTCGAGCCCTGGTCTGGGAAGATCCCACATGCTGTGGAGCAACTAAGCCCATGTGCCACAACTACTGAGCCTGTGCTCTAGAGCCCGCGAGCCACAACTACTGAAGCCGCAGGCCTAGAGCCCGTGCTCCGCAATGAGAGAAGCCACCACAATGAGAAGCCTGTGCACCACAACAAAAAGTAGCCCCCGCTCGCCTCAACTAGAGAAAGCCCACAATGAAGAGCCACCACAGCAATGAAGAGCCACCACAGCCATAAATAAATAAATAGATAGATAGATAAATAAAATAAATTTTTTAAAGAAGGAGGGAGGGGCTGTGTGGGTGGGCAACGAGGGTCTACTTTGCCCTTTAAGCCTTTGTCACAGATATATGTAGACATTGCTTTATGTGCTTTATATTTAAATACTTATTTAATCTTCACAACAATATGAAGAACTTGGGGAATGCATTTTTTAAAATGGTGAGACTTACACTACTAAACAGAGAAACAGAGCTTATACACTAGGCTATTTGGATGTAGTGCGTTTAATCACTGTGCTATATGGCTGGATATGAAGCTGTTATCTCAAAATATTAACACGAAGACTCTTTAAATTATTGGATCTAATGTCAGTTTCAACCAGATTGGACATTTAATTTTTTATGCTGTTTCATGGATGGGGTATAATTGAGAGGATGAAGTGAATTATAAAACAGTAATAGAGGAATTTCCTCTACAAATGTATTTTCTGCATATATAAACAAATATATATATATACACACACATATTTATATTCATACACAGACACACACACACATACTCTGAATTTCCTTTACCTTAGAACTTTTTTTTTTTTTTTTTTTTTTTTTTTTTTTTTTTTGCGATACGCGGGCCTCTCACTGTTGTGGCCTCTCCCGTTGTGGAGCACAGGCTCCGGACGTGCAGGCTCAGCGGCCATGGCTCACGGGCCCAGCCGCTCTGCGGCATGTGGGATCTTCCCAGACCGGGACACGAACCCGCGTCCCCTGCATCGGCAGGCAGACTCTCAACCACTGCGCCACCAGGGAAGCCCTACCTTAGAACTTTTATAGCTATATCTGTTTTTATATTTCTTTGGAAGAGGATAGTGAGCAAGACTCCCCGAGAGGATGACAGCTGTCTGCATGGGCTCCTGAGTCACCAAGCCTGACTCTATCCAACCCCAATCAAACTTCAGAGTGAATGTTGAGTCCACCTGCTTTGTGTGTGGTGTTCTGGCAGAGTTCAGCAGTGCAATTAATTTTGAAAACATTTATTGTGCACCTATCATAGGATGGCTCATTTCAGACTCTGGGATATGTGAGTAACATACATTATAAGGTGGGGAAAACAGACGATAGACACAATATAAAATAAAGAGAATTTTAGAGGGGGTTCAGTGTTACTGGAAGAATACAGCAAAAGGTACAGAGGATAGGAATTACAGAATTTGGGATTGCCATTTCAAATATTTCAAATAGAATGGGCACTTTAAAAATGTTTTCGAGTGTTGCAAATGTATTCAATGACATTTTAGAAAATCTTGGACAGTAATGTAAATCCAGAACTAGAATAAATAGTTGTAAAGAAATTAACTGAAAATCTAAAATTAATGTATTGGAAGTATTTTGAAACTTTTAAATTATAGCAAAGTCATTGAAATAGCTCACTTTCGTAAAGGCTCCTACTTTATTTTGTTCTCAAAGATTAGGTGAAAAGATATTTAAATCTTCAGAAGTGAAGCTCAGCTCTGTAGAAATGAGAAAGTGGTGCATCCAATTATTGATAAGCAGGCCGAGTGCTAAAAGACCAGGTATCTGAGCCAGTGCTTCAATCAAGGCACGTGGTAGATTGACTGCAGCAATGGCTCAATTTGTTCACACCCTTATATCCATGCACTTTGGCAGTGCCCTCTCGTGCAGACTCTAGGTTTGGATATCTGATGGCTTTGACAAATGAGTCATTAGTAAATATGATGCATGCAGAGACTTGAAAAATGCTTGTGCATTAAGGCTTGTTTATTGCTGCTCTTGGAGCCCTAGATCACTAAGCAGATAAGCCCAGATCAGCCCTCTGGAGGATGAAAGACACCCAAATAACAGTTGATTATCCATCAGATATCTGAGAGGCCAGGCTATCTCAGCTGACCCACAAGCTGACCAAGGTTATCACAGATGCTTAGATAAGTCTACCTGAGAACTGAACTTCCCAGCAGAGTCCAGCCCAAATTGTCTACTCACAGAATAATGAGCTAAATAAATAGCTGTTGTGTTAAACCAGTAAAGTTAGGATGGATTGTTACACAGCAAAAGGTAACTGACACAGTCTATTTAACCACTTCAGTACTGACAGCTCATCATAGGATATTTTAGCCAAGAACTAATTAATCTTATTCATAGGCTTTTATGTTTTTCTCAGTTGGAAATATTTCATAAAGACAGACTCGTTGCTATGTAAGAAAAAATGATACATCATTATGTGTACTTTTTTGTTATTTATGTAGACAGTGAGCAAATATAATTGTTTGGACTCCTAGGAACATTTACAAGTTCTAGGTAGACATTTATCAAATTTTCATTGTTAGGTCTAGGCACACTCTTCCCCCACTGCTTCCAAAACAGTTACCTGCTTATTGCACATCTACGGAATGCATTTGTCAATTCAGAGAAACAAGACCAGCAGTTATGCTTGATTATACAGAATAAATACATAGTATGAAAATTGAAATTAGACATGCTTATTATAAAATGTGATGATTATTTCCATTCCAGCACCAAACTGAATAAAACGCCTGTTGATCTGGATTGAATTTCAATTTGCTAAGGCTGATGTGAGCCAACCTCTGTCCAGCAACGTTTGAATAGAAAAGCTTGCAAGGCCAGTAGCCTATTCATCGCAGGTGATTAAAAAAAAATGCAATAAATTACTTTTTACTACAGGAGAAATTTCTGCTTTATATGCCAACAAAGAGTTGAAATGCCAGAAGCAGTTGAGGACTAAATTACTAAACACTTATTTTATCACATCAGAACATTAATTCCAGTGCTTGATTACAAGAAGCAATCCAATTGCATGAATGTGGACTGCAAGGCACCCAGGCTTTTATATTCATTAGAAAAATTATTGATTCTGGAAAGTTACCACTAATAAAGCTACAGTATTTTCTCAGGCCTGTTATATGGGCACAGACACATTATTTGATCAATGACACTGAGCAAAGGAAAAGCACTCATTGCCTCTAATCTCTTTTCATATCCTTCTGAATTGTACCATCAGTCCCAGCAGCAGCATGGCATGTAAATTTGGACCCCGTGTAAGCCTAACTTGGACTCCTCTGCGTACAACAGAAAGTTCTTATTTGGCTTCACAAGCTGTATATAATTTTTTTTTCTTTAAACCTTTCTTGGTGTTGTTTGTTTATTTATATTTATATTTTTGGCTGTGTCGGGTCTTAGTTGTGGTATGTGGGATCTTTGTCGTGGCATGCAGCATCCTCCGTTGTGGCGCGAGCACTCTGCGGCACATGGGCTTCTCTCTACTTGTGACACGTGGGCTCTCTAGTTGTGGCCTGTGTCCTCAGTAGTTGTGACCCGTGTGCTCAGTACTTGCGGCACGCAGGCTTAGTTGCCCCATGCATGTGGGATCTTAGTTCTCGGACCAGGGATCGAACCCAAGTCTCCTGCATTGGAAGGCAGATTCTTAACCACTGGACCACCAGGGAAGTCCCCTGTATATAATTTTTGATAATGAAATTACATTGTTGAAGATATTATGAAGCAGAACCTAATGTCAAAAATGACCATAAAATAATACAAAATTGTTAATCAAAAAATTTTTAATTTACACAAAAGTATAATTTCTTGTTGTGATTTGGCTTCAGCAAAATCATCTAAGTTATGCAGTTTTCAGTTACCAGCTGCTTGAACTTCTATGCAAGTTAGTGTTTCATCTAAGAACATAGCTCTATAGAGTTTCCATAAAACAGTTTTTAATTAGTTTTAATCAAAGAATGTTGTTCCATAGTATATATACTAAATGAAGTTTTCATAAATAAAATTAAGATGGAAATCCTAGTTACTTTTTATATTATTAAAAATGTGATTTTAGCTATTCCATGTTTGTTTGATTTCCATTGAAATATTAGAATCAATTTGCTAGTCTCCACAAAAATCCTGCTGGTATTTTGATTGGTATTGCATTGATTCTATAGATCAATTTGAGAAAAGTTTACATCTTAAAAATATTGATTTTCCAATCCATGAACAAGGGTATACATCACCATTTATTTAGAACTGTAATATATTCTCACAGCAAGGTTTATAGTTTCCAGTGTGAACACTTCCCACATCTTTTGTTGAATTTATCGGTAAATATTATATATTTTGGTGCTCTTATACAAGGTATATTTAAAATTTTAATATTCTGATTATTTGTTGCCAGTATATGTAACTGCAGTTGATTTTTGTATATTGGCATTGCATCGTAGCCTCCCATCTTGCTAAATGCACTCATTAATTGTAATAGGGTTTTTCTAGATTCCTTAAATTTTTTATGTGCAGAGGAAAAAATTTAAATATCTGCTCTTCAGAAATTCAGTATTCTTAACTGAATATGAAAAGTAAAATACAAGTGAGATACAGTATTTGTAATACTACATATATCTTACACAGACTTGTATCCAAAAGGTATAAAGCATTTTTACAGCTACATGAAAATAATAATATTGATAATGATGATGATGATGATAGGACAATTGAATATAGGCAAAAGATTGAAGCAGACACTTCACAATGTTAGATACATGAGCCACAAGCAGATGGAAAGCTGCTTGACATTATTAGTTTTCAGATAAATGCAAATTAAAATCACAATGAGACTTTACACACACCAAAATAAGTAAAATTAAAAATCCTAAAATAACAAGATTTGGCAAGGATGTGGAGTAAACAGAATTCTTATATATTGCTGATGGATTTGCAAAATGGTACAACTGCTCTGCAGAATTGTTTACCAGTTTCTTAATCTTAGGTGTTTACCCCAAAGACATTAAAACATATGTCCGCAAAAATATTTATAGAGACATGTTCACAGAAGTTTTATTCATGATAGCCGCAAATGGGAGACAACTCAATGTCCATCAAATAACATGGAAAAACAAATTGTGGTATAAGCATACAATTAAATATTCACCAGTAAAAAGGAACAAACTATTGGTGGTTGTAAAACATATGAATCTTATGTTATTTTAGATGTCTCTTCCAAATAGATGGATTTTTTTTTCCAATTCAGTAAGACAGTCTTTGCTAGACTACTGACAACTTCAGCTGGTAGGTTTATTTGAAGTTTTGATATAATGATACTTATTTCTAAATTCTGTGTTTTGGTGGTATTTAAAAGCACTGCCTCTTGAGACAGACTGCCTGGGATTGAATCTTGCCTCCTCTCTTGGACAGTTATTTAATTTCTCTTCTTCTAAGGTTTGTATCTGTAAAATACAAATAATAATAATAATAGTAGGTGTTCAAAAGTTTGTGATTATTAAATGAATTGGTATATTTAAACATGTTTCAAACACTGGCAAATAAAAAATACTATATAAGGCTTGGTTATTAGTATTATTGAACCTTCTGTATGTCTTGCTTTTCCTGTGTTTCTTCTTTCCCTATTCCCCTCCCTTCTGAGTCCTTATGAAATGATTAAAGTTTTTAATTTTCTTCTCCTTTATGATTAGGAAGCTGTGTCTTACATTATATTATTTTAATAGCTACTCATACAGTTTGAGCATTCATATATAAGTCCTAAGGTTAATAAAATCTTTACTTTCTTCCCCCCAAATCCAAAGGCCTTAGAATACTTTATTTCCCATAAACCCTCTCAGAGTACATTTGCAATTGTCCAATTTTTAAAACTTCTAGCTTTTATAACCTACAAATTAAACCTTATTTAGTATTTTACACAGAGTATATTTAGATTATCCTTATATTCCTTACTTTCTCTTCCTTGGTGGATTTCAGACCTTCTTTATGGGACCAGTTTCCTTCTTTTTGAAGCAGAAGTTATTTTAGTGAGGGTCATTTAAAAGTAAACTCTTTCAGTTTCTCTTCATTTGTATTTTTTTCTCGTTCTCGAAAAATATTTTAGCTGTGTAAACAATTCTAGATGGACCACTATTTTCCCTGAACATATTGAGGGCATTTCACTGTATTGTGTTGATAACCTAGCTGTCAGTCTAAACTGTACTTTTGTGGGATTTGTACTTCTTTCAGGTATCTGTGAGCACTACAGACCCAGGTCTACTTTATATTCCGATTTTCAGCTTGTGTACTGAGGTCCACACCAACACTGCAGATCCAGGTTCCAAACCAAAGGCAGGTCAGTGGACTTCAGATTAACAGGGAAAATGTTTTTAAGTTTTCCTCCATCCTCATTCAAGTGGAGTCAGCAGTTAGGTGGGTTGTTTTTCAGTTTTCCCAGGGTTCTGGCTTCATGCAAGTGGTCTCAGATTGGAAACTCTGGGCCACAGGGATCTGGTCCAGGATGCCCTGTGGCCCCAAGGGATCTAATGGCCTCAGTGCTCACTTTCCTCCTTGTGCTTGTGCTCTTGCCTAGCTCCAGCCCACACAGACTTCCTGTTATGAAGTTAATTTATGAGGTTAGAAAAGAGAATGGAATATATGAAGAGTATCCAAAAGAAATCACTCATAAAATCATTGGTAAATTTAAAAAATTATTAGCATATAACAATGCTAAGTAGTTTATTATACTGTATGTCTAATTTGTTATTATTAGTTTAAAAGTAAACCTGCTAATACTTCTCCCAGAAATTCATTATTGCATTGGATTCCTCTCATTTGAGCATAGTTAAGATTATTATTTAGATGTTGCGTGGGCATGACAATTCTCAGTAGCTATTTGATTCATTCTAATTAATAAATGCCTATACTCTAAATGTGTTAATAGGGCTCCCTAGTTTCTTTCTTTTTTAAAATATTTATTTATTTATTTGATTGTGCTAGGTCTTAGTTGTGCCAGGTGGGCTCCTTAGTTGTAGCTCCAGGGCTCCTTAGTTGTGGCTTGCCAGCTCCTTTGTTGCGGCAGGCGGGCTCCTTAGTTGCAGCTTGCCGCCACTTTAGCTGCGGCATGTGAACTCTTAGTTGTGGTATGTATGCGGGATCTAGTTCCCTGACCAGGGTTAGAACCCGGGCCCCCTGCATTGGGAGCATGGAGTCTTATCCACTGAGCCACCAGGGAAGTCTCAGGGCTCCTCAGTTTCTAATTCATTTATTTTATTCAACAAATATTGAAGGATTTTCAGCAGGGGAGCAACATAATCAGCTTTACATGTTGAAAGGATCACTTGGCAGTTTTAGGAGGCAGAGTGGAAGCAAGAAACCCAGCTAAGATATTAGAGAAGGCTGGCAAGAAATGGTGGGTTACGGGCCAGGGTGGCAACCGTGGAGGAGGTGCAAAGTGTGGTTATAGGATCTCATGAGAGCAGACTAAATAAGTATGCAGAGTCAGATTGCAGGAGGATTTTTAGTACCTGGGACAGAGTTTTGTTTCATTTTTAAATACAATGAAAAGTCACTGGAAGATTTTAAGTGCACAATCTCACTGTGTAATCTGACTCACATTACATTAAGGTTATTCTGTCTGGCATGTGGAGAATAGATCATGGTAGGGAAGAGGGGAGAGTGGAAACTTGGGACCAATGTAGGCAGCTATTGCCAGACACTAGACAAGAGATGATTGCAGTGAGGAATGGGATGGAGACAGTGGAGATGGAAAAAGTGAATCTGTACAAAGTGTGCTGTGGAGTTAGACCAGACAGGATAATTGGATATGAAGGGAGAGGAAAATGGAGAGGGAAGGATTTCTGGTTTTGGTAACTGGGCTATAGTAGTTCAGTAAATTATAAAACTATAACTATATATATATATAAACTAATATATACATGTATGTACTTTTAATACTCTGTTTTGCTTTGATTTAATGGGACTGTACTATATGCATTACTCTAAGCATGACTTGCTTTATCACTTAACATTTTAAAGTGCTTGATGCATAGTGGGCTTAAATAATATTTTATTGAACTGAGCTGGAACACTTCCTAGAGTTTATTCTTATTTCAAGGATGTCCTATTTCTAATCCACAGTTTGTATAGAGTGAGTTTCCGAAACTTTTAAAGAAATTGTCATGCTCTTATTTGAAACCTGTCAGTGGATCTTCACTGCACTCAGCATAAGACCAAAAGACCACAACATAGCACACAAAGTCCTTCATCTGAGTAGCTTTGTTTTACAACAACTTCCTAACCCAACCTGTCCCTTTTTCCTTCATTCAATATTGTGGATATACTGAGCTAATTATAGCTCCTCAAATGTGGAACTCCTTAGCTTGGAATACTCTACTTCCCCTCTTACTGCTATCACACATTGGTGATTTTTCTTTTCTAGTTTCCCACATCTAAGTTAGATGCCTTTCTATGTGTGCCCTAAACCATGGGCCGTCCCTTATCATGGTGGTATCTCATCGTCCTATAATTGCCTATTTACTTTTATATTTTCCCCATTGGACAATACGTCCCTTAAAGCCAGAGATTTCTTTCCCTGTAGTTTTATCCTCAGGACCATGGTGCCATACTAGGAGCTTGATAAATACGTTACACAAATAAATGAAAATTATTATACGGCAGAGAATAAAGGTCCTAAAGAAAATATGTAGAATGAAAAGAGCACAAGGCCTGGGGAACACTAATATTTAAGGAATGGGGAGGATCATAAAACGTGAGGGAAAAAAATAAAAGGAACTCCCGTAAATATACAAGGAGAATGTGCAGAGTTTGTATCACAGTGGTCCAGGAAAAAAATAGAATTTTGAGAAATGAGTGATCAATAATGTCAAATGCACGTAAAAGTCAAGAATAACGTCTGTGAAATATATAATAGATTTGGCAATTAAAAAGACATTAATGACTTTATGAGAGCAGTTTCAGTATACTGGTTGGTACAGAAGCCAGATGATGGAGCGCTGTGTAATAAATGGAACAGAAGAAGTCGATGACAGCACAGCACTGCCGTAACACAGCGGGAAACACTGTGTTCTGTGTCATCCTCCTACTCACTGCTTTCTATGGATGGTGAATCCTGTGACTAGCGTATGCTTAATTTCCTGAGTGCAAAAAAGTCATGGCTTTTAATAGACCTGAAAATAACAATGGGTGATGCAAATTTGGACAAGCTTGTAGAAGAGACAAACTGCAAATGTGAATGAGCCTGTAGAGAAGACAAAAAAAGGGAAGAGATGTGGAAAGTCTCTGAGGTGGAGAATTCTCAACTGAGGGAAGTTTGAAAGACTGGATAAAAAGGAGGTTCACTGGGGCAGTGGGTGGGATTTTGCAGCGGATACCAGAGTGGAAAGATTGGGCAGAGATGTCTGTGTTGGCCATGAGACTACGCCACACAGACCTCCAGCTACAGAGAGTGTTACTGACCTAGAGCCTGGCTGCTGAGCTCTGAAATCCATCTTGGATTTGTGCTGTGACCACACTTCCCATGGGCTGCTCACCAGTCAGTGACTGAGGGCTGCAGGGATACTAAGGAGACATGGGCTGCTCGTGGCCGACTTTGGCTCAGGGACACCCCTGTGGTCTTGCTGAACCTTCTTTAGACTTGACAGCAGTAAGATGCTTCCTCCTAGCCTTCTCCCGCTCCTTTACCATTTTTCTCTCACAGGATTTTTTCCTAACAAAATCCTTACATGTTTAGTCCTGTGCTTCTCAGAGGCTCCAGAATAACATAATAGCCAATGAATATTTTCACTTTTGAAGGGAGGTGAGTTGCTGTTGTTTGTGACAGACGTCTCCCCCACTCATGTTTCCTCAATAGATATTCAGTAAAATATCCATTTCTCACTAATGCTCACTGCAGTAGGTCTTTGGGGAGGAGGGATAAAGTGAAATGATGAGTACCGTTCAGGAATGTCACAGGTTAAGGACAGAAGCTGCCCAGTGACATTAAATTCCTTGCGTTAAGTAAAACTGTATCAAGGTGATGCTTATTTTTTTTTTATTGAAGTATATAGTTGATTTACAATATTGTGTTAGGTTCAGGTGCACAAGGTGATGCTTATTAATGCTGAAGATGAAATTAGGTCATTCAGGAATCTTACTTTATACATCACAGAATTTATGTGGTTCCAGATTGTGGAATATCCTGAAAGATAAAAGGCAAATAATAAATCTTTAGAAATAAAGCAAAATAACAGAGTGTAGGATACAGCTTCAAAGATGAATATTAGAATATGAGATCTCCAGGAAACTTTAATTACCACTGACTACCATCTCCTAATTATGAATGGACTAAGGGTATATGGCTTGTTCAAGGTGATGCAGCCTATAGTTATTGAGCCATAAGTAGTAGCCTGTGCTGAGCCCCTGTCTGACAGACATCTGATGTCTAGTGCTCTTTTGAACATATTAGTGAGAGAAACGGCAGCCTGTTAAGACTTCACAAGATCAAATGTATGAAAAGAAGAAATATGTGTGGATACAGGGCTATACAACTGCATTCATTTATTTTTCCTTCGTTAAAGATATCTGTTACTAATTGAGGGATGACTATGTAGTTGTTCTTATTTCACCTGAACTAGCAATTCCTCATAAGACGCACAAGAGGGAAACAGTGAAATTCTATTTTTACAGATGACGAAAATGAAGCTCATAGAGAGGTGAAGTACTCAAGATTATATAGATAAGCCCACTTCTTCCAAACTCTAAAACAGGGACTGGCTATTGAATCTTAGGTACCTTTTAGAGCTTTCTAATTTTCTATCTGAAAGCCCATCTAAATTGGCTTTAGATACCTACTATATACTTATATTTTCATATAATTTGTTTATCACAGACAAAAAGTAACAGATGTATTTAATGACTTTGAAAACTTTTAAACAGGTGGGCCTCAAAATATGTGAAATGAGCATATTGCTATTGTTTATTATAGTTTTCCTTCTTTCTATTTTTGATGAAAATCCCCAAGGCCTTTGGATACTTAAAAAAGAACATTTGTTTGATTATGTTCTTTAATGTAAATAATTTTTTTAAAGTGTTGATTTATGTGGTGTCCAAAACAATGATTCTGAACAATATAAGCAGATGTTACAAATCCTGGACAAGATCTAGAAATGTGTTGTACTATCTAGCAAGCTGTTTTTGTTTGAATCAAGTATGAAAGTTAGCTTAAAACTTTAATATATACTCCTGGTTTAAGTATTACCAATATATATTAATACTGTTTTCTAACAGTTGTAATTTCCTTTACTCAACTCCCTTGACTGATACCTTTTTTTTTTTTTTTTGACTGATACCTTTTATTGAAGTATTCACTGCTATCAGGAGAAAAAAGAATGCAATTAAGCATGTGTACATAAATATATAGCCATAGGCCAAGATGTTAAGTAAACTAGATCTGTTTTTTTTTCTCTCCTTCCTTGTGCTATGGCCTTCTTTAATTTAAAACTCTACTGTTCTTACTTTTACAATTTATGATATAGTTAACTGTATGTATATTTTATAGTGAGGAGGGTCTGAATTTTCTCATCCCACCCCTTCTACCATAACCAATCCCTATTGTATCCTCAGTCACAGATATCTAAGGTGTTTGAAAACAACAGGAAAGAGCTAGAGAAATGGTAATGTCCTGAGATTGTGCTAAAAATTATGGCCAATATTAGCAAGAGGAAGTTCCTTTGCTTGGTAGATGTGTTCCTATAAGTTTTAAAAGGAAGGTGGTAGATGGCTGCCATATTCTCTCCTTATTCTCATGACATGAGGTCTGAAACCAAATTCTTCTAAGCCTAGCAAAGGAATTCCCAGATGAAACTGAATGACAGGCTTTCTGAGATGAAGGAAAAGAGAAAAAACGTGAAGCCGTATGATGAGAGAGGAGGGGCAAAGAGACTGAAGAACTGTGAAACATGAGAGAAAAACATGGGAGCCAATCCCTTAGACTTGCTATGGAATGATAGATAACTTGAGGAAAATCAGTAAAGGACACTTTGCACTATTTCCTGAACTCTCTGTGTGTATTTGATCTTGTAATAGGTATGTGTTTTCCTTCCTGGTATGGGATTCTATCTTCCTTCTTTTGAGATATAAACACACCTATGAAAGCCTTTCAAAATTAATGAAACAATAATTAGGTATTTAAAGCATAACTGAATTTTATGAAACCTTATAAAATTAAGTAGCAGAGGAATTTAGTTGTAACACCCAACTCCTTGATTTTACACATGAAAAAACTTATATTCAAATAAGTGAAGATTTTCCCAAGCTCATGGTAGTAATGATGAGTAGATCCAGTACTAGAGCCAGTCTCCGATTCCTAGTTTTCTTACTGCAATAAGGGGTCTTAGTCATTTTGGGCTGCTCTAACAAAATACCATAGCTGGGGTGGCTTATAAACAACAGAAATTTATTTCTTACAGCTCTGGAGGCTGGGAAGTCCAAGATCCTGGTGCCAGCAGATTCAGTATCTGCTGAGAGTCCTCTCCCTGGTTCATAGATGGCCTCTTCTCGCTGTGTCATCACGTAGTGGAAGGGGTGAGGGCGCTCTCTGGGGTCCCTTTTACAAGGGCACTAATCTCATTCAAGAAGGTTCCACACTTATGACCTAATCACCTTCCAAAGGCCTCACCTCCTAATACCATCACATTGGGATTAGGATTTTAATGTATTAGGGGATACAAACATTCAGTCTGTGGCATAAGATTTTTTTTCTTTTCTGGTGATGAAACCTACCAGGTAAAGTAAAAAAACCTACAGTTCCTGTGGTGATTCACATACATCCTGGACAGTGGAGTAAGGGAAAATGTGGCAAGGAACTATTGGACCCTCCAGCTACCTTAGAGTGTTTGACACGTTGGTGAACAGGAGTGGAAATTCAGGTGGCATGTGAGAATTCAGGGGTAGAGAATGATGACTCACACACAGAGAAAGAGAGAGGGAGGGAAAGAGAGAGAGAGAAAAACCACAAAAGTTAGGAAAGCCTCTAGCAGGTAATATGTGTAGGAAAATTTGGGGAGAGGGATACATGTCCAGTCTGGCTTCTTTTGGAGCTTTCTAATTACAGAACTTTCTGCACAAACCACTGGGACGGTCATTTGTCTGCTAATGCTCTACCCCAGTCCTTCCCTTCCGTGTTCCTCTCTGTATCACAGGGGTCAGGATATCTGCAAACTATATTTTCCAGACTCCCTTGGGGAGGATTTCTAGTAAGTTGTTGACAGTGGAAGGCACTGGCAGAGATTGGAAGGAGGGAAGAAGGGCAAACCAGTATTTTCAGCCACTGTTTTGCTCCTGGAAGTGTCTTTGGCAAGTGTCAAGTGAATGCTGGGCTGGGCTCCCGCTGGGACAGCACTGTTCCAACAGCACCTGTAGCAGTGGATGCTCCAGCAGCTCCAGCAGCCCAGGACTGAGTCCTGCAGTGTCAGGAGGGCAGGCTCCCGGCTTCCAGCAGCGATGGCTGGAGGAGGAACTCCAGCACCCATAGCAGCACAGCCACTGGGACTTGGGGTCATACCATTTCCTTTCTGTATTTATCTTCATCCCCAGGAATGGTACAACATCTTGCAGTTGCTAGTAGCAGGAAGTTCTGCAATTACCAATTTCTGGGGGACCTCGTCTCTCCTTTTTAAAAAGAATTGCCCATTTTTGTTGTTACCTTTTTGTTACTTTTATAACCAATTTTCCAATCCAATTTGTTTGAAATACATAGAGATGTCTTTGTTTTTCTAGGTGGAGGTGAGGAGACAAAAGCAATATGTGATACTCCGATGTCCTGCTCATAAAACTAATATACTAAAGTTTTACATTATTCATTGAGAGTCCTGCTGTTCCTAGGAGAATACCAGTACACAAAGACTCGTATATGTGGGGCCCTGGACTCAGTCAGCTTACATTCCTATTATGCCAGTTTCATTAGAGTATATAAATAGTGAATATAAATATAATTATTATGATTAAGTACGTATGCATTTTTATATTAGAGCTCATTGTGTTGCTTTTTTAGTGCATGTTCTTTCTGCGTGGAACTTATATATAAGGTAGATGGACACCTATGCAGTGTGATTGAAGGTATGAAAGTCTCTATCTGCTCCAAAATATTAATTAGATTTAATAGGTGTGTATTCTCTAGTGAAAGAAATATATAAACTATTATTATATTAATTATATGCTATATATTTATATATTAGTTTAAAGAATTGTGAAAATTATTAAACCATAACAACCAAAATAATTGTATGGAATTACATAGCAATAGGTAGATACTATCTTTAATGAATATTATGGTGATGAAAGAAGGAGAGTGAACAAGTTCTGTCAGAGAAGAAAAAAGCTTAAGAAAATTCCAGTGAAGGAGAACTCTGTAGGCAAAGATTCAGTGGGAGTAATGGCCAGACACAGGGCAGAGGAAGATCAGAAGCATGGTCTCACTGGAGAGGGGAGTTACACGGGTTGAGATGATATCTAAGATCCCCAGCAGTGAGGACACTGCTTTGCATTTAAAGTTTTTTGTTTTACAAAAGGCCGTGATAACAGGATTTTATATGGGGGAGCAACACATTGTCTTTATCATTTTACACATAAGGGATTTTTCTGGTAAAATGCTGTTGGGCAGATTGCAGTTGGGGGCAGGGCCAGCTAGGTCTTGAACGCAGACTCAGAAAAGGGAAGGGATGGGAGGGGAAGGGAGGGGAGGGCAAGAGTTGGGGGAGGACAGGGAAGGGACTGTCACTTGACTGACCATAAACAATGCTGCCTGATCACTTAAAAACTGAGATTTGATTTATGGGAATGTACATCTACATATGTATGTAACTGACACATGTAATCATCATAATATGTGTCTGTATTTCCACTAATTAAAATTTTCCCTATAGCCTAGAATTAAGTGTGCTCGCAAAGTATGTGAGCATGTATACATGTACTGTATGTGGGGCAGGATGCTAGATATCTATCGATCGATCTGTCTTTCAATACATACCATGTCGTATAGCAGATCATTTCCAGGTGGGCTGACAGCAGTGTACCATATGAATGTAAGGAGGTTCCTAAACTTGTTCACTTGGGCCATATGTACACTGCAAGTTGAACAAGATTGTATGTTTTTTTTAGTTCTATGGAAAACAGAGTGGTTTAGCTTTATGTGTTGAGCCCTTGAGCCAGGCACAGTGAGGGACACAGAGAGCATCTGGGGGGCTAGGAAACAGCATTGAGGAAAATGGGTCCCTGGAAAGGATGAAAAGAGACTTGGGAAAGAGTGGGCATTGAGAAAAACAAAGACGCTGATGGGGAGGATCCGGGGCCCTGTTCAGTTCATGTGTGACTGAGTATAGACTATTCGTGGAAAGCATGAAAAGTTATTTTTTAGTGTTGATGATGATTACTTTGAATACAAACATAGCATGATTATGATTATCTATTCAAAGGTTATGTTGTGAGGAAAAAAATCTCTAATGTTCTTCATCAAATTGAGGTTAAGAAAACTCAGCCTATTCTCTAGTTTACCTTTTTGTTGAGTGAACGATTGAAGAGTACTCAGTATAAAAACTAATTTCTAAATCCTTCACAGCCACAATGATGTTTTAAATCTCAATTGGAGAAATTTTTATCCCAAATTGTATTCCACTGCTTCATAGGAATGTATTAAAGGCATTTCAAAGATTCATGAAAATAGTGAAACATGCATAAGTTGAATATATATGTCTTGTATTACTGTGGTTAGTAGTCTTCTTTCTTTTCTTTTAAGTTAAACTTTGCCTCTATCTGCAAATTTTATTTAATTAATTAATTTATTTAACATCTTTATTGGAGTGTAATTGCTTTACAATGGTGTGTTAGTTTTCAATGGTGTGTTAGTTTCTGTTAGTTACAAAGGTATAACAAAGTGAATCAGCTATACATATAAATACATCCCCATATATCCTCCCTCTTGCGTCTCCCTCCTACCCTCCCTATCCCACCCCTCTAGGTGGACACAAAGCACCGAGGTGATCTCCCTGTGCTATGCGGCTGCTTCCCACTAGCTATCTATTTTACATTTGGTAGTGTATATATATCCATGCCACTCTCTCACTTCATCCCAGCTTACCCTTCCCCCTCCCTGTGTCCTCAGGTCCATTCTCTGTGTCTGCGTCTTTATTCCCATCCTGCCCCTAGGTTCTTCAGAACCATTATTATTATTATTTTTAGATTCCATATATATGTGTTAGCATACGTTATTTGTTTTTCTCTTTCTGACTTACTTCACTCTGTATGACAGACTCTAGGTCCATCCACCTCACTACAAATAACGCAATTTCATTTCTTTTTATGGCTGAGTAATATTCCATTGTATATATGTGCCACATCTTCTTTATCCATTCATCTGTCGATGAACACTTAAGTTGCTTCCATGTCCTGGCTACTGTAAACAGAGCTGCAATAAACATTGTGGTACATGACTCTTTTTGAATTATGGTTTTCTCAGGATATGTGCCCAGTAGGGGGATTGCTGGATCCTATGGTAGTTCTATTTTTAGTTTTTTGAGGAACCTCCATACTGTTCTCCATAGTGGCTATATCCATTTACATTCCCACCAACAGCACAAGAGGGTTCCCTTTGCGCCACACCCTCTCCAGCATTTATTGTTTGTAGATTTTTTGATGATGGTCATTCTTACCAGTGTGAGGTGATACCTCATTGTAGTTTTGATTTGCATTTCTCTAATGATTTAGTGATGTTAAGCATGCTTTCATGTGTTTCTTGGCAATCTCTATATCTTCTTTGGAGAAATGTCTGTTTAGGTCTTCTGCCCACTTTTGGATTGGGTTGTTTGTTTTTTTGATATTGAGCTGCATGAGCTGCTTGTATATTTTGGAGATTAATCCTTTGTCAGTTGCTTCGTTTGCAAATATTTTCTCCCATTCTGAGGGGTTGTCTTTTTGTCTTGTTTATGGTTTCCTTTGCTGTGCAAAAGTTTTGAAGTTTCATTAGGTCCCATTTGTTTATTTTTGTTTTTATTTCCATTTTTCTAGGAGGTGGTTCAAAATGATCTTGCTGTGATTTATGTCATAGAGGAAAACATAGGCAGGACACTCTGTTTTATAGTGTCTAACCTTACATTTAGGTCTTGAATCCATTTTGAGTTTATTTTTGTGTATGGTGTTAGGGAGTGTTCTAATTTCATTCTTTTACATGTAGCTGTCCAGTTTTCCCAGCACCACTTATTGAAGAGGTTGTCTTTTCTCTATTGTATATTCTAGCCTCCTTTGTCAAAGATAAGGTGACCATATGTCTGTGGGTTTATCTCTGGGCTTTCTACCCTCTTCCATTGATCTATATTTCTGTTTTTGTGCCAGTACCATACTGTCTTGATTAGTGTAGCTTTCTAGTATAGTCTGAAGTGCAGGAGACTGATTCCTCCATCTCCGTTTTTCTTTCTCAAGATTGCTTTAGCTATTTGGGGTCTTATGTGTTTCCATACAAATTGCGAAATTTTTTGATCTAGGTCTGTGAAAAATGCCATTAGTAGTTTGATAGGGATTGTATTGTATCTGTAGATTGCTTTGGCTAGTATAGACATTTTCACAGTGTTGATTCTTCCAATCCAAGAACATGGTATATCTCTCCATCTGTTTGTATCATCTTTAATTTCTTTCATCGGTGTCTTATAATTTTCTGAATACAGATCTTTTCTCTCCTTAGGTAGGTTTATTCCTAGGTTTATTATTCTTTTTGTTGCAATGGTAAATGGCAGTGTTTCCTTAATTTCTCTTTCAGATTTTTCATTATTAGTGTATAGGAATGCAAGAGATTTCTGTGCATTAATTTTGTATCCTGCTACTTTACCAAATTCATTGAATAGATCTAGTAGTTTTCTGGTAGCTTCTTTAGGATTCTCTATGTATAGTATAATGTCATCTGCAAACAGTGACAGTTTTACTTATTCTTTTCTGATTTGGATTCCTTTTATTTCTTTTTCTTCTCTGATTGCTGTGGCTAAAACTTCCAAAACTATGTTGAATAACAGTGGTGAGTGTGGGCAACCTTGTCTTTTTTCCTGATCTTAGTGGAAATGGTTTCAGTTTTTCACCATTGAGAATGATTTTGGCTGTGGGTTTGTCATATATGGCCTTGATTATGTTGAGGTAAGTTCCCTCTATGCCTACTTTCTGGAGGGTTTATATCATAAATAGGTGTTGAAATTTGTCAAAAGCTTTTTCTGCATCTATTGAGATGATCATATGGTTTTTCTCCTTCAATTTGGTAATATGTTTTCTCACATTGATAGATTTGTGTATTTGCAGATTCCTTGCATTCCTGGGATAAAACCCACTTGATCATGGTGTATGATCCTTTTAATGTGCTGTATTCTAGTATTTTGTTGAGGATTTTGCATCTGTGTTCGTCAGTGATATTGGCCTGTAGTTTTCTTCCTTTGTGACATGTTGGTCCGGTGTTGGTATCAGGGTGATGGTGGCCTTGTAGAATGAGTTGGGGAGTGTTCCTCCCTCTGCTATATTTTGGAAGAGCTTGAGAAGGATAGGTGTTAGCTCTTCTCTAAATGTTTGATAGAATTCGCCTGTGAAGCCATCTGGTCCTGGGCTTCTGTTTGCTGGAAGATTTTTACTCCCAGTCTCAATTTCAGTGCTTGTGATTGGTCTGTTTATATTTTCTATTTCTTCCTGGCTTAGTCTCAGAAGGTTGTGCTTTTCTATGAATTTGTCCATTTCCTCCAGGTTGTGCATCTTATTGCCATAGAGTTGCTTGTCGTAATCTCTAATGATCCTTTGTATTTCTGCAGTGTCAGTTGTTACTTCTCCCTTTTCATTTCTAATTCTGTTGATTTGAGTCTTCTCCCTTTTTTTCTGGATGAGTCTGGCTAATGGTTTGTCAATTTTGTTTATCTCCTCAAAGAAACAGCTTTTAGTTTTATTGATCTTTGCTATTGTTTCCTTCATTTCTTTTTCATTTATTTCTGATCTGATCCTTCTGATTTCTTTCCTTCTGCTAACTTTGGGGTTTTTTTGTTCTTCTTTCTCTAATTGCTTTAGGTGTAAGGTTAGGTTGTTTATTTGAGATGTTTTATGTTTCTTGAGGTAGGATTGTATTGCTACAGACTTCCGTTTCAGAACTCCTTTTGCTACATCCCGTAGGTTTTGGGTTGTCATGTTTTCGTTCTCATCTGTTTCTAGGTATTCTTTTATTTCCTCTTTGATTTCTTCAGTGATCTCTTGGTTATTTAGTAACGTATTGTTTAGCCTCCATGTGTTTGTATTTTTTACAGATTTTTTCCTGTAATTGATGCCTAGACTCATAGCATTGTGGTCGGAAAAGATACTTCATACGATTACAATTTTCTTAAATTTACCAAGGCTTGATTTGTGAACCAAGATATGATCTATCCTGGAGAATGTTCCATGAGCACTTGAGAAGAAAGTGTAATTTGCTGTTTTTGGATGGAATGTTCTATAAATATCAATTAAGTCCATCTTGTTTAATGTATCATTTAATGCTTGTGCTTCCTTATTCATTTTCATTTTGATGATCTGTCCATTGGTGAAAGTGCAGTGTTAAAGTCCCCTACTATGATTATGTTACTGTCGATTTCCCCTTTTATGGCTCTCAGCATTTGCCTTATGTAATGAGTAGTGTCCTTCTTTGTCTCTTGTAATAGTCTTTATTTTAAAGACTGTTTTATCTGATATGAGAATTGCTACTCCAGCTTTCTTTTAATTTCCATTTGCATGGAATATCTTTTTCCATCTCCTCACTTTCAGTCTGTATGCGTCCCTAGGTCTGAGTGCGTCTCTTGTAGACAGCATATGTATGGGTCTTGGTTTTGTATCCATTCAGCCAGTCTGTGGTTGGAGCATTTAATCCATTTACATTTAAGGTAATTATTGACATGCATGTTCCTATTACCGTTTTCTTAATTATTTGGGGTTTGTTATTGTAAGTCTTTTCCTTTCTTGTGTTTCCTGCCTAGAGAAGTTTCTTTGTAAAACATTTGTTGTAAAGCTGGTTTGGTGGTGCTGAACTCTCTCAGCTTTTGCTTGTCTGTAAAGGTTTTAATTTCTTTGTCGAATCTGAATGAGATCCTTTCTGGGTAGAGTAATCTCAGTTGTAGGTTTTTCCCTTTCATCACTTTAAGTATGTCCTGCCACTCCATTCTGGCTTGCAGAGTTTCTGCTGAAAGATCAGGTTTACCTTATGGGGCTTCTCTGGTATGTTAAATGTTGCTTTTCCCTTGCTGCTCTTAATATTCTTTCTTTGTATTTAATTTTTGATAGTTTGATTAATATGTTTCTTGGTGTGTTTCTTCTTGGATTTATCCTGTGTGGGACTCTCTGTGCTTCCTGGACTTGATTGACTATCTCCTTACCCATGTTAGGGAAGTTTTCAACTATAATCTCTTCAAATATTTTCTCAGTCCCTTTTTTTTTCTCTTCTTCTTCTGGGACCTCTATGATTCGAATGTTGGTGCATTTAATGTTGTCCCAGAGGTCTGTGAGACTGTCCTCAATTCTTTTCATTCTTTTTTCTTTATTCTGCTCTGCAGTAGTTATTTCTACTATTTCATCTTCCAGGTCACTTATCTGTTCTTCTGCCTCAGTTATTCTGCTATTGATCCCTTCTAGAGAATTTTTAATTTCATTTATTGTGTTGTTCATCATTGTTTGTTTGCTCTTTAGTTCTTCTAGGTCCTTGTTAAATGTTTCTTGTGTTTTCTCCATTCTGTTTCCAAGATGTTGGATCATCTTTACTATCATTACTCTGAATTCTTTTTCAGGTAGACTGCCTATTTCCTCTTCATTTGTTTGGTCTTGTAGGTTTTTACCTTGCTCCTTCATCTGGTGTGTATTTCTGTGTCTTCTCATTTTGCTTAACTTACCGTGTTTGGGGTCTCCTTTTTGCAGGCTGTAGCTTCGTAGTTCCCATTGCTTTTGGTGTCTTCTTCCAGTGGGTAAGGTTGGTTCACTGGGTTGTGTAGGCTTCCTGGTGTAGGGGACTGGTGCCTGTGTTCTGGTGGATGAGGCTGGATCTTGTCTTTCTGGTGGCATGACCTTGTCTGGTGGTGTGTTTTGGGGTGTCTGTGAACTTATTATGATTTTAGGCAGCCTCTCTGCTAATGGGTGAGTTTATGTTCCTGTCTTGCTAGTTGTCTGTCATAGGGTGTCCAGCACTGGAACTTGCTGGTCGTTGAGTGGAGCTGGGTCTTAGCATTGAGGTGGAGATCTCTGGGAGAGCTTTCGCCATTTGATATTACATGGGACCTTGAGGTCTGGTAGACGAGTGTCCTGAACTTGGCTCTCCCACCTCAGAGGCTCAGGCCTGACATCTGGCCAGAACACCAGGACCATGTCAGCCACACTGCTCAGAAGAAAAGGCAGGGGAAAAAAAGGACAGAACGAAAGAAAAAAAATAAAAGAAAGTTATTAAAATAAAAAAATATTATTAAAAAATAATAAAAAAGAGAGAGAGCAGCCAAATCAAAAAACAAATCCACCAATAACAAGCGCTAAAAACTTTATTATAAAAAAAAAACAAAAAACAATGGACAGTCAGACCCTAGGAGAAATGGCAAAAGGAAAGCTATACAAAGTCACACAAAGAAGCATACACATACACACTCTCAAAAAGAGAAAAAGGAAATATATATATATATATAAAATAAAAAAAGGAAGAGAGCAACCAAATTAATAAACAAATCTACCAATGATAACAATCTCTAAATACTAAACTAAGATAAACATAAAACTAGAAACAAATTAGATGCAGAAGGCAAACCCCAAGTCTACATTTGCATCCAAATTCCACAGCCTCAATTTTGGGATGATTCATTGTCTATTCAGGTATTCCACAGATGCAGGTACATCAAGTTGATTGTGGAGATTTAATCCGCTGCTCCTGAGGCTGCTGGGAGAGATTTCCCTTTCTCTTCTTTGTTCGAACAGCTCCCAGGGTTCAGCTTTGGATTTGGCCCCACCTCTGCGTGTAGGTCACCTGAGGGAGTCTTTTGGGAGGTCTGAGGCCTTCTGCCAGCGTTCAGTAGGTGTTCTGTAGAAGTTGTTCCACATGTAGATGTAGTTTTTATGTATTTGTGGGGAGGAAGGTGATCTCCACGTCTTACTCCTCCTCCATCTTGAAGGCATTCCCCCCACCCCCATCTCCATCAGGTCAGAAGTAGTCTTTCTGAAAAGAAACAGTAGGTTCCGAGAGACAAGTAAACTTGATACCACATTTTGAGCTGCTCCATTGTTCCAGCACCTTGTAGGATGCAATGTGAAGGGAAGGTGGAAGGGGGCGGGGTGGCGTGGGAAACAAAGGGACACTGCAGAAGCCCTGAGAGTCTTCCTTACCTGCCCTCACATACTTCTTTCCTCTAAGCTTGCTTTCTCCTGCCCCATCCCTTCTCCCAGATCCTATCTAATTGGCAGGATAGGAAAGAATTCAGGTTGTTATCAGTTCATGCAGGCATAACTAGCTTGCTTTGTTTCTAATTCAGGCCTTAATTACATAAGCACGTGAATAGGGAAAACCAAAGGCCACAGAAGATATCCACCTGTGTTTTTCCTACTTCTCTGACCATCCTAGCACACATTTAAGACCTTTCTTGATGGCATGCATTTCTCTTGTATTTTTGTGTAAGTGCTGGGCACACTTGGAAGAAAAATTTCAAAGGAGCAGCACACAAAGCAGGTATGGGTGAGGGTGGAAAGCAGAGAAGAATGGTTTACTTGTTTTGCTTTGGAAGAGGTCAAAGACTTCACTTGATTGCGTCTTTTCAGGCATCAGGGAGATGCCAACTTATCTCCACTGGCCGTGATCTAAGTCTTTCTGTAGGCATCATATCATACAGCTGTTTGTGTTCTGATAGATAGTAATCACCATATTTACCCTGCAATAATATTTCTGTCTGTACCTCATTAAAAGTGTGTGACATGTGAGATAAAGGGTAAAGATCTGTATAATATATATATATATATATATATATATATATATATACACACACATATATTCTATTTTATTTTGATGTCCAGGTCCCAGTCTTATTCTCAGAATTAGTAGTACAACATCTTTAAAAGCCCTCATCATGGTATTTGCCTGATGCAAGATAATTCACAGAATATGCCTTCCATTTGTTATTCAGATAGTCAGTTCTCCTTGCAATCGCCATTTACTGATTCTCACCTGTTAGAGGTTTTTCTTGTACCCGATGGCAGTTGAAGCAGATTGTGAATGTAACAGAAAATGTTTTCTTGGCACAGAAAAGGAGTATTTGTTTTAATTGACAAGGTGTAACACATATGAGATGAAAATGAATTTTAGCCATCTAATTTATTTTCATTCAGTAGATTTAAGACAATTATTGGCATTTAGGCGTATATACAGGAACCTTAGGAAATTATTGAAAAGACAGAAAAACAACTATCAGGAAAGTCAATTCAAGCTTACTGATATTAAAACTTTCAGGGAAATAGCAGATTTGGAGAATGGAGAGGCAGAATTAGGGTGGCTGTGGAAATTCTTAATGCTTTATATGCTACTATAATTATCTATTTTTTAGAAAATAACGGAGTGTTATTATTTTAGAAAAAGCAATTTCCCCTGCTCAGCAATGAAAAATAAATCATTTTGTTACTAATGAGCCTGAAGTCACTGCTTTCAAATGAGAAAAAAAAAAAAATCAATCCTCTGTTTCTTCTTAAGAATGATCAGATTGATGAGCAGTTTCCATCTGATAATGACTTTTAAAATCGTATTTCTTGGGATCCTCATGAGTAGTAGAATATACTGAATAGTAAAATGCTAAACAATTTTTGAGATTAGGCACTGTTTCTATTAAACTTATCACAGTTAATGAGTGAACTGAGGGTACTGGATTCATACTGGATTAGATTAGTTTACAGGGATATTGGAAGATGCCCCAAAAGTCACTTAAAAAAGGTAAATTGAAAAGTAGTAAAAAGAAAGTAAAGTTGAAATTAACTATTCTGATCAGTGGAAGGCACTATATTTTCTCAAAGAAAATAAAAGTAGCAAAATTCTCAGGAGATCATTCTATCAAAGAGAAAAAGGGAATACAAGGAACCTATTCTATCTCATTTGTAACCCAGTGAGTCTCATTAAATCATTATATGATGCTAAAAAGGGAAAGAAGTGTCTACACAATGTGTCCTCTTTTTCAAGTTTGGAAAATATTAGGTATAATTTGAAACAACCCAAGGCCAAAGGTACTATGGTATAGGTATATGGTATGGTATATGGTAATTTTAATTGATACTAATAATTTTAAGCCCCAAAGGACACATCAAATGTCCCTTGAGGTTCACAGTTTAAGCATCTACTATATATTCTATCTTCTTGTAACAGTGTTATTCAACCATTTATCTACTTCCTGGAAACCTATGCCTTAATCTGAGAGATCATTTGTCCAGAGCTCTTCACCAGTCTTTTTAATTGGTTTAGGAGTAAGGGTGAAAAGAGGAGAACAGGGAATTGGGACTTTGGGAAAATTTCTGTAAGAAGTGTCCCCTCGGAGACCACTGTATTTCATGACTAAGCAGAGAAATTAATCTGTGCTTTCATGCTTTTGAATTTTCAAAAGCAAAACTTCTTATACTGAAATAACTGTTTATAAATGCTATATACAAAGAGAGTATTTTTTTTCCCCTGTCAGTTTGATTAATGCTGTTTGGACTCTTGTAAACCACCTAATAATTTACTGGGGTCAGAGTGTCTACAGGGACGGACCCTGCACATTCCAAACCTGGCTTCATGGGGTGCTGGTATTTAGAGAGTACTCCTTAATATCTTTTCTCCACTGACCTTTCACGTCCTGTTAATTGCTTGTACAGTAAGCATTAAAAGTCAAGGCTGGTAAGATCAAGGAAGCTGAAGGGAAAAGATGAAGTTTTCATTCAAAGAAGCACAGCCAGGATGAAACAAATAACAGGGACCATGTCAAATGTGGACCAGGTGGAAAACAGGGAATGTTGTTACCAGACTGTTCAGGATAGAGAAAGTGGGCTTGTTCAGCTGGACCCCAAGGGTAGCCGAGGAGATAGTAGTCACCTCCAGGAGCCTTTCTCTGAAATTACGGGGACCCTTCATACCACTTCAAATTTCTAAACACAGGATAAACCATTAATTCATTGTTATATTGTTGAGAAGATTCAAATATTAGATGGTATCAGACTGGTGAGTATTTATTTCTAATCTCAAGGTTCCGCTTCCTATTCTAAAATTTCTATTTACTATAAAACTTATAATCCTTAAAATTCAATCTACAAAGTCTGAGACGAGGTTGGATTTACATTTATATGTAGAAATAAGGCATGAGTGATTTCTTTAAAAAAATCACATAGCTCAATCTCTGATATGTGTCACATAATGTTTATAGTGTTCCTTTCTATAAATTGATCTTCAATATCCTCTGTCATAAAAGGGAAAATTAGTGAATTTTCTATTAAATTATTTTGGGTTTAAAGTCTCTTATGCCGAAGAGGAAAACTTGGTCAAAATTAACTTTGACTATAGAAAGGAGACACTTAGCTATTGGTAGTAAGCTATTGAGAAGAAATTGGAAATTTACTGAGCAGAAAGGTCTTTATTCTCTTTCTTAATTGCTATATCATGAGATTGAATTGGGGCCACCATCTTCTTTCTCTTTTACAGAAAAGAATATGTTTTTTTTTTTCTCCCATAATCAGTTAATGCCTTCATAGCATTAAACTGAGCAGAAAAGCTTTTGGGACAAGACCCTTAAGCTTACAGATAATTAGTAATAAAGTAAATAGGGATTTCTCATGTGTTTGTATGGAGTGAATAAATCAGATAAAGGAAGCAGGATCATAATCTTGAGAGGAAACAAGGGATAAATTGGGGAAAATATAATCTATATCTAGTTCTGTTAATACCGTATTGTATTATGTATGCAGGCTGAGCACTCATTTAATAAGTCTAGTATTGCAGTCAAATAAACATACTGTTAACCTGATATATATGTAAGGCCACACATAACTGTTACAACATTATAGAGTAAATAGGCTTGAATGGCACTACAGTTCACCAAGATGCTGCCATTACCTTGCTGTTCAACATCCAAACCCTGATTTTCAGATTTGTCCTCTTGCCTTGCTGTAGTGATGGAGCTTTAAAAATGCAGATCTGCTCTTGGCATTCTCCTGCTAAGCACCCTCTATGGCCTCCCATCTCTCTGAGGACACAGACCAAAGCCATATCAGCCGCCACATTCAGGTCCTGTCCACTGCTTTGGTCTTATCACTCTTTTTATTTTCTGCATCAGCCGTAAGGAAATTCTGTTGGTTGCTCACACTGTCCCTTGTCTCAGGGATTCTGAATACACTGTAATTCTCTCCTCTGACAGTCCCCTTCATGAAGCTAGCAGCTACTTATTCCTTAAGTTTCACCTTAAACATCGCCTTTTTGGGGGGGAGGTGTCCCCTCCCAGGGCAGACAAGTCAGGTCCTCGTGTGTATGTTCTCATGGCAGTCCTTATTTTTTTGTAACACAAATTATATTTATTTAGTATATGGCTTGCCTACCTTGAAGCCTCTGAGTTGCATGAGGGCAGATTTTCTATACATGTTTGTTGCATTAATAGATGCATTTTAGATCTGGTCTATTTATAATCATTGGTCTAGACACAGTCTCAGAACCAGTTGGTGATACTAAGTACAATTTAGTTACTTTCTCTATTTTTCTTTTATTTAAAATACATATACACACATGTAGACATATGTATGTATATGTATACACACACATGCACATGCACACATTAATTTATGTAGTATATATAAGCACACACATCTTGTTTTCAGTTTTCCAGAAGTAAAATTTCAGAGCTGCAGGTCCCTCATCTCCCAACTTGCCCCAAGACTCCACTCTGATCTCATTCACCAGAGCTCCCCCAGCACCTGGGGACTGAGGGCACACACTGGAAGCTCCCTGCTCTCCTCGCTCATGCCAAAGGACCAGGAGCCACTGCATCACCAGGTAGATGGCTTTATTCTTGGTGGAGGGAGGACAGACAATAGGACAGATATCAGGAGGGAGTCTGGACGTTCAGATAGAGGCTTGCTGTTGAAGTGGACTCTGAAAAATTGGAGCTGTCCGTACGCCACCCTCTGAAGATTGTGCTGTGCATCCTCAGTTAATAGTTAGAAGGTCCAAGGAGGAGACTTTGGGCGCTGGGACCTGTAGTCTGTGAAGGCTGAGGTGGAAAAGCAAACTGTTAACATCAGGACCTGAGCTCCCTGCACCCTTATTTCCTACTTCCACTTAGTAGGCAAAAGTAGGTACAAAAGAAGAGCAAGTAATGGAAGGAGTCACCTGACGTTATTGTCTACAGCTGACCTCATTTATCTTGAATACTTGAACAGCAGAAGGAAGAGTCTTGGGGAAGAAGGTAAAGCCTTAGCATGTTCAGGAGGCTGCATCAGACCTCAGTGAGGCTTGCCACGAGGGGCATCCAGTGAGTGACGGTGATTCCTTCATGCAGCCAATGTTTATCTCGCTCCCATCATATGGAAGGCACCATGAAAGACACTGAAACTAACAAAGAAGATGGATATGGAAATCTCTCTGTCTGCAATGAGTATCCAATGAAGCTGAGGAGAGAGCAATGTAAGGCAGGAAGTGTAAGAGAGAAAGATTAAAATGCGAGCTATGATACTGACAGAGCCACGCTCCAGGGAGATCAGAGGAGGGGGGTTAATTCTGACCAAGGGAAATGGTGGAAACTTCAGGGAGAACATGAAGTGGATCTTGCTAGGTGATGTGGAAGAAGAGGAGTAAAGATAGAGCAAGGAAGAGCACGAGCAAAGGAAAGCTGTAAACTGTCTTCACATTTTCAAGAAATAAGTTCAGGGAACAAAAGTTCCTTTGTCTCTGGAGCACAAATCCTTGTCTCTGGAGCACAAATCTGTCTAGACAGAAGGATTTGGAAAGGAACTTAGGTAGATTTGGGCCAGATCACACAAACCTACAAGACCTTGGAAATAAGACTAGAACTTCCAATGTTATATACCACAGGCAGTGCAAAGCAACTATAGGTTTTGTGTGTATGTAAGTGCTGAAGATTTGGCTAAGCCACTCCATGGTATTACTGCCTCAGGGCACAATTTTTTTTTTTCCTTTTTTTGGCCAGGCAGCATGAAGTGGCCTTACACTGATACTAGCCCCTCAAGCACATGCCTTAGACAGCAGCCCTCCGATTCGCAAGCACATGTAAGTTGCTGCTATGACTTCCCCAACTGCTCTTGGGAAACAGTCTCCCCACCTCCCAGAGCCTGGTTAATCACCTCTCCCCCTTTTTGGTTTGAATTGACCCATCTGGCTTTAGCCCGGAAACCCTAAAACACCCCACCCACAGACCCTAATAAAGGCATATGCTGAGGTTCTGCCTCTCTCTCTGTCTTCACTCTGCCTTGACCTCCCCGTGTGGCCCCTCAAGGCATGGCAGGTACCTTCTCCATGACCCGTTAGTAATACATCTATTTCAGTTGCCCTTGTGTTCTGTTTTTGAGCAGTGACTCACTATCTGGTACCCTGTGTTCCACTTAAGAATTATTAATATGACAAATTCCTAACAGTGTGTGTCTGTATTTAGGAAGACAGACCATTCATTCCCTCCCTCCACTGCCAGATTATCTAATTCTTCCATTTCACCACCGTTTTTTGTTTTTTTTGCGGTACGTGGGCCTCTCACTGTTGTGGCCTCTTCCGTTGCGGAGCACAGGCTCCGGATGCGCAGGCTCAGCGGCCATGGCTCACGGGCCCAGCTGCTCCGCGTCATGTGGGATCTTCCCGGACCAGGGCACAAACCCGTGTCCCCTGCATCAGCAGGCAGACTCCCAACTGCTGCACCACCAGGGAAGCCCCCACCGTTTTTTTAATGAGTATTGTGGATCCGACACTTTTTTAAGAAGATAGGTATGGTCTCTTCTTATATTCTGTGGAAGGAGACAATAAATCCATAAAATAAGCACAATAATTATAGTGATTACATGAGAGTGACAGGGGCGGGGTTACAGGCAACTTTAGACAAATGGTTAAGAAAGGCCTTTGGGGAAGGTGATTATTAGAAGGGCTTAGTTTGTGAATCCATGGCTCCATGAGGAGATGTCCAGTAAAGTAATTCTTCTGGCCATTATTATCTTATTTCCCTTTTATCCCACCTCATGGAGTAAGAATGACTTAAATTATTGATTAGATAGAGAAAAGAACATCTTATCTTCACCACTTCCTTTTTTTTGGCCCAGCCTGCCTGATATCCAGGAAATCTTCTCTCTTCTCCTGCCTCCTCTTATGTAGTAGCTACTCAGGCTTCCTTTGTCCTTGACAGGTTGTATAGGAGAGTGAGGTGAGGCCTTACATTCAGGGTCAGTTTAATTCAGGTTGGAAAAGGGTAGGATGCCTGATCCTATTTTCAAGGCAAGCTTGGATTTTCAAAAATAAAGCTGAAACTTTTATTGCCATCTCTCAGATCTGCACCCTGGGAAGGGCTGTCTACTCTGAGAGGCCAGGTCTTCTGTATTTTGTGAAGTTAAAACTTGAGAATTTCATGTAAAACTCTTGATTTTTAACTGTTGGCAATTAATTTGAAAATGTACACGTACTGCACCTCCCTGAAAAGCAGAAACAAGACAGACCAATAAAGGCAAACAGTTGAGGGTCAGGTAGGGCTAACACTAAGGAGTGTGAAGGATCGATCAGAGACATGAGCCTAAGCAAGGAGGCTTGTTAAGTAGTTACTGTAACAGGCCGAGCAGGGCCTGGTGAGGACAATGGCAATGTGAATACTAAGGAGGGAGTCAGTATTAGATAAATCACAGCCACTGACCTGACTCCTCCTGAGAGGAGAAGTGATGCTTGAGTTTGGTGAATGGGAGAATGGTGGTAACATCGACTGCATCACTGAACCCCAAGAAAGAGCAGATCAAAGAGGAGGGAGATACTTGCACTGACACATTTCCCTCACACGCTCAGCAGTGTGTTCAACTTCATGCTCTGGGGCTCATGGAGCCCCGCTAGATCATGGGCACTGGTGCCCCCTCTGTCAGTACAAAGGAGCACAGTGACATGAGACCTGCATACTCTGATATATTATGTCAATCTCAACCAGAGAAAAATGTTATTAAATAACAGGAAGGAAGAATATTTGCCTAACAGGTAAGGTACAAAACTGATCTTAGAGTGACTTAACACTGGTTAAAAATAAAGAGGCTACAATTTTTTTTGTTACTGAAGAGCATTTTAAATGAGTCAATATTAAAATGTGTAGCTCTCCCCAAAGCAAACAAAAGAACCACTAGTCTCTCTCATAATTAAATGATTATATAGTTTTATGAGAGAAGATTAAGTTCTGCTTTTAAGTAGAGATGCTGGGTAGTATGAGTATAAGCCAAATATGGAGGATTGGAAATAAAAAAAATATCAGTATTCCCAGTTCTATAAAACTTGTGTCACCTGATTGAAGATAATAAAATATTTTGTGTATTTTTTAAAAGATCATTACTAGACATAACAACTATTTTAAAATTACTCAAATTTGTACTCTTGGTTTCCTATTTTCAGTTCTCTCCAGAAAGTACAATTATTCTTAGCAGTGAAAAACATAAGTCTCACAGGATACATGCAAGTCTTCACTTTGATTTACAAGCTTCAGTGTTAATTAAACTAATGCCAACTGTACTAACAGTCTGGAAATCCTTTGACAAATACCCATGTAAATGACAGATCTGGCACATGTACAAATAGATGGAGGCTTGCCTGATTTTCAAAAGGTATTTTACAGACTTGGCCATACAATTCTTAATCTATAACTGCTCATTTTATCCTGCAAAATGTTGTCAGTAAAATCCTGGAGAGTAACTGCTCCAGAGTACAAACTGAGAAAATGTGTGTTTGTTCCTGTGTGTGTCACTCACTAAAGATGTGATTAGGTCTATTCTAACAATCTATATTTTTATTTTAATTTTATTATATGGATGTATTTTTAAACTAATAGATTTAAATAAGAGCATAAAATAATAAAGTTAATGTATTTATTAATGAACCCTTGAAACCAAGAGTTGGTTCTTAGAAAGATCAACAAAATTGACAAACTTTTGTCAATTTTCTAAGTTAGATTGACTAAAAAATAAAAAAGAGGAAGCTCAAATAAGTAAAATCAGAAATGAAAGAGAAGAATTACTAATAATTTGACAGAAATAAAAAGGATTATTAGAGAGTACTGTGAACAATTGTATGTCAACAAATTGGATAACCTAAATGAAATGGACAAAATGGAAATATAAAAATTCATCCTAAAATTCATATGGAAATTCAAAATACCCCAAATAACCAAAACAATCTTGAAAAACAAAAACAAAGCTGGAAGTCTCACATTTCAAAACTAACTGCAAAGCTACTGTAATCAAAACAGTATGGTACAGGCACAATGGCAGACATAGACCAATGGAATATAATAAAGAGTCCAGAAGTAAATTTTCACATATACAGTCAATGGTTTTCAACAAGGGTGCCAAGACTTTTCAATGGGGAAAGGGACAGTCTTTTCAACAAATGGTTTTGGGAAAACTGGATAATCACGTGCAAAAAATTAAGTTGGACCCTTACTTTACAAAGTATACAAAAAGTAATTCAAAACAGATCAAAGACCTAAGCATAAGAGTTAAAACTATAAAACTCTTAGATGAAAACATAAAGTGTTGTGGCATTGGATTTGGCAGTAATTTCTTGGATATGACTCTAAAAGCACAAGATAGCAAGGAAAAATACATAAATGATTACAACAAAATTTAAAACTTCTGTGCATCAAAAGTCACAATCAACAGAGTGAAAAGGCAACCCACAAAATGGGAGAAAATACTTGCAAGTCATATATCTGATAAAGGGTTAATATGCAGAATAAAGAACTCCTACAACTCAATAACAAAAAATCAAACAACATGATTAAAAAATAGGCAAAGGACTTGAATAGACATTTTTCCAAAGAAGATATACAAATGTCCAATAAACAAAAGAAGTTTACCATTACTATTCACTAGGGAAATGTAATAAAAACTATGAGGCGTGACATCATATCCATTAGGGTGGCCACTATAAAAAAAAAGATAATATCAAGTGTTAACGAGGTTGTAGCGAAACTGGAACCCTCATGTACTGTTGGTGGGTATGTAAAGTTTAGCTGCAGTAGAAAACAGTATGGTGTTTTTTTCAAAATACTAAAAATAGAATTACCATATGATTCAGCAATTTCACTTCTGAGTATATACCCAAAAGAACTGAAAGCAGGGATTCAAAGAGATGCTTGTTCGCAGCAGCATTATTCACAGTTACCAAACGGGGAAAGAAACCCAAGTATCCATGGACTGATGAATGAATGAACAAAATGTGGTATATACATACAATGTAATCATTCATCCTTAAAGAGGAAGGAAATTCTGACACATGCTACAACAGAGATGAACCTTAAGGACATTATACTAAGTGAAATAAAACAATCACAAAGAAACAAATATTGTATGATTCCCTTTATATGATGTACTTAGAGTAGTCAAATTTATAGAAACAGAAAGCAGAATGGTTTCCAGGGGCTGGTGGGAGGGGGAATGGGAAGAGTCACGAGTACAGTTTCTGTTCCGGATAATGAAAAAGTTCTAGAAATGGGATGTTGATAAGCGTTGCACAACAGTGTGAATGTACCTAATATAGCTATAGGCTTACAAATGGTAAGATGTTAACTTTTGTAATTTTTATGTTATGTTTATTTTACCATAATTAATTTTTTGTAAAGTTATGAACTTTAAGAAACTTAGCAACACAAATTAATGAGACAGCATGGTGTTACGGAAAGAACAAAGCCTTTTAAGTTAGAAAGACCTAATGACTGAAATGATTCTGCTACCTTCTAGTGTTGTTACTTCAGGGATATTGCCTTGTCACTTCGACGCTTGGATTTCTCATGTTATTCTATGACTACCTTGTAAGAGTATGATAAGGAGTAATTGGGATTATGTACTTATAGTCACTGATACAGCACCTGGCTCTTGATAGATGTACAGTAATGAGTATCCTTTTGTATTTGCCCCGGTAACAGCATGGTATAATTGACTACAAATAGGTCTCTATGATTTAAATGCAAGTATCAACGTGACTTATGTGAGCTAATACATTTTTTTACAGCATATTATGGTTTACACAGGGCTTTTATATGTTATTTTTATAACTCTCGAGGTAGGCATCATCCGTCTTATTTTACCAATGGATGGTTTGGAAGTGAAAGAGGTTATACGATTTACTTTAGATCACACATTGCCATGATTCAACAAGATATCTTCCTACTGCGATTTCAATTTCATTTACATTTTACTGCTAGGAAAGGTAAAATAAAATTCAAGCCCTGTGTGAAACCATACCTTGAGAAGAAAATTAATTTTTGAAAAGTAGGCTTGTCTGGCTGATCAGGGAACTTAAAAGTCAGGGATTATATCTTACCTTTTAGTCTTTTTTTTTTTTTTACATCTTTATTGGAGTATAATTGCTTTACAATGGTGTGTTAGCTTCTGCTCCACAACAAAGTGAATCAGTCACACATATACATATGTTCCCGTATCTCCTCCCTCTTGCGTCTCCCTCCCTCCCCCCTCCCTATCCCACCCCTCTAGGTGGTCACAAAGCACCAAGCTGATCTCCCCGTGCTATGTGGCTGCTTCCCACTAGCTATCTATTTTACGTTTGGTAGTGTATATATGTCCACGACACTCTCTTGCTTTGTCACAGCTTACCCTTCAACTCTGAGCCCATAGTTTAAATCCTTGGATACATTAGGCACTCAATAAACATTTGTTCAATTGAAATGGTAAAAACTATCGATCTGAAATACTGTGTTTGAGGCTTGTTTCTTTATGCATACTGTTCATATAATTTATGTAGCAATTTAAATTTTTTATTTTCTATCCTGTGTTTTCATAAAAATTCATGAAAGTGCTAAAATTTAACGTTGATAAATTATATCTAGAATTGAACAAACATACTTGCCTGGTATAATTACCATAAGTTGAGAAGCTTTGACAATGTGGTATAATGAAAAGAAATTTTGGATAGTAATCAGGAGAACTGGTTTTTCATTCTGTGTTCCAGGATTAGCTCTGTTCCTATCCAGCTATCCTTGAGCAGAACATTTAAATGCTTCCTGCCTGAGTTTCTACATTTGCCCAGTAGAAATGATAATATTTATTCTGCCTATGTTGTAAGCATGATTTTTCCAAATCATGAGATGCAGTATAACATAGTGGTTCAAGTCACTTACTACTTACTAGCTTTGTGATCATAGGCAAACCTCTTTACATCTCTGTCTGTAAACAGAGATAATAGTGTCTGCCTTCTAGTTTACTATGAGGAGTGAATGAGTTACTATTTATACAGCATGTAAAACAGTACTTGACATATGGCAAGTACCCTGTAAGTGTTCTCTAAATAAAATTTTATGTGCATGTGTGTGTGTGTTTGTGTGTATGCACTTAAAAAATATAAACATATATTTGTAACATCAAGGTCAACTAGTATTTTTCTCTAAAAATGCTGCTCTGGTTCAGTATATGCATTCCAAGTACTTGAGTCAGTTTCCTCATTTGAAAAATTGGATTAAATTATCTTTTATTTAATTTGTGTTTCTGACCATTAAATACTCTCCTGTCTCCCCTGCCCAATAAGATAGAGATAAATGTAGAAATCTAGTATGAAGCTAGAAAAGATATACTCTTTTTTCCCCATAAAAAATGAAAAATTTTAAGTAGGAAAGAAAGAAGACAATAAGCAGACTATGGAAGCCAGCTGATTTATAGTGTTGGTTGTTCAGTCCAAGATTTAAAGGTGCATGGAATTCTCACATTGGAGTCCGCAGAGAGTTGAAGAAAGAGGAAAGAATCCATGAAAACCACAGCCAATAAAAGACCTTCCCATTCCTTTAACCATACCCAACCTGACTCCAGACACAGGCTGCCTTGAACTGGGGAAGTACTATAGCACAGAAGAGGAAGGAGGGGTCTATCTTGAGCGGAACACAGCTGCATAGCTAACAACAGACTTCCACCATTAGCAGATACTGTGACCAGTACATGGAGGTAGCATTGGGTAGGATTCCTGAGTGGCTTGGGTCTAAAGATTGGCCTCAAATAAAGAAGGCTTGAGGTTTACTAATTTATTTAATACTGAGGTATGATTTACTTACAGTAAAATGTTCACTTTAATTAGAGTTCAGACCAATTCATATTAATTTTGATGAATCTCAAATTGTTTTGTGGTAGGTATTACTTTTTTTTAAGATTGAGCTAAGCTGGAAGGAAAATCTTACACACCATAAAATTAGTCCAAATTTTCAAGTGTGTTCTAACATTCTGATGAATATTCATAGAAAACATTTGACTTTCAGTATTTTAATCGGCTGTTTGATAATTTCAAGTAGGAAAACCCAAATAAAGGTTTTCACTCACTCTGCAAAAGTTTACAAAGTCAAAACCAAATGAAGAGTGTGATAAGTTATATTAGTTGGACAACAGAAGCCCACTGTGATGGAATAATGGGCTAGGTGGTGAGGCAGCTAAAGGAGGGAAGAGAAATGGTCTCCATTCTAAATAGATATTTGACTTAGTTTCTGCCATTAAAAATTTACTTATTTAATCATTGTAGTCTTTGGTCTCCTTGTGATTAGATGATACTGGAGAGGAAGGCATAACTAGTCAAGCATGAAACTGTGGTACGAGACATACATAGTATGGCTGGTTAATTGCTTATACTCACATCATGTATTATTATGACATAGCTTCTGCTTCTGAACTTGTTACATACTGAGCTGCTCAGTAATCAAAGAAGAAAACAGGTGCTGGTTCAAAACGCTGACCCAAGCAAAGCTAACTTTTCTGTTTTTCCATTTGAAGCCATTATTTATAATTCTGTCCTATTTCAATGGTAAAGAAGTCCGTAGACACCTGAAACATGAGTAAAGTTCAAATAGGGTCAAATTCCAGAGGGCAAAGCATTATTTTTCCTTCTAACCCTGTTATATGTGGCCATACATGCTTATGCCAACCCACACAGTAGAGAATAAGGGCTGCAATTTTCATTATGATCACTAATTCCTCAGAAGTTCATTTAGAGGGCTGTTGGCCTTTTAGAGTCATGAATTAAGCAGAATAACAGAAGGTAGCATGTCAAAAGACCATAAGCAGGCCCCAGGCTATATTTTCAGTACCAGTTCTGCATAATGTTTCCAGTTGGTATGCAATCATGCATGAACTCAAAAGAACAAAAAGCTATAACTTTTGTTTTTTACTATAATCAAAATTGTACCTACAATTTCAAAGTACTTATACCTTTGAAAATGGCATTTTAAGGACCAAACATTTTCAGTATTTAGAAATAAAGCTTGTGAATGTAAGTGTAAGACTTTACTGCTGATCTGTATTCATACCCACCATGGATTATGTAAATACTGTAAAACTATCCAAACATCTAAACTTCAGGTGTGATTCCTAATTCCTCATACCATATGCACTCAACTGTTCTGATTTCTTTTAAGAAAGGAACCATGACAATCATTAGAAAAAACTATATATTTCTGAATAAACACAAGATTCCTTAACATCGGTACTTTCCTACAGCTTCAGAAAACACCTGCAGTAGAAGGCTATACGGTTAATCCGAGGCTGCGGGGGTGGGAAAGGGGAGACCTTGGCGCTTTGAAGGTTGTCTGAATAATCTTAACGAAATAGAGATTGACATCACTTGCCGAGGCTACAGAATGCTGACACAGGGTAAGAGACTGTAGGAGGAAGAGCTTTGGTATAATATCTGAGTGTAATAAGAGAAGGTAAGTAATCAAATATCCTGTTTTAAACAATGTCAAGAATGCTGCTCTGACTGAAAGCAACACATTTGTGGCAGCAGTGTTAGCCATAGCATGTCTCTGTTTCTCTTGTGTTCAGCATCCTAAGAATTAAAAAGGGAGTAGAAAAGTGCTAACATTTATGGAGCAGCTGCCATATGTCAGACACTGTAGAAGGTATACACAAACTCATTACGATTAATCTCTGCAACATCTCTTGTGATCAGTAAATTATAGTCACCATTATATGAGGGAATCAACTGGGGATAATGGCAGTACTTGACTAAATCATAGGGGAGGTATAATCCTGGTCTAAATAATCCCCCAAATTCTCCATTTTAAACCACTTTGGCTGCAGTATTGGGAATTTTCCAGAGAGATGCAGAGAAAGACCAAGGACGTGGCAGATTCTAGTGTGTGTTTCGATGAAATAATACATAGGCCATCAGTGCTGGCACAGTAGAGAAACTAGTGAATCCAATAGCAGATTTACAGCTTGATATAAAAGGGAGGGAGGCAAGAGGTTGGAGGACTAAGTGAATTCATGGAGAACAAATGGAAATACGGAAGTTGAAGGAGGGCGTAATAGTCAAGAGGCAAAGCCACGTAAGTGATAAAATGATCCAAAGTCTGACATCGGATTTGGGTTGCTGAAGAAAAACAGATGTAAATTATTTAAAATAAATAGAGGTGGTAAAGTACTTACCCCATGTGACTCATTAGGGACATAGCCTGAAAAAGATTTGGGTCATTTACATAGTTCAGTGCTGTATGCCATAAAAATGGTCAGTGTCTCAGAATCCGTTATGTTCATTAAAATAGAATTGTGCACATACCTTGGTATCTATTATCTTGTGGAATAATAACAATAAGTTACATTCTCACCACTAATTTAGGATGACTTGATCTTGTTTCCAAGTTCGTAAAAAGATGATTTTTGATTTTTGTTGGTTCAATATTTTGAAAAATGTAATGATGTAAAGTTTAATGTAGCAAAGCTATAGTTCCAGAACAAAGGTTATATTTTACTCACAGATAACTTCAGTTTGCAGAGTCAAGGATTATGTGAATGAGATAAATTTTATATGAGTATTTTTTTTCATTTTCAATAAATTTATACAACTTATTTTTCTTCTATAAAATATCATCAATCACAGTGAAAAGATTTTGGAAATATGCTTTAGAAGATAATATTCACAAAAATAGATCTTGAGGCATCTCACTTGCCTTATAATTCAAGGTTATATTTCATTTTCTTAGTGCTCAAGTTAATCTTGTCAATTAAAAAAAGATGACACTAGGAAATAGTTTTATTTTAAACTATATTTCCCTTTAGCTGTTCATGTTAACATTGAAGAGTGAAGTTTACTTACATTTTTTAATATATCATACAAAGCCAGTTATACTTAGGTGTAATTATCAGAGAAATTAATTCTCCCTGCCAGTAAGGGATCAGGTATACTTGTTTTTCACATATGAAATATGAAAAATTTCTAGAATAGATTACTATTAAATGAGGAAATCTAGTTATCATCAAACTTTCATTTTAAAAATTATTTTTAAGTTTTGTCCTAAGTTATATACTTTTTCTTCCATTATTTATTGTGAAATTACCTTAAAACAAAACAAGATAAAATAAGACAATCAACCAAAATTAAAAAAAATAATGGCAGAGCCTCTCCTTGGCTCTTTCTTATTCTCTATTCCATCTCGCCTTCACAGTTCTTTTGCTTTCAGAGGTGGCCAAAATACTATGGATATTTATGCCAAAGGACATAAGTCTGTGATACTATGGATCCTGCCAAGTTTTATCTTGGACAATGTAACTTACATTGAAGGAAATGGACTCTTCTAATTCATGGTTCTTAGAAAAGTATACTTTTTCTTTCATGAAATGCCCTATTATCTTTCAGTTCAGCAAACTTAAATCAACTATCCTTCTATAGTGATCTCAGTCTTAGAGGGCTAGCTTACTATGTAATGCATAGTTTGGTTCTTAGATAATAAATAATAAAACTCTTCATACAGTTGCATTCGATAATCAGTGTATAGCTAGAAGCGTTGAATGTTTCCCATTAAATTAATCTTTCAGTTTGGTCTGTTCAAGAATGTCCTGCTGGCCTTGCACTTTGTATATTAACGTTCCAGGGCTCATGCTCCCTATAAACATGCTTGGGACCTTGTTCCTTTTGCATACCGTGAATGTGTATGCACATTTTTGGAGACAGGAGATGATGGTGATGTTTGATTGCATTTAAGAAAAATCAATCAGGTCAGACTGGGAGGTCATAATGACCAACATGGTTGATACACTTAGTGTTTACTAAATATTTGCTGAAACTTTGTTATCATTGTTTTAAGTATTAAGACAGCTTTCTGGACCACATCCCAGTGACAGTGGGTTCCTTCACATTCACAATTCTGGGAGGAGGCTCTTCATATCACTGTTCCAGAAATCCATAAATCCATCCTGCCACAGAGAGAATGTTGTTGTAAAACCATCTGCAGCACATTGCTGCTCTTTTAGTGCAGCACTAGCACCCAGAGAAGAATAATTCCTGAACTATCTTTGTATGTTATCTAACATTTCAATTCTGTACACATTCAAAGGAATGACTTTTAAAAAGACAACTTCATTTCTTATTAAGATTTAAAATTTTTGTAAAACAGTCAAATCCAGTCAGTGTGCTGATCAAATAAATCAATTTTCCCTTTATGGTGAGGGACCCTGAATTTCCAAGTCATATTTTAATTGTGGGCTTAAATTTGAGAATAGTCATTTTAAAGTTGGCCTAGACACCTTCAAGGTGGCAGAGGAGTAAGATGTGGAAATCACCTTCCTTCCCACACATATATCAGAAACACATCTACATGTGGAACAATTCCTACAGAACACCTACTGAACGCTGGCAGAAGACCTCAGATGTCCCCAAAGGCAAGAAACTCCCCCACGTACCTGGGTAGGGCAAAAGAAAAAAGAAAAAACAGAGACAAAAGAATTGGGACAGGATCTGCACCTCTGGGAGGGAGCTGTGAAGGAGGAAAGGTTTCCACACACTAGAAGCCCCTTCGCGGGTGGAGACTGCAGGTGACGGAGGGGGGAGTTTCGGAGCCATGGAGAGAGCGCAGCAACAGGGGTGCGGAGGGCAAAGCAGAGAGATTCCCACACAGAGGGTGGGTGCCGACCAGCACTCACTAGCCCAAGAGTCCTTTATGCTCACCCGCCATGGTGGGCAGGGGCTGGGAGCTGAGGCTTGGGCTTTGGTTGGATGCCAGGGAGAGGACTGGGGTTGGCAGCGTGAACACAGCCTGAAGGGGGCTAATGCACCACAGCTAGCTGGGAAGGAGTCTGGGAAAAAGTCTGGAACTACCTAAGAGGCAAGAGACCATTGTTTCGGGGTTCACGAGGAGAGGGGATTAAGAGTGCTGCTTAAAGGAGCTCCAGAGATGGGCATGAGCCGCGGCTATCAGCACGGACCCCAGAGGCAGGCATGAGATGCTAAGGCTGCTGCTGCCACCACCAAGAATCCTGTGTGCAAGCACAGGTCACTCCACACCTCCCCTCCTGGGAGCCTGTGCAGCCCGCCACTGCCAGGGTACCGTGATCCAGGGACAACTTCCCCGGGAGAACACATGGCGCACCTCAGGCTGGTGCAACGTCCTGCCGGCCTCTGCCGCCACAAGCTTGCCCTGCATCCGTACCCCTCCCTCCCCCCGACCTGAGTGAGCCAGAGCCCCCTAATCAGCTGCTCCTTTAACCCCATCCTGTCTGAGTGAAGAACAGACGCCCTCAGGTGACCTACACGCAGGGGCAGGTCCAAATCCAAAGCTGAACCCCAGAAGCTGTGCGAACAAAGAAGAGAAAGGGAAGTCTCTCCCAGCAGCCTCAGGAGCAGCGGATTAAATCTCCACAATCAACTTGATGTACCCTGCATCTGTGGAATACCTGAATAGACAACGAATCATCCCAAAATTGAGGCGGTGGACTTTGGGAGCAACTGTAGACTTGGGGTTGGGTTTTCTTTTTGCATCTAATTTGTTTCTGGTTTTATGTTTATCTTAGTTTAGTAATTAGAGTTTATTATCACTAGTAGATTTGTTTACTGATTTGGTTGCTGTCTTTCTTTTTATATATATATTTTTTCCTTTTTCTCCTTCTGTGAATGTGTATGCCTCTTTGTGGGATTTTGTCTGTATAGCTTTGCTTTTGCCATTTGTCGTACGTTTCTGACTGTCCGTTTTTATTTTGTTTGTTTATAGTATAGTTTGTAGCGCTTGTTGTCATTGGTGGATTTGTTTTTTGGTTTGGTTGCTCTCTTCTTTCTTTCTCTTTTTAATTTTTTTATTAAAAATTTTTTTTTAATTTTCTATTTTAATAATTTTATTTCATTTTTTCTTTCTTTCTGCCTTTTTTTCCCTCCCTTTTCCTCAGAGCTGTGTGGCTGATAGGCTCTTAGTGTTCCGGCTGGGTGTTAGGCATGAGCCTCTGTGGTGGGAGAGCCGAGTTCAGGACATTGGTCTACCAGAGACCTCGGAGCCCCATATAATATCAAACGGTGAAAGATCTCCCAGAGATCTCCATCTCAACGCTAAGACCTAGCTCCACTCAACGACCAGCAAGCTCCAGTGCTGGACACTCTATGCCAAACAACTAGCAAGACAGGAACACAACCCCACCCATTAGCAGAGAGGCAGCCTAAAATTATACTAAGGTCACAGACACCCCAAAACACACCACCGGACACAGTCCTGCCCACCAGAAAGACAAGATCCAACCTCATCCACCAGAACACAGGCACCAGTCCCCTACACCAGGAAGCCTATACAACCCACTGAACCAACCTTACCCACTGGGGGCAGACACCAAGAACAATGGGAACTACAAACCTGAAGCCTGTGAAAAGGAGACCCCAAACACAGTAAGTTAAGCAAAATGAGAAGACAAAGCAACACACAGCAGATGAAAGAGCAAGGCAAAAACTCACCAGACCTAACAAATGAAGAGGAAATAGGCAGTCTACCTGAAAAAGAATTCAGAGTACTGATAGTAAAGATGATCCAAAATCTTGGAAATAGAATGGAGAAAATACAAGAAACGTTTAACAAGGACCTTGAAGAACTAAACAGCAAACAATGATGAACAACACAATAAATTAAAAATTCTCTAGAAGGGATCAATAGCAGAATAACTGAGGCAGAAAAATGGATAAGTGACCAGAAGACAAAATAGTGGAAATAACTACTGAAGAGCAGAATAAAGAAAAAAGAATGAAAAGAATTGAGGACAGTCTTAAAGACCTCTGGGACAACTTTGAACGCACCAACATTCGAATTATAGGGGTCCCAGAAGAAGAAGAGAAAAAGAAAGGGACTGAGAAAATATTTGAAGAGATTAAAGTTGTAAACTTCCCTAATATGATAAAGGAAATAGTTAATCAAGTCCAGGAAGCACAGAGAGCCCCATACAGGATAAATTGAAGGAGAAACACACCAAGACACATATTAATCAAACTGTCAAAAATTAAATACAAAGAAAAAATATTAAAAGCAGCAAGGGAAAAACAACAAATAACACATAAGGGAATCCCCATCAGGTTAACAGCTGATCTTTCAGCAGAAACTCTGCAAGCCAGAATGGAGTGGCAGGACATACTTAAAGTGATGAAAGAGAAAGACCTACAACCAAGATTACTCTACCCAGCAAGGATCTCATTCAGATTTGATGGAGAGATTAAAAGCTTTACAGACAAGAAAAAGCTAAGAGAATTCAGCACCACCAAACCAGCTTTACAACAAATGCTAAAGGAAGTTCTCTAGGCAGGAAATACAAGAGAAGGAAAAAACCTACAATAATAAACCCAAAACAATTAAGAAAATGGTAATAGGAACATACATATTGATAAGTAGCTTAAATGTAAATGGATTAAATGCTCCAACCAAAAGACATAGACTGGTTGAATGGATACAAAAACAACACCCGTATATGCGCTGTCTGCAAGAGACCAACTTCAGACCTAGGGACACATACAGACTGAAAGTGAGGGGATGGAAAAAGATATTCCATGCAAATGGAAATCAAAAGAAAGCTGGAGTAGCAATTCTCATATCAGACAAAATAGACTTTAAAACAAAGACTATTACAAGAGACAAAGAGGGACACTACATAATGATCAAGGGATCAATCCAAGAAGAAGATATAAGAACTGTAATTATTTATGCACCCAACATAGGAGCACCTCAATACATAAGGCAAATACTAACAGCCATAAAAGGGGAAATCAACAGTAACAAAATCGTAGTAGGGGACTTTAACACCCCGCTTTCACCAATGAACAGATCCAAAATGAAAATAAATAAGGAAGCAGAAGCTTTAAATGATACATTAAACAAGATGGACTTAATTGATATTTATAGGACACTCCATCCAAAAACAACAGAATACACATTCTTCTCAAGTGCTCATGGAACATTCCCAGGATAGATCGTATCTTGGGTCACAAATCAAGCCTTGGTAAATTTAAGAAAATTGAAATCATATCAAGTATCTTTTCTGACCACAACACTATGAGATTAGATATCAATTACAGGAAAAAACCTGTAAGAAATACAAACACTTGGAGGCTAAACAACACACTACTTAATAATGAAGAGATGACTGAAGAAATCAAAGAGGAAATCAAAAAATACCTAGAAACAAATGACAATGAAAACACAATGACCCCAAACCTATGGGATGCAGCAGAAGCAGTTCTAAGAGGGAAGTTTATATCTATACAAGCCTACCTCAAGAAACAAGAAACATCTCAAATAAACAACCAAGCCTTACACCTAAAGCAATTTGAGAAAGAAGAACAAAAAACCCCCAAAGTTAGCAGAAGGAAAGAAATATTACAGGATCAGATCAGAAATAAATGAAAACGAAATGAAGGAAATGATAGCAAAGATCAGTAAAACTAAAGGCTGGTTCTTTGAGAAGATAAACAAAATTGATAATCCATTAGCCAAACTGATCAAGAAAAAAAGGGAAAATCTCAAATCAATAGAATTAGAAATAAAAAAGGAGAAGTAACAACTGACACTGCAGAAATACAAAGGATCATGAGAGATTACCACAAGCAACTTTGTGCCAATAAAATGGACAACCTGGAAGAAATGGACAAATTGTTAGAAATGCACAACGTTCTGAGACTGTGAGGAAGAAATATGAACAGACCAATCACAAGCAGTGAAATTGAAACTGTGATTAAAAATCTTCCAACAAACAAAAGCCCAGGACCAGATGGCTACACAGGTGAATTGTATCAAACATTTAGAGAAGAGCTAACACCTATCCTTCTCAAACTCTTCCAAAATATAGCAGACAGAGGAACACTCCCCAACTCATTGTACGAGGCCACCATCACTCTGATACCAAAACCAGACAAAGGTGTCACAAAGAAAGAAAACTACAGGCCAATATCACTGATGAACATAGATGCAAAAACCCTCTACAAAATACTAGCAAATAGAATCCAACAGCATATTAAAAGGATCATACACCATAATCAAGTGGGGTTTATCCCAGGAATGCAAGGATTCTTCAGTATACGCAAATCAATCAATGTGATACACCATATTAACAAATTGAAGGAGAAAAACCATATGATCATCTCAATGGATGCAGAAAAAGCTTTTGACAAAATTCAACACCAATTTATGATAAAAACCCTCCAGAAAGTAGGCATAGAGGGAACGTTCCTAAACATAATAAAGGCCATATATGACAGACCCACAGCCAACATCGTCCTCAGTGGTGAAAAACTGAAACCATTTCCACTAAGATCGGGAACAAGACAAGGATGTCCACTCTCACCACTGTTATTGAACATAGTTTTAGAAGTTTTAGCCACAGCAATCAGAGAAGAAAAAGAAATAAAAGGAATCCAAATCGGAAAAGAAGTAGTAAAGCTGTCACTGTTTGCAGATGACAGGATACTATACATAGAGGATCCTAAAGATGCTACCAGAAACTACTAGAGCTATTCAATGAATTTGGTAAAGTAGCAGGATACAAAATTAATGCACAGAAATCTCTTGCATTCCTATACACTAATGATGAAAAATCTGAAAGTGAAATTAAGCAAACACTCCCATTTATCACTGCAACAAAAAGAATAAAATATCTAGGAATAAACCTACCTGAGGAGACAAAAGACCTGTATTCAGAAAATTATTAGACACTGATGAAAGAAATTAAAGATGATACAAATAGATGGAGAGATAGACCATGTTCTTGGATGGGAAGAATCAACACTGTGAAAATGACTCTACTACCCAAAGCAATCTACAGATTCAATGCAATCCCTATCAAACTACCACTGGCATTTTTCACAGAAGTAGAACAAAAAATTTCACAATTTGTATGGAAACACAAAAGACCCCAAATACCAAAGCAATCTTGAGAAAGAAAAACAGAGATGGAGGAATCAGGCTCCTGCACTTAAGACTATACTACAAAGCTACAGTAATCGAGACAGTATGGTAATGGCACAAAAAACAGAAATACAGATCAGTGGAACAGGATAGAAAGCCCAGAGATAAACCCACAGACATATGGTCACCTTATCTTTGATAAAGGAGGCAAGAATATACAATGGAGAAAAGACAGCCTCTTCAATAAGTGGTGCTGGGAAAACTGGACAGGTACATGTAAAAGAATGAAATTAGAACACTCCCTAACAGCATACACATAAATAGACTCAAAATGGATTCAAGTCCTAAATGTAAGGCCAGCCACCATCATACTCTTAAAGGAAAACATAGGCAGAACACTCTATGACATAAATTGCAGCAAGATCCTTTTTGACCCACCTCCTAGAGAAATGGAAATCAGAACAAAAATAAACAATGGGGCCTAATGAAACTTAAAAGCTTTTGCACAGCAAAGGAGACCATAAACAAGAGAAAAAGACAACCCTCAGAATGCGAGAAGGTATTTGCAAATGAAGCAACTGACAAAGGATTAATCTCCAAAACATACAAGCAACTCATGCAGCTCAATATCAAAAAAACAAACAACCCAATCTAAAAATGGGCAGACCTAAATAGATATTTCTCCAAAGAAGATTTACAGATTGCCAACAAACTCATGAAAGAATGATCAACATCATTAATCATTAGAGAAATGCAAATCAGATGTACAATGAGGTATCATCTCATAGCAGTCAGAATGGCCATCATCCAAAAATCTACAAACAATAAATGCTGGAGAGGGTGTGGAGCAAAGGGAACCCTCTTGCACTGTTGGTGGGAATGTAAATTGATACAGCCACTATGGAGAACAGTATGGAGGTTCCTTAAAAAACTATAAATAGAACTACCATACAACCCAGCAATCCCACTACTGGGCATATACCCTGAGAAAACCATAGTTCAAAAAGAGGTCATGTACCAGAATGTTCACTGCAGCTCTATTTACAATTGCCAGGACATGGAAGCAACCCAAGTGTCCATCAACAGATGAATGGATAAAGAAGATGTGGCACATATATACAATGGAGTATTACTCAGCCATAAGAAGGAACGGAACTAAGTTACTTGTAGTGAGGTTGACGGACCTAGAGACTGTCATACAGAGTGAAGTAAGTTAGAAAGAGAAAAACAAATACAGTATGGTAACACATATATATGGAATCTAAAAAAAACAAAAAAAAAAAAAAGGAAAGAAAATGGTCAGAAGAACCTAGGAGCAAGATGCGAATAAAGATGCAGACCTACTAGAGAATGGACTTGAGGATACAGGGAGGGGGAAGGGTAAGCTGGGACAAAGTGAGAGAGTGGCATGGACATATATACACTACCAAATGTAAAATAGATAGCTAGTGGGAAGCAGCTGCGTAGCACAGAGAGATCAGCTTAGTGTTTTGTGACCACCTAGAAGGGTGTGATAGGGAGGGTGGGAGGGAGGGAGATGCAAGAGGGAAGAGATATGGGGACATATGTATATGTATAACTGATTCACTTTGTTATAAAGCAGAAACTGACACAGCATTGTAAAGCAATTATACTGTAATAAAGAGGTTTAAAAAAAGAGAATAAAAGTCCTATAATAATAGAATAATAACAAATAAATATATCACAAGTTTCTTTAAATTGCTGCTAAGGTAATTGAAGTGTTTTCAGAATCTTGTGAAAATCCCTCAGAATTGTATGGTATTCGGTAACTTACAAAGGACTTTCACATGCAGATTTCTCATGTAATTTTTACACCAGTGTTTTGAGGTGAGCAGAGTGAGAAATCATATTTACGAAGTATCTATGGAGATGCCAATAATGGTTCCTGATATTCCCATTTTACTTAAAAAAAGACCTTTAAAAACATGACTTTTATTAGGTTTCCAAGTATATAAATGAGCTAATACCATCATACAAGTGTTTTGATTTCTTGTCTAGTGTGCCTCTCAGTTTCCAAGAGTGTCTATGTATACATTTTTTAGCTTCTATCATTGTTATAAAAGTAGAAAAATACCGCCTGGGCCACATGGAATATCAAACTTAGTTTCATCTCACTGAAATATGTCTATACTTTAAAAACTGCAGTAAAAGAATCAACATTATATGAATTATGTTTATCTCTTTTCCATTGTTTCTACTATCAACTTTTTATTGTTATTCTGTGATAGGCAGAATAGTGGTTCCCCCAAAGACATCCACATGTTAATCTCTGGAACCTGTGACTGTGTTACCCTGCATGGCAGAGGGGACTTTCAGATGTAATTAAAGACCTCAAAGTAGGGAGATTATCCTGGATTATTTGGGTGGGCCCTGTGACATCACAAGAGTGTTTAAGAGTATAAGGAGGAGGTGGAAGACAGAGGCAGAGTGAGATTTGACTACCTGAGAATGGTCAGAGGGATGCAACATTGGTGGTTTTGAAGATGCAGGAAGGGGGCCGGAAGCCAAGGAATGTTGGTGTGCTTCTAGAAACCAGAAAATGCAAGGAAACAGACTTGTCCCTAGAATATCCATAAGGAAATGCAACACCCCTGCCAGCTAACACATTGATTTTAGCCCATTGAGATCGTTGCTGCACTTCTAGCTTATAAAATGGTAAGAGAATACATTTTTGTTGATTTGAGCCACCAAGTTTGTGATAATTTGTTATGGTAGCAATAGATACAAAGGTCATTCAAATAAATCTAATTACATACAGGAATATGTAATACATACAGGAATAATTAGGTATAACTCTCTTGTACTCAATCTTACTTGTAAACAAAAGTGACTTTTTAGTTGTTCAGGGCTGTAGTACTGATTCCCATAATTCATTAATGATGTTTTTCTTGTTACCTCCCTCAGGAATCTGAAAGAAGAATAGTATGTGATCTTGGACACATATCCTAAATGCACAACCCATAAGGTAAAATGCTAAATACTTTTTTGATAATGTAAGGCTGACTGGATGAAATGTTTAACTGTGGGAGACACTCTGGAGAGTGGGCACCTCCACGTTAGAAGAAGCTTCTGTGAGTCATAACTTCTGGCAAATGTTTACCCACCGATAATGGAAAATATCCTCTTGGGGATCTTAAACTTGTTACCATGGATGTTGTTTGCTAACACTGACTGTTTCCGCCTAACTGCTTATAGAAACTCCATGCTGCCGTCCATCTGTTCCCTCAGCAGAGTACTTTTGGGCCAGCAGTTATTTCAGACACTTCTGTGATTTCAGATGTCTCTGCATATAACTGTACTTGATTTTGAGAATTTGTTGCACAGAGCTTCCAGGCAGGTAGAAACATACAGCTCCAACTTTTCTCCTTTGGGCAACAGCATGAGAGAAACTGGTAACATCCAAATTAGTAAAAAAAAAAAAAAAATGTTATAAAGCCTGATTTCTCACACTTCTGTTTTGTAACACTCATCACACCATAGGTTTCTTATATAAAATTTATTCCTTATTATTAATTCCTCATTGATTTTAAAGGTGACTTTTTAATTGCTATATCCCAGTGGATAGGATGGTGTCTGGTACATGGTCAGCTCAAATCCTTTGTGTGTCTTGCAACAGGATCTAAGCTGTGACCCTTGACTTCATTTCCAGCAGGCGGCTTCTTTCTCAAATCATTTATGGAACTGTCTTGAGCAATACCAATGACTTTTTGGTGTTTCTAATGCACTACATTTTCTGTTTTTGTCACTGCCATCCCCTCTCTCTGCAATACTATTATCGCCCTACTGACCTTGCCAGAATGAACTCATAAAAGCTTTTGTAAAGAAAGCCACAGCTGTACCCCATTCCCCTCTGTCCGTCACCCCAGTTTCAGTTTAGTCCCATGAGTTCTCATCCCTCATGTGTAGTCTGATCTTCTGTCTGGCCACACTATATTTGAGGACAGGGATTATATTCTTTCTATATCTATCTATCTACTTACCTACCTACCTATCTAGTATTTCTACTTCCCTGCACAGTGCTTGGTGCCCAAAGGACATTCAATAAATATCTGCAAAATGATGATTAAACATTCTTAAAATTTTATATGAAGTTTGGTCTGCAGGAATTAACACATTGAGCTCTTGGAAGGCAGGGATCAGTCCTAAAATTAATTGTCTTCTTCTCATAGAATTTACAGTACTTTATGCATAAAAGTTACTAAACAGGGCTTCCCTGGTGGCACAGTGGTTGAGAGTCCGCCTGCCGATGCAGGGGACAAGGGTTTGTGCCCCGGTCCGGGAAGATCCCGCATGCCGCGGAGCGGCTGGGCCCGTGAGCCATGGCCGCTGAGCCTGCGCGTCCGGAGCCTGTGCTCCGCAATGGGAGAGGCCACAACAGTGAGAGGCCCGCATACCGCAAAAAAAAAAAAAAAAGTTACTAAACAAATAAACAAACATTAAATGTAAAGCAAAGAATAGTACAGCCATTAGGCCATAGGCTTCAGTGACAGAAATCTGAGTTCACATTCAGTCTTGGATGATGGATTGGAACCATAAATCCTCCACATAGTTCTCTCCATCCATGTCTTCCTTCCGTACAGGATTTTTTTTTTTTATTTACTCCTACTTTGCTAATTATATTTTTCTATTTCATTTTTTTCATCATTTGTCTTGCTCTTCTTTCTCTTCCTCTGAGTATGTGTATAGATACATATATGTTCCATGCATGTTTGGGAGTAAATATGGGTGGTTTGCTGACCACAAGACCCTTTGAGTGTAATTAAGAAAAGTTAGAAGCTGAGACTAACAATGAATTCAAATGGATTCCAACAATACAAACATAAATAAATTATACAAAACATAAGAACAGTTAAACAGACTGACACTAAAGTTGTTATAATTTGACTTTTTCTTCTTTCAAGACTTGAACATTCTTATCACTCTGTTTTATGCTTCGCCAATCTCCCCTTTTCCCCTCTGATTTTTCTCCCCTTTTCTCTTCCACAAGTCATCTTTTCAATGGTACTTCAGCTTGTTAAAACCAAATTTATTTTAGCTTTTAAATGGTGAGAGAAAAGAAGATTGTTCTTTGGAATGGAAATCAGGACAGGTGTAAGACGTTCACAAAATAAGTGCCCAGGTCCTCGGGCTCCCCTCCAGCACTGTGGGAGCTGCAGTCGTGAGTGTAGAGCTAATTCCTGTGATCCCATCAGAGGCATGGGGTGAGGGAAGGGCAGAGAGGAAGGAGCTTTCAAGAGAAATATGATTGAGTTCCCCTCACTGTGTCCACATTCTTTTTTCCTATCATGTCATCACCCCTATATTTTCATATTTCTGTTGACTGCTCTTTAAGATACACCAATCTCACTGTGCATTTATCCTCCATTTTTCTCTTGTTACCTTGATGCCACTGGGGGGAGAAACTCCCTGCTGTTGATGGTTTCCACGGATAAATAAAATAAGCATTTCTCAATACATTTAAGGAACTGTTAGAAATCATAGGTTTCCAAGTAGTAAACGACTGGTTAATTCAACCAATGTGATGATGAAGAACACATGGACTCATTCTTTACTCTTTTTAATTACACTCAGAGTGCAAATCCCAATTTAGAATACCTTGGGGAATTCCTCTGAAAAGTGGAAAACCTTCCTTGGCTTTCTCTGAGATACTTTCAGCCCTTTCATAATAATTGATGTCATTTAATATTGCTTTAGTTTTAACTAATAAGATAGGATCAGCCACTTACATTGCTTCTTTTCTTAACAAGGGCCAGTACAATGTATATTCTTTACTGAAGCTGACTTTGCTTTTTAATGATAACTGAAATTTTAATAATTTTTGGATGGGTCATTTTGACTTGCAAACAATTTGAAGAGTCTATCAAATGTATAGAACTTACAACATGCATGAAAAGACTTTATTTGCAAGCACCTAAGGAACGATAACATGGCTCCCTTCCCAATGAAAATCAAGTCAAATTTACTGACATTATAAAAATGCTAAATTATCTACTAAAAACAAGGAAACAGCTTTAAAGTCCACTAGCTGATGACACGGCATTACTTCAAAATAAAATAAGTTTGTAATATGTCTTATTCTACTTGCCTTTAAATAGCAGGCTGGCATTTTCACCAAGCATTAAAAGACCGTGGGTAGTCATGACACTTAGTACTCCAGACCTTATTTCCTTTTTTATTTTATTATTATTTTTTGCGGTACGTGGGCCTCTCACTGCTGTGGCCTCTCCCGTTGTGGAGCACAGGCTCCGGATGCACAGGCTCAGCGGCCATGGCTCACGGGTCCAGCCTCTCCGCGGCACGTGGGATCTTCCCAGACCGGGGCGCGAACCCGTGTCCCCTGCGTCAGCAGGCGGACTCTCAACCACTGCGCCACCAGCGAAGCCCCCTTATTTTCTTTTTTAAAAGAAAGTGTGTACACAGTCTAATGTGATTTAAGAAAGAAACCTATTCTTTGAATAGCATTCCTACAGTTAAACATATTTTATCTAGTGCTCTATAACTGTGGAAAAACTCAACTGCGTAAATAACAAAAAAGTCTTAGTAAAGTTATATTATTTTTTACTGATATAGTTGGCAAGGATCAAAACCAAAATAAAATGTACACAAGAGAATGAGAAACGAGGGATCCTCATATACTGCTAGTGGGAGGGTAACTTTGTATAAACTAACTATCTATTTGTATAAACTATCAATTTGTCAATATATGTTAAATAATTTAAAAATGTTAACTCACTTTGTAAGTACAGTTCCACTTATAGGAAATAATTATAGGTGGACAGTTATGTCCATAGAAAAATATTCACTACAATGTTACATATGATAAAACTGGAACTAATCTAAATGTCTATTAACAGGTACATGACCAAATACATTTTGATAGTGACATTAAATAGAATCTATTAAAAACTGTTTTTAGAAAATACGGTAAATGGCATGGGGATATATTCATAATTTATAAAAGAGTATAATTACAATCTATGAAAAGGAACTACAAAGCAAAGACTTGTACTGATTCAAAATGGCACCCAGCTCAATTGGCTCTTGCCCCAGAATTAAGCCTGGAGAATTGTCTTCTAAGTAAAGCAGATCCTGTACATGAGGGAAGTTCCTAGTGTGGATATCAGACTCTGAGAGAAAGTGAGAACAGAGCTTCAGGTAACAATGTCTTCCTCAATAGGCAGTACAGGAAAAAGAAGAAAAATGCGAAGAGCAGCTTACTTCAAAGATGAAATACTCGAAAACCCTTTACCTCAGAGGAAAATCCTCCTTAAATTGGAAACTACAAGGACTCCCAGCATCCTGGCTGCCTTCTCATCACCATTCGCCTTACAGACAAGACCCCTGTGGTCACGTCTACTCACAGAGAGCTGCTGCCAAGGCCTGCACTGGGGGAAAGTCCTGTGAGGAAGCCAACCTATATGGTTGCCACAGAAACCATGCCAGTTACAGATACTACACATTTTAATCGCTCGGTAGTAAATGTGACTGACTAGCCAGGAAACACCAAATGCTTGAGGAAAACCAGCAGTATGGAAGAGAAGCATCAAAATTGAAAAAAAAAGGAGGAAAAAAAAAGAAAAACAAAGGAAACAGGACATATTCTCCTAGGCTATTTTTTCTTATCTCGAATTGAAACTGAATAGTTTGATCTAAAAGCAGATTTCATGTTAAGGGAAAAAACAACAACAACAACTACTACTACTGAGTGAACCCTTTTCTCTCAAGAGTCCTTGATTCTTCTGATGACCAGTTTAATTCCATTCAAGCTCCCAAACTAGGTGCCAACTTCCTGGGGCAATTAATTGGATTTATAAGAGTTTATGTCCAGGAGGAATTTTCAGTCTGATGCCAAGTAACTGACGACTGAATTTTTTTCTGGTTTCAATCCAAGTATTGATTCTTAACATGGTAAATAAAACTTGAGGATTTGTAGTATTTGCATAGCTTCCAACTGTTTCCATTGCTGCAAGACATGGGCCCATCTATAAATTTCACGTGATAATCATTGACATTTATCTTTGTTATTGTCACCTGGTATCTGCATCAATGTCAAAATAAGAGTCTTAAAAAATGAAGGTCTGCAGTTTTACTGGCCCAGCAACAGAAGTTTTACTGGATAAACCCTATCTCTGCATGACAGAGAATAGGCAACAGAAGTATCTCTGACAGCTGTTGCATGATGGAGTAGGAAAAAGGTCACTTCCTGCAAATGTTAGGGATTTTAAGAATCCCACAGGCATTGGAGGAATAATTGGACTCAACAAGCAATCAATCATATTTGAAGCATGTGAAGTATATCTAAAGACCAAAGGTCAGGATTTAATGTCCAAATTCACCCAATTGTTCAGATGGTCTGGAAGTAAAAAGATTTAATTTCAGAGACATTTACGTGGAGAAATTTAAATGGAGTTGAATATAAAATACAGAGGTTTTTTTTCTATTTTCCTTTAAAAATCTTTGTAGACAAAGTAATATGATACATTAGAAACTAAAAGATCCTCCCCAAATTTGATGACTTACTATTGAAGTAATTCATATTAACATTAACGTTTTTAACTGATTTTTTTCTTAAGAAGGATTCCCTTTTTTTCAGAAACTAGAGTTTAATAGTATATTGGCTTTAATTGATGTTAATAATTTTAAGAACTAAATTAAAGAAGTAATAAAAATTGATAATATGATAATCACTAGCATCCTACTAAGACATTTAGTTGGCAATTTAATTTTAGATCATCTGGGTTTCTTCTAGATTCATATATTATTAAATGAAGTTTTGCTTAAGCTATTGTAATAAATATTGGGGAAATATGAAAATAAAAACTAGTGTGACTGTGTCCTTCAAGACCCTTAAAATCCTTCATTGAGTGTGGCGGATTCCTAATTGTCCCTAAATATCCTTTGTCCTCTTATTTATTTTTTTAATTGCAACTTCTTATTTTGAAATATGTTGCCTTCCAGAAGTTGCAAAATAGCAGAGAGAGTTCCAGCATATCTTAACTCAGGTTCACCCAATGATCATATTTTATATAAACATAGTACCTGGTCAAAACCGAGAATCCAACATTGGTAACTACTCTTACCTCACGTTCAGGCTTTATATAGATTTCAACAGCTGTTAAATGTACTCTTTTTCTTTCTTTCTTTTGTTTTCTGTGTATAGTTCTTTGAAATCTTATCACAAGGGTAAATTTGCTTGACCATCTTCACACAGTCTCTATTACAATTAGGGTACACAACTCTTTTATCAGCATCAAGACATTCCTTTGTGTTACTCCTTAACAGTCACACCCTCCTCCCTGACCCTAACCTCTGGCAACAACTGACAAGCTGTTCATCGCTATAATTTTGCCATTTCAAGAACATTATATAAACAAAATCATATCATGTGCAGTGTTTTGAGATTGGCTTTTTTTCATTAGGCATAGAGTCGTTGAAATCCTTCTAAATCATGTGTGTATCAATAGTTTGTTTCTTTGTATTTATTGCACCACAGTTTATCTGTTCACCAGTTGAAGGACTTTGGGGTGGCTTCCAGCTTTTGGCTACTACAAATAAAGTGGCTATGAACATCTGTGTATGTGTTCCCATGTGACTATTTTATCATGTCTCTAGGATAAGTACAAGGAGGGCTGGGTTGTATCATGTGTGTTGTTAGCTTCATAGGAAGCCCCAAACTTCTTTCCAAGACTATGTGATATTTTACATTTCCTTCAACAATGTGTGAGAAATCCAGTTTCTCTGTAACCTTGTTAGCACATGGTAATTTCAGTATTTTAAAATTTTAGCCATTTAAATAGGTATGCAATAGTATCTCATGTTGCTTTAATTTTCATTTCTTTAATGGATGATGGTGAACATCTTTTCTTCATATGCTTATTTGCCATCTCTATACCGTCTTTTGTCTATTTTCTCATTCAGTTGTTTTTTTCTTGAGATTAGAGAATTTTTAAATATATTCTGGACAAAGATTCTGTCTCAGATATATGATTGAAAAATATTTCTGCCAGTTGATGGCTAGCTTTTTTTTTTTTTAACATCTTTATTGGAGTGTAATTGCTTTACAATGTTGTGTGAGTTTCTGCTGTACAACAAAGTGAATCAGCTATATGTATCCATATATCCCCATATCTGCTCCCTCTTACCCTCCCTATACCACCTCTCTAGGTGGTCACAAAGCACCGAGATGATTTCCCTGTGCCATGCAGCTCCTTCCCACTAGCTAGCTATTTTACATTTGGTAGTGTATATATGTCAATGCTTCTCTCTCACTTTGTCCCAGCTTACCCTTCCACCTCCCCATATCCTCAAGTCCATTCTCTACGTCTGCATCTTTATTCCTGTCCTGCCCCTAGGTTTGTCAGAACCCTTTTTTTTCTTTTTTAGATTCCATATATATGTGTTAGCATATAGTATTTGTTTTTCTCTTTCTGATTTACTTCACTCTGTATGACCATCTCTAAGTCCATCCACCTCACTACAAATAACTCAATTTCGTTTCTTTTTATGGATAATATTCCATTGTATATATGTGCCACATCTTCTTTATCCATTCATCTGTCGATGGACACTTAGGTTGCTTCCATGTCCTGGCTATTGTAAATAGAGCTGCAGTGAACATTCTGGTACATGACTCTTTTTTGACTTATGGTTTTCTCAGGGTATATGCCCAGTAGTGGGATTGCTGGGTCATATGGTAGTTCTATTTTTAGTTTTTTAAGGAACCTCCATATTGTTCTCCATAGTGGCTGTATCAAGTTACATTTCCACCAACAGTGCAAGAGGGTTCCCTTTGCTCCACACCCTCTCCAGCATTTATTGTTTGTAGATTTTTGGATGATGGCCATTCTGACCAGTGTGAGATGATACCTCATTGTAGTTTTGATTTGCATTTCTCTAATGATTAGTGATGTTGAGCATCCTTTCATGTGTTTGTTGGCAATCTGTATATCTTCTTTGGAGAAATGTCTGTTTAGGTCTTCTGCCCATTTTTGGATTGAGCTGTTTGTTTTTTTGATATTGAGCTGCATGAGCTGCTTGTATATTTTGGAGATTAATCCTTTGTCAGTTGCTTCATTTGCAAATATTTTCTCCCATTCTGAGGGGTTGTCTTTTTGTCTTGTTTATGGTTTCCTTTGCTGTGCAAAAGCTTTGAAGTATCATTAGGTCCCATTTGTTTATTTTTATTTCCATTTTTCTTGGAGGTGGGTCAAAAAGGATCTTGCTGTGATTTATGTAATAGAGTGTTCTGCCTGTGTTTTCCTCTTGATGGCTAGCTTTTTATCTTCTTAACAGGTTCATACATAGAGCAAAAGTTTTTAAGTTTGATGGTCCGTATTATCAATTTTTGTCTTTTATATATAGATCGTGCCTTTGTGTCATGTCTAAGAACTCTGTGTTCTTAGCATGGGAAAATCTTTTCTTGTATTTTCTTCTAGAAGTTTTCTAGTTTTCCATTTATATAGATCTATGATCCATTTTTAGTTAATATTTGTATAAGATGTGAAGTTTAGGTCTGGTTTTGGAGGGTGGTGTTTGGAGTTTGGTGGGAGAAGTGGCCAAATTTCAGGAGGAAGAAAACTGGTGAGTGAAAAATTTCAACAGTACATAAAGAATAAAGTTTCAAGATAGTGACAGCAGAATAAAGGAGATTGGATGGCAGTCAAAATAGTAGGGGCACATGAAGAATTGAACATATCAGAAGATAGAAAGGAAGGAAGAGTGAAGAAAAAGATTCAGAGAGTGTTCTGAAAGGAAACAAAAATTTTAACAGTTATGTTCAAAGCATCAAAAAATGTCTGGTTCTTAGACTTGCCTGAAATTGGACTGGGCTATGTTGGTTGAGATTTCTCCCCATATATATTATGTCATACTTAAAAGATAGCATTCTGGATCTCTTGTTTGCTTATTTGAGATGAGTTATTTCTATATTTTGGATACTAACCCCTTTGCAGATATACGCTTTGCAAATATTTTCTCCCATTCCATAGGCTGCCTTTTTACTTTGTTGATCATTTCTTTTGCTGTGCATCACAGCTTTTTAGTTTGATGTAGTCCCATTTGTTCAGTTTTACTTTATTGCCTTTGTTTTTGGTGTCAGATCTAAAAAATCATTGCCAAGACCTATGTTTTCTTCTAGGAGTTTTACGGTTTCAGGTCTTACATTTAAGTCTTTAATCAATTTTGAGTTAATTTTTGTGAGTGGTGTCTACAACATTTTAATATTTGTAATAAATCTGAATGTATAGCAATATCATCCAAATTTATTAGGGAGGTTAACATGTAATAGTCAAATCTCTAGCATAGGTTAATTTGAATAGTTCTCTTAAGACTTTAAAATTTGTCCTCATAGATCTGACCTCCTAAATGTGGAAAGTAAAGCATAAATGTTAACAAACACTCTTCAAATATTATTTGAATAGGTTCCAAAATAGCTACAATGCTAGGAAATCGTCCCTAGCAGCTGGACCTGCTTCAGTTTATTTATGCTCTTACTTTGTAAGATTTTTGAATTCGGACTGAATTATGTCGGGGACTAGTTGATATTGACTTTATTGTTGTCTTGCTCACAAATTGAGACCACACTTTTAATGTTGCCAATAGTGTACAGAAGTAGACAACCAAATTTTGGAATGGGTGGTTTCCCTACATTAACTCAAATTGATTTTGTTCTTCCCAATGCTGATAAATATTATCTTGGAATGTAATAATAAAATGGAAATTCTATAAATATGTTTAGTTGAAAATATCCAAAGGATAAACTATAATTCAATGGAATATGTAAAGTTAGAGTTCAGAAATCCAGACATTAGGTTCAAAGTTCCTCTCTGACTATTTGATTACCTTAGTTTTTCTAATATAATTGAGATTCTGCCTTGACTATACAAATGAGCTATGGAAAAGTTGTAAAATTAATATAAACATTTGAAATATTTTCTTTTTGCTCACTTTGCAAAGACTTCCAGTTTAATTCTAAATAAATATCAAGTTTGAGAGGCCGATTTAAGGCAGGTGTATCATTACTTTCTCACACAGTTTTTCAAGTCGGTAAAAAGTGTGCAAGAATCTGAATGTTCTTTGCAACAGTAGCTTCAGTTTCCATCAGCCAAGATCCAATTTGTATCAAGGTAAAACTTGCCCCATTAGATCTGTTCAACAAAGCCATTAAACAACTTTTGGTGTTCTTGCTTTTTCACATTTAGGACACCAAACTTTTACAGAGAAAGACTGTTTGAAGCCTTCCTAATTATTTCCATTATTGTACAAGAAGGATTTCTAAGGCTCAGCCTCTCTTGTAATTCTCAAAGTTCTCAGTGCAAATTATATGGCAATCCAAAATGCCTTTCTTCAGCTTTGTGACCTGATTATTATTTAGAGTCTCTCCAGCAGTGAACCTGAAGATCATGCAAATGTGTTCTTTGGGAAAGTCACTGTGTACCTGAAGAATTTGTTTTGTAGGAAGCCAACTCAGATTTATCACCAGTCATGAAAATTCTTTATCAGTGCTTTTCCATAAAGCAGGCCTACTAGTTCCATTTTAGCTCTGACAGAAAGCTGATCAGGAATACTATTATTAAGCCATAAATGCCTATTTTAAAATATGTTGCCTGTGTTACTATACTGTATTATATCATTAATTCATGTAATATTTCCTTTGGTTTTAGTATCTTCTGCGTCATAATCAAAACTGAAATAACTCTGGAAATGTAAAGTGTATAGCATATATCTAAAGTTGAGAATCAGAATAAACCTACAACTTAATTGAGTAAATACATACAAATTTAACTAGACAGGAGTGACCATGTATATTCACGACATGCAGTATTCACAATGCTGAACAGCAATAGTATTTGCCAAGATAGTCACAGTTCCTAGAAGAGTGAGATTAGCTGCAACTATAGACATCCATTAGTCCAATTTTTATTAAACAAAAGACAAAAACAATTTGTTTTTCTTTCCCTTCAAAAACAATTCAACAGGGTAGCTATTTTTTACATCCTAGGATATACTAGTGATCGAATGTCAGTCTGTATTCATAAGGAATGGAGCCAAGTGGGAACAAGGATAAGCAAATAATTCCAATTAGTGAGATAAACTATCAGCTAGGAATTTATTCAGGGTGCTACTGGCACACCTTACCCAGCATTATTTTTCAGGGAAGATGTTGAAGGTCAAGAGATATTCAAGTAAGAGCTAACTAGGCATGAGGTCCTGTAAGAGATGGGGTGCTCCAGTCATAAGGAGCTGTAGGTTGAGGATGGCTCAATGTAGATTTACAGTCCTATCTTATCAGACTTAATAAGGAGTTTGGCCTTCATGCTGATGTTAAGATATATCACTGAAGGAGAGTGAGATGATCCCGTTTCAGTTTAGAAAGATCATTGTGGCTCAAGTATAAGGAATTATTTTCTAAGAGAATAATGGAATTAGACCAGTTCAGGTAAAAAATGATACTATCTTACACCATGGTAGTGATGGAGAAGAAAAAAAAATACATAAAGTACATTTATATCTCATCTTATTCTGTTACAACTATTGTTTTATATTAGAGTACACAGATGTTACTTTTAAAATATACTATGATTCTGAGGAGCCATTTACTTACAAATCCTCTCGTATTATTTGTAACAATGTCATATTTATCTCTGAAGCACACATTCTCTGCTGTCATCGTAAATTCCCAGGTTATTTGATCTGATAAAACATTTATCTTTATCTTCCATAACATGACTAAATACTGTCCCCAAAGTCACATGATATTTCATATTTGTGCAAACACGTTTTTCTGCTGAAAGATAAATAAAAATAAAGGCTTAGATATTTGATTTTGCTGATGTTAAAAATGATAAAGCAAAAGGAGAAGTAAACAGTTTAAGAAAATGTAAAATGTGTATTGTGAAAACAGACGTATCTGAAAAATGAATTGTTTAAGGGAAATATAGGTATAAGAGGCATGCCTGAGAAATGCAAGAAGAAAGGGGATTAAATAAAAATATAGACTTTTAACTACTGCCTACTCATAACAATACCATGATTTACATCATATTTTATATATGTATATATATATATATATATATATATACATATATAGGAATGATGAGATTGTTATTCCAGAAAGCAATATAACCTAGTAGAAAATTTATTAAGTTAGAAAAGGGAAAATGAAGTTCTAATACAGATTTCAGTGCTTCAGGCAAGACTTTGGGCATCAATTTCCATACCTGTAAAATGATCAAACATATCTCATGTGTAAATGTATAAAAATGAAATAATAGAGGCTTCCCTGGTGGCACAGTGGTTGAGAGTCCGCCTGGCGATGCGGGGGACGTGGGTTCGTGCCCCGGTCCGGGAGGATCCCACATGCCGCTGGGAGCGGCTGGGCCCGTGAGCCATGGCCACTGGGCCTGCACGTCCGGAGCCTGTGCTCTGCAATGGGAGAGGCCACAGCAGCGAGAGGCCCGCGTACCGCCAAAGAAAAAAAAAAAAGAAATAATAGTTTTGAAAATGGTTTTGAGAAAAAATGTGCAAGAGATTTTGTAGTGACTCATTGTAGGGAGTGACTTTTTTTAGGAGTCACAGAAATACAGGGGAAACAAAATTAATTCCAACTAAACCAAAAAGAAAAATTTACTGGAATAGTAGGCTTTTAAGATTATAAAAATAACCAATTATATATGAAAACTATATCTGAACCCATGAAACTTCTATAGAATACAGGAATCCATAAAGTTATATATTTTCAAGTATTGCAGTCAAAATAACTTCCTTAATATTTCTTATGCGTTTCCCATATACATATGCTTCACACATGCTCCTTATTTTTCAGACAAGGGCAGTGTTTTCATTATACATTTACCTTGTTATTGTAACTATTTTCTAGGTCTGTCAATAAAATTTGGACTCACACATTGATAAAACATTTGTGCAATTAAATTTTAATTCTCACTAGTAATTCTAGCTTTTTTGAATATACAAATCATCTACATTTATTATATTATTGCTGTAACACCTCATACACATCTTGAGACCATTTAGGCCCCAAAAGATGATTTAATATTCGAAGAGTCAAATGTAAATAATTCTGAATTACTAGTCCAAATGGAAGACTTAGATAACTTCTGGAGTTTAAATATGCAAATAATCAAAAATAGATTTCTTACTCTACCCTTCTGCTACTGAATGTTTCTTTAGGTTGCTGTTAGAAGCAGGGTTTACAGTGTTGTGCTTCAGTTTCTGTTTATCCTCCTGTCAAGATGCTCATTAAAAGCAAAACAATAAAAACTCAGTGAGAACTAAGGGTGATAAAGTGCCAGCATAATTTGGAAGCTGGAAAGTGTGCCCTTGAACACATATTCGTTGGCTTAGTGTGTAATGTGTAACATCTCTGTTGGTTTTCTCTCCTCACTGCTGTGTCAAGACACTGATAGCAGTGGGAGCCAGGATGGCCAGAGACATACCATCACTTGAGTCCAAATCTCCTGCACTTCCACATCTGTTCAGTTATGTAGTTCTATCAATACTGCTATCAGGATAGACTTAGAGAATGAGATCAGCATCAATTCTCCACCAGAAACATAGGTGAATATGATACGAAAACAGAGGTGGCTGTCAGAGTGGACCATGTGTCTTTTTCTAGCTTGACACTTGGTCTCTAGTAATAACCTTGCAGAATGTTGGAGAAATCAAATTTATTGAAGGGATAGGATGGGAAAAGAGAATTACACTATTAGAGAGAAAAGCACTTAAAATTATACATAGGTGCAGCATTCCCAACCTCTGTGCTGTAGATAAGTTAGTCATGGGCTGAGACCTTAGCAGCAGAGTAACCAGGCAGGAGCTAGTGTAGCCTGAGACTCCGGGTCATCATCACAGGCCATAAGTACCTCCTTTTACCCTAGGGTGTTCTGCAAAAATGCTCATTTTCTGAGACTGTCATAACATCAACAAAAGACGTTTTATTATTTTTTGTTTTCTACATCCCCATATTGCTCGTTAAAAAAAAAAAACAAAACGAGAAAACTGGTTACATAAGTTATAGTGCCTTCATAGCATACCCTGGAATACAAACAGGGATGAAAACATTATTGAAGCAGCTCTGTATAAGGATATAGAAAGCATGTCAAAATATATCTTTAGAAAGCTAAAATGTACATGCATGCAGCAGTGCCATGTCTGTAAAATTAAGCAAGCACATAAAACACCAAAAGCTAATTTATAATATAAAACAAAACACTCAGCTGTACACAGTATATGACTTTTGCCAAAGTTTGTAAATTAATACTTTCCAGAGAGTCTTTCAGAGAATATACTCAGTTTCCATCCTCAATCCCCTGCCTTCGGGAATGCTTTTTTCTAACTTCTGCCTCAGATTTTCTAGCCTCTACAAGGACAATCTACTCCCTGCAACCAAGGCCAGACTTACTCCCAACAGAAATCCCTCACTTGAACAGGTATCACAAGGTCTGGGTTATCATTCTAGAAGGCCCCCTGGTGGTAGATGTGGGGGAAGGCTTCTAATAGGTAATTTTGTGGTTACTTCGTATCCCTCCAAATAATATGTGTGGTGCGGGGAGATGGTTTTGACACACCTGATTTCACAGAAACATGTAAGTTCTAAGAATCACCTAGAAACCGGATTGTCATAGACAGGTTAAACACTGACTTGAGACACTAGGTAAGATAAAAATAACAGAAAATAAGACACAGTGGTCTTGGCAAGCAAGCCCTCTGTGACTCAGAAATCAGTTAGGTAAACTGCAGTGATCAGCTGGTATTACAGGAATCAATCAGTCTCCTCCAGGGTGGGGTCATGCTCCTGATGTAGCATTATATAAGTGAAAAAAGTAATGACTAGGCTTCCTTTGCCATCAATTCCCAATCCCCTTCAAGGAAGAATACTTATATCTCCAAATTACTGCAATGAAGTCACATTAAATACATCTGCTCTCTAGAACTTTCTGATGTGACACTATAAAAAGTAGTTGGGTTGCCCATATAAGAATGAAGAAAATAAGTGGCTATAACTAGGATACGACTTATGTCATAACAGTACATGAAGCAGATGGAGTACAAATCTTAGCCTTTCTGCTTTTCAGTTCTTAGAAGCCAGTTTGGACTGATCCCAGTGCAGGAGAAGTTGTCCTACATTGAACATCATCACCCATCTCCTCCCCAAGTATCATCCTGCCCAAACTAAAACTCCACTCATCACATATATGCTGCCAAGGGAAAGTGAAAACTGGAAACTTATAAGTGTTCCCCAATATTAACGTGCCTGAACAATCATATTTAATCAGTTCTCAGATCTATTGTTCTCTCTACCAAAAAGAATGTTCTATTGTAACTGTTTTGATTATGAACTTGCTTCTACTCAAAAAGTTCTAGGGCTCCCCTGGTGGCACAGTGGTTGAAAGTCCGCCTGCCGATGCAGGGGACACGGGTTCGTGCCCCAGTCCGGGAAGATCCCACATGCCGCAGAGCAGCTGGGCCCGTGAGCCATGGCCGCTGAGGCTGCGCGTCCGGAGCCTGTGCTCCGCAACGGGAGAGGCCACAACAGTGAGAGCCCGCGTACCGCAAAAAAAAAAAAAAAAAAAAAAAAAAAAAGTTCTATTATTACGAGAAAATGCTTGAAAATGGCAGAATTTGTGGTGAAGTAGGGGGGCCTTGATAGTGTGCTCTAAGTTTTGTAAAAAATAGTATAACATGTTAAAACTTGTCCTAATAGACACTGCGAGATCACTTAGATACCATTTTAATTTAAGGACTGTGTGTGGCTTTCCCACAGCTCCAGTGCCATTTCTAGTAAAATGAGATTTTCATGAAAGGCATTAAAAATCATGTTGCATTAAAATAGTGATATTGTTTCAATCTTTCATCAGGCTGGGTCATTTGCATTTAGAAATTTTGACATTCATATAGAACATTTTGTATCAAAAATGTCTACATTTGCTTCAATTCCAGAAATGAACTACTTTTCCATGCAAGTAGAGTTTCTCTCAAGCCAGCTAAGGTAATCACACATCTGCCTTTATCCTTTAAGACCACTGTGCCCCGAAACAGCTCCCCTGAAAATCTGACATAGTTATAGAAAGATCCATAAAATGTCTTATTAAGGGATTTAACCTCACTATCATTAATATGTAAATATGCATTTCCCTTGGGTTTAGAAATTAACCTATTATGCTTTTCCTGATACAGAAGGAGGTAGTCTGGAGAGATCTGAAAGAAATGCAAAGGCACAGTTAATTTATTAACAGAGTTCTCAGGACAGATTGAGGGAGAAAAGCAGCTACAGTTAAGCTTTCATTTAATGCAAGGCTAGCACAAGGACATTTGTGCCTAGAGGTAGAAGTAAGGAAATAGATCTGTAATAATTTTGCTGCTGATCTAATCTAAACACATGCTTTATTAAAGTGTCCATCTGAAAAATTCACATTTCCTATAATAATAATTTACATTTATATTATTTTTTATATTACAAAGCAATTTTACATATATTATGTCACTGAACTCTCACAATATTGTTTGTTAGAACAGGTTTTAGCTGTTTAACAATGAGGAAATGGAGCTTAAGTGACCTGCCGTAGTTACATACATATTAAGTTGAAGAACAGGGTCATGCACCCTATGTCTACTGAGTTATTTAAGTATCATGCTATTGTCTTAGGAAAAAAACTTGCTTTATGATCCTATAAAAAACATTTTGATACTCTGATACATAAGATTCGTTAGTATGGTCATATACCAAATTTCTTTCAGTGTAGAGCAACTAAATTGAGAAGAGTAAGAATAATATAATTTAAATTCCTAAAGGCAACATTTAGTAAATATCTAATAGAAATCAGATATACTATTCAAATCAACATGTACACACACAAACAGCCTAGATTTTAAGATATACAAGTAGAGAATTGAAAAGTATATCTTCCACCTGCTGCTTGTTGCCAGCCAAAGAATCCCAGCCGATCATATCTCCCTAGAGAAGATATCTCAGCATGATTTCTTTTTGTTTTCCTGTCTTTTATGTTTTACCACAAATGATTTCATCCTACACATGTCAGTTTCAGCCTTTCTCATATCACATAACCACACACACACACACACACACACACACACACACACACACACCTTCATTCCATATCAGCACAGAAAGATCTACCTTACTCATTTTAATGGCTGTGAGAATGTATAATAATTGAGTTGACCAGATGGACATTTAAGTTATTTCCAAATGAATCTTCTTGTACAGACATCATTTAGATGGTGTGTGAGTATGTCCATTGGACAGATTCCTAGAAGAGGAATTATTAGGCCAAAGGAATTATGCATTTTCAATTTTGAGAAATACTGCCAAATTGCCTCTAAAATGGTTGTATAATTCTATATTTCCACTAGCAGTGCATGCGAGTGCATGTTTTCCTCGCACCCTCATGAATATATTGTGCCGTTAGTTTTTAAAAACTATACTAATATATTTATAACATGTCATAAAACTGAGGTTTAATTTGTATAACTGAGGTTGAGATTTTCCCCACATGCATCTGGTTTTCCCAATTGTTCACTGGACTGTTGGTCTTTTCCCAGCTGATTCGTATGAATGCTGGACATATTAAGAATATCAACTCCTTAACTGTTAAAAAGAGTTATCATTTTTTCCAAATTCTAATTTTTTTTTTGCGGTATGCGGGCCTCTCACCGCTGTGGCCTCTCCCGCCGCGGAGCACAGGCTCCGGACGCGCAGGCCCAGCGGCCATGGCTCATAGGCCCAGCCACTCCGCAGCATGTGGGATCCTCCCAGACCGGGGCACAAATCCATGTTCCCTGCATCGGCAGGTGGACTCTCAACCACTGCGCCACCAGGGAAGCCCCCAAATTCTAATTTATCTTTTGTTTTGCTTGTAGAATTATTTTATATGTTGATTTTTGTATTTTTATATTTTATTTCTTATATATTTTTGAACTTTTTGTCATTAAAACAAGGCTTCTCCAATACTGTAAAACTTCTTCCACAATTTCTTTTAGTTTAATATTTTGTATTTAATATCTGTAATTTATTTTGGTGTAAAGAGTGAGGTATGTATCTCACTTTATTTTTTTTCAGGTGGTTATTATTTATTTTAATCCACCTTATAAAATCAACCAATTTCTGTCACTGGAAATGCCACCATCATTGTGTAATAAATTCCCGTACATTAACAACATTTTACTAACTAATAAAATTACATCACATTTCCTCTCTCCCTTTCCATCTTTCTATCTATTATCAGTCTAATATTTTGTATTGCTCTTTTAAAGGTATTCCTTACATAAAAATAATTATGTTTATTTAGGTATGCATGTTTATACTTATTTATAGTGTTGATACCACATAAAGCTTTGGGATCAAAATATACTAAATTATTTTGGGATTAAATTCAACAAAATATAATTATGTTCCTCTGCCCACTTCCCCAAAATGTTAATATAGTTTAAAATAAATATGAAACAATATATACCTTATGAATTAAAATAAGAAAATCACTTTTTAAACAGATGATAAACAGGTTTATTATTTTATATTCAGTTATTATAGGTTAATACTTCATTTCACTTCAAACTTTCTAAGATCTAAAGCAAGAAAGGAAACATGCTGAATGTGTAAGTATTATTTTATGATGAAGGAAGTGTTTTTTCCTAGCAATTAATTCTAAGTAGAATACGGGACCCATACAAGGGATGCAAAATAGTATAAATAAGTTAACCAAACCTTTCCAAAAAAGAGATGTTCAGAAATATTTCCAAATGGATCATTTTTATGTTTCTCCTATACGTAAGTTGAGCAATGAATATTAAAGAATGCATCAACGAACATATTTCTTCAGGCAAGGAGGTAGCATTACTAGCCATGTCACTTACTGATAATAAAAAGACAGTATCCCCTTTAGACTTTGTTACTGAAAAGAAAATAATGCGATCATCTTTAAATATAAAATTGTGATGACATTCAAAGGGTCTATGATGTTAGTTGATGATTTAAAATGTAAAATCATCAGCTGTTCTTCATCAGTCAAAGGGTAATTTTATTTCTACAGAGTGGGCTATAGTCCTGCCTCTGGTACTTTCTCAAAGATTAACTGAATTTTCTTGCACAAATATTTAATTTGATTACCAGAATATAAAAGAAACAATTTTGTCTAACAAAGTTGTCTAACAACTTTTGTTTTGGAGAGTTTGTCATTAGCTGTCTTTTACTGGCTACCTATAAGGTGATACCTAGTGTAGCATTGTATTTTGAATTGAGCTTTGTCTTTGTAAGTCTATTAATGTTAAGTATAAAATGTGTCACTAGGCAGATGCATGAATTGTGCTGTTGGAAAACTTAGTATCTCCTATTTAAATTTGGAAGGTTATCTGAGAAATTCAACTTTTAATTTTTTTTTCATGGCTAATATTGAACTATACAGGCATTGGAAAACAGGTCTAATTGATTTTTTATTAATTAATTTATTTTTTGGCTGCGTTGGGTCTTTGTTGCTGCGCGTGGGCTTTCTCTAGTTGTGGTGAGCAGGGGCTACTCTTCGTTGTGGTGCGCAGGGTTTTCATTGAAGTGGCTTCTCTTGCTGCGGAGCACGGGCTCTAGGTGCACAGCCTTCAGTAGTTGTGGTACATGGACTTAGTAGTTGTGGCTCGCGGGCTCTAGAGCACAGGCTCAGTAGTTGTGGCACACGAGCTTAGCTGCTCCGCAGCATGTGGGATCTACCCGGACCAGGGCTCGAACCCATTTCCTCTGCATTGGCAGGCGGATTCTTAACCACTGCACCACCAGGGAAGTCCCAGGTCTAAATGTTTCTAAGACTATTTCTGATTCTAAACAGTAAATTCATGTCTTTGACACAAAGAAGGATACTTTGTTCTCATTTCCAGTAAAAGACAGCTTCCATGTCATCTAATAGCTACCTTAAAGGATCCAACTATAGTTAAGGTATAGGAGATGTAGGTTACATTCCTTTGATCACCATGGTTTGGAATTAGAATTTTATTTGTTAAAATATTTCCTTATGCTTCTTCTAGCTGCCCAACCAGGAAGTAGATGGTGTTAAAACAGTTGTGGTCTTGCATATTTACTGAGCTGGTACAGTGTTATGGTAGATGATTTCTATCTGTGGCTTTGTAATTTTGTGACAATACATTTTCCCTTTAAAAAAAAAAACAGCTGTACTTATATTCCCCTCTAAGGTAATTCTATCTGTGTAGTTATATCATAGAAAGTACATTTGACGAGATTTGGAGGACCCTTTTAGAATAGACCCCAACATATTCTTGCAGTGCAGATACCTTGGGAGACAAGTTAGTAAAAATGAAATAATTATAGTCCAAAGACAATGTGAATTTCTGTATCAAATCAAAGCATATCAATAATTCTCAACATAGAATAAAAGAGAGGAGAGAGATTTATATATAAAGAAAATAATCAGATTTTTAAATTCCAATTTAGTTATCTGAATGGTCTGCCTGTATCGATTGTGTTCAGCTACTTAAAATGTGTAATTCTACCCCAAAGGTAATTAGTCCCTATAATTTACTTAAACAATGTACTTTTAATCAAGATTTCATTCTCACTTGATGTTCCTGAAATCATGTGGAAAGTAAAGTGGAAAATTAGAACACTTATTCCACATGGAGCAATGTAGGAGACACTAAATAAAAGACTTCAAAGGCCCTTTTATATAACTAATTACTTTGAATGAAACAGATTTCAAATGTGAGAGACATATAAATGGAGATGCAGAAAAATGTTTATTTTTGTTTCTATTGTTTATAATGACAAACAGAGAAGAGATTTTAAACAAAAAGGAATAAAATACTTTAGAAAAATACAGAGTACTAAGAAGTAATTGAAAACGGCTTTGCTTATCCTTGAGAGTTATTTGGTAGGGCTTTCAATCTGAGGTGAGAAAGTAAGAGATTGGCAGGATGAGGCACAGGCGGGTGGGGTGACTGGTGGGATGACTGGCATCTACAATTCATGGCATATTCCAGTGCAGGATTAATACTGAAATGTAATGGAGCTTTACTTTACCAGCACGTACTATAGGGTAGTATTGATTTAAAGTTACTTTATCTGACTTACTTCACTCTGTATGACACACTCTAGGTCCATCCACCTCACTACAAATAACTCAATTTCGTTTTTTATGGCTGAGTAATATTCCAAGTATATATGTGCCACATCTTCTTTATCCATTCATCTGTTGATGGACACTTAGGTTGCTTCCATGTCCTGGCTATTGTAAATAGAGTTGTAATGAAAATTTTGGTACATGAGTCTTTTTGAATGATGGTTTTCTCAGGGTATATGCCCAGTAGTGGGATTGCTGGGTCGTATGTTAGTTCTATTTTTAGTTTTTTAAGGAACCTCCATACTGTTCTCCATAGTGGCTATATCAAATTACATTCCCACCAACAGTGCAAGAGTGTTCCCTTTTCTCCACACCCTCTCCAGTATTTATTGTTTCTAGATTTTTTGATGATGGCCATTGTGACCAGTGTGAGATGATATCTCATTGTAGTTTCGATTTGCATTGCTCTAATGATTAATGATGTTGAGCATTCTTTCATGTGTCTGTTGGCAATCTGTATATCTTCTTTGGAGAAATGTCTGTTTAGGTCTTCTGCCCACTTTTGGATTGGGTTGTTTGTTTTTTTGATATTGAGCTGCATGAGCTGCTTGTATATTTTGGAGATTAATCCTTTGTCACTTGCTTCATTTGCAAATATTTTCTCCCATTCTGAGGGTTGTCTTTTCGTCTTGTTTATGGTTTCCTTTGCTGTGCAAAAGCTTTTAAGTTTCATTAGGTCCCATTTGTTTATTTTTATTTCCATTTCTCTAGGAGGTGGGTCAAAAAGGATCTTGCTGTGATTTATGTCAGAGTATTCTGCCTATGTTTTCCTCTAAGAGTTTGATAGTGTCTGGCCTTACATTTAGGTCTTTAATCCATTTTGAGTTTATTTTTGTGTATGGTGTTAGGGAGTGTTCTAATTTCATTCTTTTACATGTAGCTGTCCAGTTTTCCCAGCACCACTTATTGAAGAGGCTGTCTTTTCTCCATTCTATATTCTTGCCTCCTTTATCAAAGATAAGGTGACCATATGTGCGTGGGTTTATCTCTGGGCTTTCTATCCTGTTCCATTGATCTATATTTCTGTTTTTGTGCCAGTACCATACTGTCTTGATTACTGTAGCTTTGTAGTATAGTCAGAAGTCAGGGAGCCTGATTCCTCCAGCTCCTTTTTTCGTTCTCAATATTGCTTTGGCCATTCGGGGTCTTTTGTGTTTCCATACAAATTGTGAAATTTTTTGTTCTAGTTCTGTGAAAAATGCCAGTGGTAGTTTGATAGGGATTGCATTGAATCTGTAGATTGCTTTGGGTAGTAGAGTCATTTTCACAATGTTGATTCTTCCAATCCAAGAACATGGTATATCTCTCCATATATTTGTATCATGTTTAATTTCTTTCATCAGTGTCTTATAATTTTCTGCATACAGGTCATACAGAGTGAAGTAAGTCAGGAAGAGAAAAACAAATACCATATGCTAACACATATATATGGAATCTAAGAAAAAAAAAGGTCATGAAGAACCTAGGGGTAAGATTGGAATAAAGACACAGACCTACTAGAGCATGGACTTGAGGATATGGGGAGGGGGAAGGGTAAGCTGTGACAAAGTGAGAGAGTGGCATGGACATATATACGCTACCAAACGTAAAATAGATAGCTACTGGGAAGTAGCCACATAGCACAGGGAGATCAGCTAGGTGGTTTGTGACCACGTCGAGGGGTGGGATAGGGAGGGTAGGAGGGAGGGAGATGCAAGAGGGAAGAGATGCGGGAACATATGTATATGTATAGCTGACTCACTTTGTTATAAAGCAGAAACTAACACACCATTGTAAAGCAATTATACTTCAAAAACGATATTAAAAAATAAATAAAGTTACTTTAACTCAGGTCCATGTTAAGGTAGATAATAAGTAGTACAGAAAAACCTTACTGGGTAGTATGTTCTTGGATGATAACCATGGAGTAGTTTACCTATTTTTTGGCCACAAGGCCTCTCAACTCTGAAAAGGTGTGGCTGGTGGTCACTGCTTGCTTCTAAGCAAGTTCATTGCTTCTACTCAATTTACCAATTAAATCTGATCTTTCTTTGGGATCAAATAAGTGAGCTGTTGGTAATAAATAAAAATACTGACCAGGGGATCGATGGATAGCCAATGAAGAGAAGAGATTACCTGAAAAAAACTGAAAGAGGGACTTCCCTGGTGGCTCAGTGGTTAAGAATCCGCCTGCCAATGCAGGGGACACGGACCCTAGTCCAGGAAGATCCCACGTGCCATGGTGCAGCTAAGCCCGTGCAACACAACTCCTGAGCCTGTGCTCTAGAGACTGCGAGCCACAACTACTGAGCCCGTGTACCACAACTACTGAAGCCTGCGCTTCACAACAAGAGAAGCCACCGCAATAAGAAGCCTGTGCACCGCAACGAAGAGTAGCCTCCACTTGCGGCAACTAGAGAAAGCCCGTGCGCAGCAGCAAAGACCCAGCGCAGCCAAAAATAAATTAAGTAAAAAAAAAACAGAAAGAAAATACAAAGATAGTGAGTATGTCTAAGAAGTTACTTATACTTCATGAAATAACTGCTTCTTAAAATCTGTAACTGTCTGAAATAAGAGGGATGCCTTTCTGTGTGACTTTGAGGTATCTTTTTATAAATCACAGCCTGCTTTATGTGTCCCTAAGAACACGTACTTTGGTAATTAAATGTGGCAGTAGGACTATATAAATGGGAAATATTTTCATAGTTAATGATTAGTTTACAAAAGTAATGATTATATTTTAATTACTTTTTGTGTGAATTTCCCATATTTTAGCTTTAAGTGGGATATGTGTGTGTGTGTGTGTCTGTGTGTGTGTGTATCAGTGCTTTTTTGTGATGTACGAAAATCATTTGGTATGAAGCGTCTGGTTACTGTCCATATTTTTGTAGCATTAAATCATAGCCAATCACTGAAGCCAATAGCTGGCAGTTACCACATCACCTTTTAAGTTTAGAGCACTTCTTCATATGCTGGAGGGTCTCAAAATAACCACAGTTTTCAGTTGGATCCAGAAGATTTACAGAGGTCCTCACTTTAAACAGGTAGATGCCAGAATTTCAAAAATCATACGTGGACAGTCAAGTGTTTTTCTCAGTTTGCTACATAAGTCAGCCGCAGGCTAAACAGTCCAATCTTTTTATGTTACAAACATTTTCTAAACTGGACTCTTGAGAGTGGAAGAAATCACTGCTAGTAAGTATGCTGGGACACAGACATCATGAGGGCTTATCTCAGGCTAACTAGAACTTGAAACCACCTTACTTATCAGGGAACTAGTTGTCTGCTTCTGTTTTGAGAACTTAAATATTGGCTTTGATATTTATATTGATCTTTGAAGCAGGAAATTTACCGCATGCCAGTTTCTTTGGATGAAATGTAGATTCACCATTTAGAATCATGCCTCATGCTTTCACACCATATGTCCTACCAACGTCCTGTCCGCTTTTTTATGTTGGTTGATAGATAGAAAACCCAAAACAACATGTTTTTACTAATATTTTAAATAAGAGACTTGAAACAAGGTAATAGGACCTCCAAAAAGCCAGGCCTTAAAAAGCATAAAATTGCAAGTTGCTTTGTTGTTGGTTTTCATCACTAAAATAGTGTTGATGATAAGGTTTGCTGTCATTTTGCGGGTGAATGTTACATGCCAAGTGTCGTGCTATGTGCTTTTCATATATTAACTTCATCTTTCCAACAGCACTGTGAATCGTCCACATTTGCTTTATTTTACAAAAAAGAAAAGTCAGGCATAGATATGGTTAATTAATTTGCCAAAGTAGCCCAGCTAGTCACCCAGTGGAAGCTTATGCATTCAAATTGGGATACAATTCCAAACTCCATGCTCTTTTCAGTAAACTACACCACCTTCTTGTAATCTTCATTAGAAATACTATGATTCCTTCTGACACAGCAGTATGGTCTGCCTTGTTTCCATGGCTGAGCTTCATATTAGGGAATTAGTGAGGACACACATGGGGTCATCAGGAAGTAAAACATGATGGGCATTTGCTGGTGCATGAAAAAGAAGAAAGAATGTCCACATTACTGCCAACATAATAAAGCCCCATGTAGCTAATCTACAGCAAATAATATTGACAGGAGACAATAAATCATGGAAATTGATGTGGGATTGGAAGATAAGAAATTCTTAGTAGTTGCTTTGACTACCTGAAATTATCATGGAGTTTTGACATTGAACATTGTTTTACACTGTTTAATCTTGTTTAAAGCATAAAAGAGGACAGCACTAAAAACTTCTCTTGAGAAGTAGCTGAGTTTTGAAGCTTTGCTACTTAGAATTGGTAACAGTGGAAGATACAGGGTTGGGAAAGTTGAGATTTGTATGTGAGCGGAGTAAAGAGAACTGAGCTTTGGGATAAGCTAAAAGGTGAGACCACAAGAGGGAGCTAGCGAGGTGATGGAGGGCTTGGCCTAACATGCCAACTTCAGCAGGTCCAGCAGTTTGAAGGACAACTTCCAAGGACACTACACAGGAAAAAGGATAGCACAACTCAGTGCCTACAGATGTGGTGATGGTTTGGTCACGAGTTCTGAGATTCAGAGGTAAAATCAATACTGCTGCACTCGGCAGTGATGTGTTCTGACACATGACCAACAGCAGAAGAACTTTTAGATAGAAAAGAGATGAGTCTGGCCCATGGCTATTAATAGCCAAGGAATGGTTGAAAGTAAAAGCATTTTTATAAATCAGTAAGAAACAACAAATTTCGGTCAAATGTTCTTTGAATGCATATTAAACATGCATTACATTCTCAAATGGCTACTTGGACCAGGCAATTAATATATGAATAAAGTGAGCCAAGGTAAGAAAAATAGCAATTGCTGGCATTTATGGTCAACTGATGTCTACTAGTCACGGCTAAAAGAGTGGTCATTACACCCAGAAGATTTCTGTCTTGTAAGATCTGGATTCCGTGTTGCCAAATAGTATAATTTTTCAAAAGAAGCCAGGTTACTATATGAAATTTCCTGAATTTTTTTTTTTTTTTTTGCGGTACACGGACCTCTCACTGTTGTGGCCTCTCCCGTTGCGGAGCACAGGCTCCGAACGCACAGGCTCAGTGGCCATGGCTCACGGGCCCAGCCGCTCCACGGCATGTGGGATCTTTCCGGACCGGGGCATGGGTAGGCGGACTCCCAACCACTGTGCCAGCAGGGAAGCCCCAAATTTCCTGATTTTTACATGTGAAATTATTCAGTTAAAATATATTGCAGAGATAAAAACAGAACACTACGACCCACAACAATCATTGCAATAGAAATACATTTGCTGAATGAATTTGGCTCATAGGCTGCCAGTTTAAGACTTCTGATCAAATTTTTGATATCTTTGGGAGACCGGGTAAGGGAGGATTCAATCTGAAAGGAGCCATGGCGCCACAAAACATGGCGTTTTGTACAAGAATGTATAGACTTCAAAGTGACTGAGTCCAAGTGTGCACTCAGAATACAGCCCAAGGGAGAAAGAAAACCTATAAGAAAACACATTAAGGTTACTACACATAGAAGGAAAAATCACTCGTTTGCTATCATGAAGACATATACGCACAGGATTGCTATCTTTAAGACCAAATCAGCCTGTAAAACTAAATCAGAAAGAGTAAATAAAAAGAACAGAAACAGAAATAAGAGAAATATAACAATTTTTCAATTTCTTATCAGACAAGGATTAGAAACCCAGTGATAATGACAAAGCAAAAGATAAAACAACTTCCATATGTATCATATAGCAAATGTGGGTATTAGTCACAGTTTCACATTAAACAGCAGATTTTATAGATGTATTTGCTGCAATAAAATTTGCTTAATCTTAGCACTGGTTGTGACTTATGTTTTGTTTAGGTAAATTCCTGAGCTCTCTGTGCCTAAATTTATTAATTAATAAAAATTACAGTAATAGTTTAGCTCATGTGCTTGCTTTGAGAAATAGATAAATGTAGTATTATGTTTTAAAACCATATTAGGCATTATAAATATTTAATGTCTACTGGTGATTTTATTTTTGGAGAACATAGCAAGTGCCATATGAGAAATTAAGTATAGCTATTGAAGTATAGCTTCTTTTGTGTCAGTGACAAAAGAAGATTAGTCTTTTCTCTGGGAGGTTGGAATTAGCCTTGCTGAAAATATCATTGCATACCAAATTAGACTATAGATTGTATTTCTGTCAGTGAATGTTTCCCTTGGTTGTTGTCTGAGTAAAACAAATGGGATGTAGGCTCAAGGTACATCATTCAGGTACCTTCTTTCAACAGTAATTAGGGTCTTACTACTTGAAACCAGATAATTCTTTTTTTTTTTTTTTTTTTTTTTTTTTTGCGGTATGTGGGCCTCTCACTGTTGTGGCCTCTCCTGTTGCGGAGCATAGGCTCCGGATGCGCAGGCTCAGTGGCCATGGCTCACGGGCCCAGCCACTCCGCGGCATGTGGGATCTTCCCGCACCGGGACACGAACCCGTGTGCCCTGCATCGGCAGGCGGACTCTCAACCACTGCGCCACCGGGGAAGCCCCAGATAATTATATTTAATATAATCTTAAAAGAGGCTCCAAGGATTGTTTTCCATTGTTGAATGTGTAAGAAATGGAACAAACTGACTTTCCTGACCACTGAAGTTAAAGAGAACTAAGAACAGAAAAGAATGATGAATCTAAAATTAGTCTCATAAGACTGATGGGGATGAAATTTAATTTTATCCATTTATTCTTAAAGAGCCCTCAAGGGACTTTTGTCCAGCAAAAGTGGTGCATGGCACATGGTACGATGTTCCATCCAAAGATCCATCCAAAGATCGGTGTTGGTCTCCAGCACCAGTGACTCATTCAGTGACCAGCCTAGCCTGTCTCTACACCAGACTTCCAACCAAATGAGAGGCAGACACACTCATCCCCTTGGCTCCAGTTCACTCAGAAAGAAAATCGTATGTCTGGGTATCACGCTGTACTCAATGCCAGGATAAACAGGACATCACTCCCAACTCAAAATGAGACTCAGTAATGTCTGACCCAAACCAGGCTGGCTGTAATAGGTAAATAAATTCACTACTGGTCTAGGAACTAGGTTAGTTGATACACAAAGGTTTTAGGAGTAACATTATAAAGCTAGAACAGAAGAGGTATTGAAGGGAAAAAACGGGGTTGGGAATTAATAAATGGGCAGATATTGCTAATGATCAAGAAGAAAAATTCTAGTAATTTTCAGAAGTGATCAATCTTCCCTATTTCAAGTATTTCTAGAAACTGAATCTAGATGAAGTTTGGAACATGCTTTACACCATAAAATGCATATAGTTAATTTATTTTTATTATGATTTCTCTATTGTTTAGTGTAAGAAAGTCTTGCTAAATCACTCCACTAGTGTCTAATTAAGTCACATTCCATGATATGTTTTAGTCTCTATCCTACCAAGAGAAATAAAATGAAAAAAATTTTTGGATCAAATAAAAACTATTTTAATTATTTTAAACTTCACTCTACCAATTTCTAAAATGAGTTCACAAATTTATATACAACTTATTTCAGTGGCCACTGTAGCTTTAGCTTATTTTATTTAAAAATATTTATTTTATTTTAAATTAATTTTGATTTTAATTAATATTTAAAGATGTTCATCTTTAAAGATACTTAAATATGGGCTTCCCTGGTGGCGCAGTGGTTGAGAGTCTGCCTGCCGATGCAGGGGACACGGGTTCGTGCCCCGGTCTGGGAGGATCCCACATGCTGCGGAGCGGCTGGGCCCGTGAGCCATGACTGCTGAGCCTGCGTGTCCGGAGCCTGTGCTCCACAACGGGAGAGGCCACAACAGTTAGAGGCCCACGTACCACAAAAAAAACCAAAATAAAACAAAACAAAACAAAAAAAGATACTTAAATATACCAGTGCTCATATTTCCTTTCTTTACATAGGTATTTCAGACACATTTCTCTGCATTGAAATGACCCTTTAAATTTTGAGCACATAAACTGTTATTTTGTGCTTTCAAAACTTGGCATACTTTAGCTGAATATTTCTCAAGCAGTAAGCCTGTCACACATGTACTGGGACACCTCACGGATAAAAGCATGATGCTCTGTGAGGGATAATGCCCAAGAATGTAAGGCTTATAAGAGTATGGACTTGGTCTGTCTTGTTCTCTGTTGTTAATCTCTCTCATGGAGATTAAGGCTTATTTCACAGTTAGTGCTCAAAAATACATGTTGAATAAATGAATCAGTGTTCCTCTCTATATATTTTTTCGATCTAAAAAATATCTCAAGCATAAGGGTGATGACAGTAAGCACTGAAATCTGGTTGGAGAGGCCTCTAATAGAGGTCAGTAAACATCGGTCTCTTTTACTTACTATGAACGTATAGTCAAAATAGTATTTAAGAATGAGGTAGGTACTTCCCTGATAGTCCAGTGGTTAAGACTCCTCACTCCCAATTGAGGGGGCCCAGGTTCGATCCCTGGTCAGGGAACTAGATCCCGCATGCAGCAACTAAGGATCCTGCATGCCTCAACTAAGACCCGGCGCAGCCAAATAAGTAAATAAATATTAAAAAAAAAAAAATGAGGTAAACCTTGACTGTCCGCTGAGCTTGGCCCTGTCAGTATTTTTAGGTGACTGAGATGTCTTCAGACCTAATGTGCTCTAAAAGTTATTAATACGTTGCAGTGGTATACGCCACCTATTGATAACTTTGACATCTTCATCATTCACAACACTGTTGCCTAGGCTACCAAGATCTGTATACTTTCAGTATGTTTTGAAGGTGACAACAGTTTGAAGACTATGGAAAATAAATACATATATTTGGGAGAGAAAGATAATCCTAAGTTTAGATATATGAGACAGTTCAATATTTCTCACCAATAGCATTTCCTGATTGTCTCTAATTCCTGCCCAGCTTGAAGTTCCTTAATGTATTTGCTTAGACAGTGGTGAGGCACTTGCCTTCAGACATATTTAGCAAGTACCATAACTTTTACTCTCTTAGCATAATGTTAGTTCCATGTGTAGTTAAAAAAAAGTGCATAATGTAGTCTGTTTTTATGAAGATCACAATTTTGTTTACTACAAGGAAAAATTAGAGATAGCTGTACTTGGTAAAAATGTACTAGAAATTACGAAAACTCGTATCAGTACTCTGAAACCTCAGAGCAGTATTATATGGTTAGGGTCTAAATCTCGAGTCACTTTTCTAAAGATGTCTTTAGTTGGCAAAGCTAGGTAGTTGTATTATGTAAAGTCTTCTTGGTCTACTATTTCTGGGTTAAATTGAGAGTGATATTACTGTTGGAAAGAGAAAAATACTCCCCATCCCCCCAAAACTCAAGTGCCTTTAACCTAAACTAATGCCTAAAACCTAAACTAGATCCTCAGTAAATGTGAAGTCTAGACTTCTACTGCTCTCGTAGTTGTTTCCACAGAGTTTAACAAAAATTATTTTTCATTTCATGTGTTAGCTTTGTCTATTGATTTAAATTATCATTGAGGAAATAGCCAACAGGTACATAAAAGATGTTCAGTATCATTAATCATCAGGGAAGTGCAAATCAAACCACAATGAGATATCACCTCACACCTGTTAGAATGGCTGTCATTAAAAAGATGAGATTAGAAGTGTCATCTAGGATGGCTGTCATTAAAAAGATGAGATTAGAAGTGTCATCTAGGATGTGGAGAAAAGGGAACACTTGTGGGAATTGTGTAAGCCACTGTGGAAAACAGTATGGAGGTTCATCAAAAAATTATAAATGGAATTATGATCCAGGAATTCCACTTCTGGGTATATATATATATATATATATATATATATATATATATATATATATATCCAAAGGAAATGAAAAGATATCTCAAAATATCTGCACTCCCATGTTCATAGCAGCATTATTCATAATAGGCAAGAGTGGAAATAACCTAAGTGTTCATTTATGGACGAATGTGTCACCAATCAGTGTCCTTGGCCTCCTTAATCAATAGAAATTGATAGGAGGATAGACGAGAAATTCAGGCAAGGCTTTATTGGGACTCTCGCTGCCGTGCAAGGGAGTGACAACAAGTAACAGGTGCTCACTCCCTGAGGGGGTGAGGGGAGGGGTGTGTCCAGGAGTCTGGTCGGAGGGGGGACTTGGGTGGTCTGCCCACCCCTTGGTGGTGGCGTGTGCAGGGGGTGCGCAGTTGCCTGCTTGTGCTCCTGACTCCTCAGAAGTGGCATTTGGGTTTTTGGTCTTTTTGTATCTTGTTGTTCATAATTTGTCCCAACTGCACATGCATGCAGTTATTTTTAGTCCCTTATAGTTTCTTTGTATTTTGTTGCTCAAGGAGATGTTTGTCCAGGTGCAAGCACTGCAGCAAAGTGTTTCAGGTCCCGGGTCCCAGCCTGCCTCAAATGGATATAGAAAATGTGAAATTATATATATGTTATGTATATGTAGTGGAATTATATATATGAATTGTACCCATACATAAAAAGGAAGGAAGTCTTGCCATTTACCACAACCTCTACAGACCTTGAGGGCATTATGCTGAGTGATATTGAAACAGAGCAGGACCCTATGGTCCTTACCCGCCAGGTCCTTCACCTGCCTTTTGTCTGTAGAAAAACTTTAGCCAAAGCATAAGTTTAATCAGAGAAGTGAGAAAATGCAGAAACAAAGGAAAACAGTCAAAGGAGACCAAATAATAATAGTTTAGTCATTCAGCAAAGTCAAGGACCTCTAGTTCCTCCTCAAGGGCTATAGATCATATCCTGAGCCGTATCCTGTGAGCTGTCTTGTAGATACTGAAACCCACACCAGGTGGAAGAAGTTAACTACATGATGACCAGGCTGTAGTCATGACATAAACTGCCACAATTCTGAGAACTGGCCTCAAAAAAATGGGAACAAACCAACCCTGGAACTAAAGACTAACTGTACTTAAAACAATCAAGATGACACTGATTAGACCACCGCATGACCAATTTCAAGATGACTGTCAGAGCTGACTGTGCTGTTTCTGCATGTAGCCCCCTCCCTCCGTCTATAAAAGCTCTTAGGCTCTTGCCCACTGATTGTCAGTGGCGGGGGAGTCAGCCTTTGGACAGGAGTCCGCCCGTTGCTGGCTTCTGAAATAAAGCACACTTTGCTTTCCACCAACCTAATGGTGACTATAGTTAACAATACTGTATTATACATTTGAAAGTTGCTAAGAGAGTAGAGCTTAAATGTTCTTCCCATAGAAACGAATGTGTTAACTAACCTCATACACAAGTACATGTGTATCAAATGATCACATTGTACACCTTAACCTTACACAATATTATATGTCAATTATATCTTAATAAAGTTGGAAAACATATAATTGAGGATAACAATAATGTTTTACTCTTTAATATGAGTATTCAGTCTGTTACAACAGTGTGGTCTGGAAATATTACTAGCTTGAGAAATAGACAAGTTCTCTCATCTGCTGACTGATACTGTTTCATCTATACTTATCTATTTATCATCTATCCATTTATCTCAGATTTTTTTATACCATGATATAAATATGTGTACTTCAGCATTTCTGTATTTATTGTGAGATTTGGTATTTTTATTCCTTAAATACTTGAACAAAATCACAGAAGTGCTATATATAGTAGAGGCTCATGATTGTAGCTCGTTAGATAAGCACATTAGTTTCTTTTCACAATGATTAATTCATTCAACTAAATTATAGAAGAAAACATATATTTCTTCTGAAAACACAATTAGAATCAAAATTCAAGTTCTAAGCTGATAACATTCTCATTGTTAACAATAACGGCAACAGCACTTATTTAACCAGAAAAGCAATTGACTTATCCCAGAAAGACTTTTTATTTGTTGGGTTTAAAAATCTCTTCTCGGGCTTCCCTGGTGGCGCAGTTGTTGAGAGTCCGCCTGCCGACGCAGGGGATGCGGGTTCGTGCCCCGGTCCGGGAAGATCCCACATGCCGCGGAGCGGCTGGGCCCATGAGCCATGGCCGCTGGGCCTGTGCGTCCGGAGCCTGTGCTCCGCAATGGGAGAGGCCACAACAGTGAGAGGCCCACATACTGCAAAAAAAAAAAAAAAAAAAAAATCTCTTCTCATATGCAGCAACTTGTACTTTATTTAATTACTCAGATAAAGAGGCTTTCAATTTCTATTTATAAAAAAATAGCTGTAAAGACTGTTTAAAGAAAACAAGTAACAACAGTATAGTTTTATGGTGAGGATTTCAAAGCGATTCTAACAAAATTCCATCACAGATAAAGTTCAAAGTGATAAATTCATGTTCCTGATGAGATAGATTTCTAGAAAGGGAGGTAAATCCAAGGTCTGTATACATAATCATGGAATGATAATGTGCTAAAGAACTCCTGCCCTGTAACCCCAAAGAACGCAGCATCCTAAATGGCTAAATTCACATATGGTGAAGAGCAGAGGATGAAAAGATATTGATCACAAAACAGTTACCAGCACTCTCTTTCACCCCGCATCAGAAAAAGGAGTAATCCATATTTACCAGACAGTCATGGAATTTTTTTAAAAAGCAAGTTTTTTTTCCCCTTTATTTACAACTGCAATTAAAAAAAAATTCTGGAAGGATGAATATGTGTATAAGAATGTTTTATCAAACATATATGATATTTATAGTGGAATGGGAACAAGCAATCTTGATAGAATTTAGAAGTTAAGGATTTTTTTTGATTGGAGTGTAGTTGATTTACAATATTGTGTTAGTTTCAGGTGTACAGCAGAGTGATTCAGTTAGACATATATATTTTTTCAGATACTTTTCCATTATAGGTTATTATAAGATATTGAATTCCCTGTACTGTACAATAAATCCCTGAATCTATTTTATATATAGTGGTGTGTGTCTGTTAATCCCATACATTTCTAAGTTAGAAAAAATCATCTGGCTTCTGTGATAATATAACTTCTATTTATTCTCATTTTCTTTTCTGTCTTCTTTGTAGACTACTCAGTGTACACACTTATGTTGCCCAGGTGTGCTACTTCCCTTGACTACTTGCTCATCCCATTCGGTAGATTTAACTATCACTTTAGCCATATATATGAATAGACAGATGAGAGAGAGAGAGAGAGAGAAAATATCAGAATCCAGAGTCTCTGTAAGTATCATTCACAATGTTGGATATAATCCTGTGTTACTGGATATACAAAGAAACATTAAAATGTGACTAATACTTAAAAGGCAATCAATGCACGGCTCTGTATTATACTAAAAACCACTGAAAAAAACACGTTAAATGGGTAAATTTTAGTTATGTGAATTATATCTCAATCAGGCTGTTAACAACAATAGGCAATCAATGGAGTTCAACTTTGAGATGATCTGTATGGAATTAGCAGACAAGATTTTAGAAGGATTTGTAGTTACTAGGCTCTGCTATGTAAAGAAAAATGTATGTGTAATGAATAAACACATAAATCTTTGCAGAAAAACTAACATTAATTTAAGTACCAAATGGAAATTATAGAAAAAATATCTATGGAGATAGATATGTACATCTAAATCTATGTCTATGTATGTATATATCTACCTATATTATAATTTTCAGCCAGGAGTTTCCACTTGAGATTTATTTTAATAGTTACAAGTGTCACTGGCCATCTTCCCTTTGTCCCGTATGCACCTGAACTCAACATATTTAAAATTGAGCTCAACATCTGCTCTAGAACTCCACCTCCTGCCATACCTCTGCAGAAGCTGATGATAACAGATTCCACTCATCCAACCAAACTGGAAACCTGAGATTTTCCTTTGATCTCACATTCCTCTTCCCCACTCACATCTAAACATCACTCAGTGCACACAGATTTTACTTCCTTAGGTTTCCTTACCTATTTCCTTTCTTCTCCGTCACTACTAGATCCAGCATGGATAATTGGGAAAAAAAAAATCTCTTTTGTTTACTGTCTTTGGTCTTATTTTATATTTTTAAATTAATTTTTATTGGAGTATAGTTGATTTAAAATATTGTGTTAGTTTCAGGTATACAGTTATACATATACATGTGTCCACTCTTTTTTTTTTTTTTTTTTTTTAGATTCTTTTCCCAGATAGGCTATTACAGAGTACTGAATAGAGTTCCCTGTTAGTTATCTATTTTATATATAGTAGTGTGTATATGTCAATCCCAATCTCCCAATTTATCCCTCCCCTCCTTATCCCCTGGTAACCATAAGTTTGTTTTCTACATTCGTTGGTCTTATTTTCTTTAAATCCACTCGCCAAACAAATCATAGTTATAAACTCAGATATAACCATATCACTCCTCTTCAGTGACTCTACATTTTCTTTGAAATTAATTCCAATCTCCCTTGCACTTTCACACACCCTTACTCAAATGAGAGGCAAAGTAGAACTGTGTTATACTTTCATTCCAAGGAGGGTTGATTTGATATACCAGTTATATTTGTGATTTTCTATACTCAATATAGTCTCTGTACTTTATATTCATTTTTTCAAAATGTTTTCTCCTTAGTTTAGAACGCCCTATCTCCTCCTTCTGCCTCACTTGGATAATTACTCTTCATCCTTTAAAACAGAACTGATAACCCTATTTAGCAGTTCCTGATCCTTCAAATCTTAGATTGTAATCTGCATTTTGTTCACATCATACCCTTTGATTTACACATGCCATTATACTTAAAGTATTAGATTTTGGTCATGTGTTTTGGTCTGATGATCCCATGAACTCCTTAAACTCAAAGAATATGGCTCATTCATCCTTGTATTTTCAGAACTGCAAATTGAGCCTGAAATGTTAGGTGATCAATAAATGAAATGAATGAAATGATGCTGCAGAGAAGGAGAGACAAATGGAATTGTCAACAGCAATAACAGAGAACTGGTCATGATTATTTTCAAGAGGTGGGGGGATGAGAAGCTCTGTCTTGGGAAGTTGATACTGAAATACTGAAATGGCAATAGATTTTTTTATAGCATTTCCTGAGGACCTAAAGAACATGAATTGATGTTGAAATAGCACAAAAAGTTCAGTTAGTGTAATATCTTTGGAATGCTTTGAATTGCAGTCTCTTTATATACAAGAATCTGAACCTGGGCCATCTGGGACTTATAAAGAAAGAAGGTATGGTCCCCTCACTTCTGAACAACTTTGTAACCATGCACCACCTTTGGGAAATAATCATCTTTTGAGAAGATCTGTTTTATGACTGAGATACAGAGAATACAAGTGATTCTCTCAATTGCTTAATAACAAAACTAAAACAAAAATCTTATTACCAGACTTATTTTCTCTAAGGAAAATAACCCTTTTTCCCAGTGCTTCGTGTGGAAGAAAATAGAAGTGAACTAACTGTTGTATTGATTCAATACGTAAATAAAACATGGAATGATTTGGCTACAGAAAACGCAGGTGTGAGGATTATTTAAGTTCCTCTTATAAAGAAAGGTGATGTCTTGACAGTGGCTTGAAATATTTCTCTTGAGAAAACTTTACAGAAAAACCATACTACCTTTTGGCTAATATTAAAAAAAAAACAAACTGAAAAATTGGTATATAAATAAAATTAGGTGCATACGTTTCTATTTTCCTTTGAAAATATATCCCAAGCTAGAAAATGGTGATTTAATAATATTAGGCTATATCTGTCTAATTTAATTTATCTATATGTGTGTATGCACACATATTATTTATGTATCAGTGATTATCCCTTTACTTTTCTATTTTCTTATGTTACCCTTTATTTAATAACTTATTTTGAACTTTAAAAGACTAAAGTTTTAGAACTTCTTTCAGTGAAAATCTCAAGATTATTACTCTAGTTATTCTAATAAAAATGAAAGAAAAAAGGCACCTTAGAAGACTGATGATAATAGCCATTATATAGCCACGAGAAAGGAAAGGGGATAGCAAAATATCTTATAGAATTAATAAAGTTTAGTATTTCATGTTATACTAAAGGCATTCCACTTAAAATAAAATTAAATGGCTCAACTAGGATAAAGATGCCACCAAAGTTGAATAACAAAATGTAAGAGTCAGATTCATTAGAGCTGGTTTGGGTCTTGAGTTCAATTCCTGAGCCATTGTCTCTGCCACCTTAGTTTTACAGTGACATTTTCCACCTTAGTTTTACAGTGACATTTTCAGTGTGCAGTGCTCACTCGTTGGATCTTCATCTTCTCTCTGAATGATTTATGGTAGTCAGCAGCCATGAAATTGCAAGAGGGCCTCTTATAAATATTTCCATTTACTGAAGGAAAACAGCTGTACACATTTGTACACATTTGTATAACACCTAGTATAAAACAAAGCAAAATAAGGAGTTACCCTGGACCTGCTGAATTTCTTCCTTCCTTCCTTCCTTCCTTCCTTCCTTCCTTCCTTCCTTCTTTCCTTCCTTCCCTCCTTCCTTCCTCCCTCCCTCCCTCTGTCTCTCTCTGTGTGGGAAACTTTTATCTGTGGAACTGCTGAAATGATTAAAACACACTCATGTACACAACCATTGAATCTTTGTTAAAAGATTAGCTATAAATTAACTTATTGAAGAAAAGCACATGCATTGCATGTATACACATCTACATATATATATACATATATTTGCATATTTAATCTCCTTAGTCGAAATCTTTTTCTCCTTCTAAATTCAAACATGCCCTAGAAATGAAGACTCCATTTTTTGAAGGAAGATGAAATAATCCTTGAATATTAAATCTTTTTAATTAGAGAAGAATTCATGTTAAAATAAAGGGAATAATCAGTTCTTGAAGACCTTGGGTTATTTTTGTTTGTTTATTTTTTCTTTTCCATTATGGTTTATTATAGAATATTGAATATAGTTCCCTATGCTATACAGTAGGACCTCATTGTTTATCTGTTTTATATATAGTAGTTTGTATCTATTAATCCCAAACTCCTAATTTATCCCTCCCCTCCCTTCCCCTTTGGTATCCATAAGTTTGTTTTCTGTGTCTGTGAGTCTGTTTCTGTTTTGTAAACAAGTTCATTTGTATCATATTTTAGGTTCCACATATAAGTGATATCTTATGATATTTGTCTTTCTGACTTTCTTCACTTAGTTTGACAAACTCTAGGTCCACTGAAGCTGCTGCAAATGGCATTATTTCATTCTTTTTTATGGCTGAGTAGTATTCCATTGTATGTATATGTGTGTGTGTTTATATATATAAAACAATCTTCTTTATCCATTCATCTGTCTGGACATTTAAATTGCTTCATGTCTTGCTGCAATGAACATTAGGGTACATGTATCTTTTTGAAGTATGGTTTTCTCCAGATATATGCTCAGAAGTGGGATTGCTAGATCATATGGCTTAAGTTTTAATTTATTTAAACCTTCACCAAAAAGAAAAATGTAAATTATTCTCTAAGTTTCTACTTAGCACGTGAGTGAGTTCTAGGAAATTATTTAATGAAATTAAGACAATCAAAATTATCCTGATATAAAATAAAATCAATAATATAGTATTTTAGTAATATATAACTGATTTTTATTTTAGTAAATGTTAGAATAATTATGTATACATTAAACCACAAGCATCTTAAAATGTGGCTTTAAAATGTGTGGTCAGGGGATTTTCCAGCTGCCACATATTCTTCCAGATGCTTGTTTTTTGAGCTGTTCCACAGTTTGGGAATGAAAAAACTTATTCTGCAGAAGTGCTGTTGCCTGCGTTCCAATGGTTTCCTCCAGCTGTGGCAATGTTTGCAGCTCATGTCCACAGTGTCTTTGCTGATCAAAAACCTTGGCCTGAGTTTTAAAATACTGATTATAATAACAAAGACTAGAAGAGCTACTTTTAGTTACATAAATTTAGAGTTGAATAGTTATAATTTGTTTTTGTATGGTTATTCAGATAAAATTGTATAACACAGTAATGAAACTTAAGGTTAAAAATTAAAGGCCAAAATAATATTTAAATAAGATGTGAAACATACAGCATAATCATAAAGTTAGAGACTAGTTTCCAAAAGTCACTACAGAAAACTGATCTCATTAACTTACAATGAGTGCTATGTATATAAAGATACGTATGCAAATAAAAGCTTAGATATCTTTACCATGAACATTTGTAAGACAAATAACCTTTTCAGCAGACATGCACAGGGGATATTTTGAAACTCACAACACTTTTCAAGAGGAAATTAATTTCTCCTTGAACTAAGCTAATGTGAGTGTCAAAAATGCCCTTTGGAAATTTAATCGCAAGATAAAAGATCATGCTAAGAAGTAAATTTGCATATATAAAAACCATCTATAACACAGACTAAATGTTGTTTTATGACAACCCAGTTTAGTAAACAATCTGGCTGTGTGACCTTGGGTAAGTCATTTAGTTTCGGTGTCCTCATATAAATAACTGATGTGTGAGGATATACTGAGACATGCATTTGATAATAACAAAAATAATAAAGCAAATCTACAATGCATTATTTTTAATTAATTAACATCTTTATTGGAGTATAATTGCTTTACAATGGTGTTAGTTTCTGCTTTATAACAAAGTGAATCAGCTATACACATACATGTACCCCCATATCTCCTCCATCTTGCATCTCCCTCCCACCCTCCCTATCCCACCCCTCTAGGTTTTCGCAAAGCACCGAGCTGATCTCCTTGCGGCTGCTTCCCACTAGCTATCTGTTTTACATTTGGTAATGTATATATGTCCATGCCACTCTCTCACTTCGTCCCAGCTTACCCTTTCCCCTCTGCATGTCCCCAAGTCCATTCTCTACGTCTGCGTCTTTATTCCTCTCCTGCCCCTAGGTTCTACAGAACTTTTTTTTTTTTTGGTTAGATTCCATATATATGTGTTAGCGTACGGTATTTGTTTTTCTCTTTCTGACTTACTTCACTCATTATGACAGACTCTAGGTCCATTCACCTCACTACAAATAACTCAATTTCATTTCTTTTTATGGCTAATATTCCATTGTATATATATGCCACATTTATCCATTCATCAGTCGATGGACACTTAGGTTGCTTCCATGTCCCGGCTATTGTAAATAGAGCTGCAATGAACACTGTGGTACATGACTCTTTCTGAATTATGGTTTTGTCAGGGTATATGCCCAGTAGTGGGATTCACAGTGCATTATTTTAGACATGATAAGAAATAGTTATGTACACATATATATCATATATATGCATATTTGTATAGATATGAATTATTTGCTTAACTAATGATGGTTATACTTTCTTATTTCCATATTAAACATATATATACATGTACTTATTAAAAGTTTAGTTGCTAGATTTGTTAATATCTTATACTTTTATGAAATACTCCTCAAATCAAATGAAGAAGAATCCCACAGAACCTTTCCTTCTGTTGAGTATTAATGAGAAAGATTTGTACAAAATTTTAAAATGACTATTGAAAAATGTTGAAAAGTGATGAGGATCTTTTGTAATGAGGTGGATGGACCTTGAGTCTGTCATACAGAGTGAAGTAAGTCAGAAAGAGAAAAACAAATACTGTATGCTAACACATATATATGGAATCTAAGAAAAAAAAAAGGTCATGAAGAACCTAGGGGTAAGATGGGAATAAAGACACAGACCTACTAGAGAATGGACTTGGGGATATGGGGAGGGGGAAGGGTAAGCTGTGACAAAGTGAGAGAGTGGCATGGACATATATACACTACGAAATAGATAGCTAGTGGGAAGTAGCCGCATAGCACAGGGAGATCAGCTCGGTGCTTTGTGACCACCTAGAGGGGTGGGATAGGGAGGGTGGGAGGGAGGGAGACGCAAGAGGGAAGAGATATGGGGATTATATGTATAGCTGATTCACTTTGTTATAAAGCAGAAACTAACACACCATTGTAAAGCAATTATACTCCAATAAAGATGCTAAAAAACAAACAAACACCATAAATAAGGTAAATTAAAAATGCATGGCCAGAGCTTTGGGATGTTTATGTAAAACACTATTCATTTTTATAGTTGGAAATCAAGCTGGCAGTGTTCAATAATCATGTCTTTTTTAGACTTCTAGACTTCATTGGTTTGGATGACAAAGATATACAGTAACAATGGGTTTGTTTACCTTTAGACATAGACCAAGCGAACAAATATGAAAAACCAAATGAAATAAAAGTTTGTCAAGATTTGTTAAACTGTGAAATAGGATACAGTCTCATTATAGAAGCAGAAGACAATTTTTATTTTATTTCAATTTGCGAAACCATTCTTTATAGGCCCTCATCACAGCAACATTCTGCGGCAAGCAAAATCAGGACATTCATATCAGTACAGGGGGGGAGTCAGAAGTGAATTGTGCACTTATTCTAATTTCAGGGATCACAGAAAGAAAATTAAAATTAAACTTTAAAGCTGAAACACTCAAGACTAGACTAATAACAACATAAAATTTAAAAAATTAAAATAATTCAAAATTTTATGGGTATAGGAATATCATTGACTTAACTTGACTCTAATTTCATAGTATGATAAACTAACTAGTGTTATCCATGGGACTAATTCAAGCTGTCAGTCAGCTAAAAATAACACTGATTGAACATTTCATGATTTATCCTTTAGTCTTCCTCTTTAATTGTTGTTAACAAGCTTACTGCTTGGCAATGAATGAATAAATGTATAGCTCAAATGCACTTTTCTCTAAAAAACTTGGTGGCTATTTCCTAGCAAAATTGTGCACTTCTTGGTGTATTCATGCTTTTTAATCTTTGCTTCAATATTCTGATTATGTGGGGTTTTTTCCTGTGATTTTCTGGAGTGCAAAGACCAAATTCTCTCTTTGTCTTTTTATTCTGAACACAAGGTATGGTATTGGCATATTAAAGGTGGTTAAGAAGTATCTGACAAAAGAATTAATGAGTGAAGGAATAAGTGATTGCATAGTGACACTCATCCTTAGACAGTATCAATTAGACAATTACACACTTGAGCTTATCGTTTTATTAATTCACAAATAGAGAGAGAGCTTAATATAAATAAAACAAATGTATCCATAGCTACCCATCTGCTCTCAATTTAAGATCTCATCCATGAAAGTAAATATATGAGGTAAAGGAAGCAGAGCCCAATGGTACACGATGTCCCTGGCTAGAGATATGTGGGCAGGAGATTTAAGGTCATTATGGGCTCCGTAAAAAACTACCTATGTGACCATGGCTGCTTAACCCTTCTGGTTATCAGTTTATTTGTAATATGAAGAGGTTGCCTTAATGATCTTTAAATTCCCTGTATGTGTGACATTTTACTGCTATGATTGATAGTTGTATCGTTCAGGCGCAAGCTCTGTAGGGTCCTCATCACATGTTGCTTGAGGCACAGGCATAAAACCATTATAAAGGATATCAACGAGGGAAACCATAGTTCTAAAATTATTTTCTGTGCAAAATACAGTAGAAACACAGAGGCAATGAAAGGTCAAGTGGTGGTGGTAGTGTGTGGAGGGGGGAGAGAAAGTTTGCATGTTCAAGAGAGGTATTCCCCAAAATACACTAAAACTAGGTTTTTAAGAATGAATTTTGCAGGCACACAGCAGGGCATGTAATGGGATGAGTCATTCCTAATGTCAGAAACAGCATGTGCAAAGAAGAGAAGTTTGAAGCAGTGGGAACAAAAAGGAAATTGGAAATAGTTTGGTTTTGTTGGAGAATTAATTTGTGTGACAGGTTGGAGATTGGAATTGTAGTTTAACAGCCATACCTAAAGAATGTTGAATTTCATGCCTGAGGGTGTAGACTTCCTTATTTGTGCCCTGTGAACCATTACAAGGCTTTGACATAGGAGGGACAGGACAGAACACTGTTTACAAAGATCATGGTGACTGCTGTGTAAAGACTAACTCAAGGGAATAAAACCAGAGGCAGTGGGTCTTTTATGAGGAAAATGAGGTGAAATTTCAGAGAGAGATGGAGAGGTGGTAAACTGGAGCCATAGCAGTGGTATGAAAAGGTGGGCATGATGAGAGATTTACGAGAAAGAATCAATCAGTGACTTTTGGTAATAGATTTGGAAATCAAGGAAGAATTACGGGACAGAGTAGAAATTTTTTTTTAGGTTGGACAACTGAGAGCAGATGACTTCATTAACTGAGGTGGGCAACACAGACGCAAAAACATGTTTTCAGAAGAAAGATGAAAACTTTGGTTTTAAATATGTTGAATTTGCAGTGCCTTTGTAACACCGAGGAGGGAACAGCCCATTGCAATTAGACTAACATCCATAAACCTTACTAGCCTTGCCGTGAAGTCTAACATGATGCTGCTGCTCACCCTCATTTCCTGCAGTCCTCTCTTACCCTGCTCTAGCCACACACCACTATTTTTAGTCGAACGTGTAAAACTTTTATTCTTCTGAGCTTTTACACTCACTGTTTACTCTGTTTAGAACAATTTCCCCCAAAACAGAGCTGGTTTATGTTTATTAAGCCCCAGCTATTATGTCTCAGAATATCATCTTCTTAGAATCACCTTCTAAGACTATCTCAAAGTTGCTCATTACCTCAGTCATCTTTATCAGCTCCTATTTTGTTTTCTGCATTGCTTTGTCCAAAGGGGAAAATCCTACCTGTGTTAATTATTGCTTGGCCCAATAGCAATAAATTATCATGCTATGGGAACATGGTTGTTCTTAAGGAACCATCAACAGATATACATTGCAGTATCTGTACATATAGTAATATATAATCATATGTATATATATGTGTGTATATATATTCATATGTGTGAATGTGTGTACATAGAACTTTTTTTTAAACTTAAAACTCAAGAAAAATCACCTTTGTATAAAATAAATCAATGAATAAAATAATCAAATATAAATCATAACTCTAATATATAATTCTATAAATAATCTATATGTAGCATGTATATTATTTACTATAGGTTAGAAGAGTATAAGCATTTATATTAGTATTTATTTAAATTAAATCAGTATATATTATATAATTAGAAAAGGTTAAATTAGCTTATTATCCTTTCAACTAGATATTAATAAAGACAAGGTAAATTTTTAAGAATGGTACATAATAAAAGTAATTTTACTCTGCCCTTCAGTGTATTTGCCCTACCTCGCAGCTGTTTGCTCTGCAGATTTTTTTCTAAGGCTATAATTCTCTCGTGGGGCAGAGTGCACCAAAACAAGCAGAAAGGGTCACAACCCTCTGTCTAACCTTTGCTATTTAGACCAAAGTCCCAAACCTTTTGAAAATGTAAATTGTCCTGGCCTGTTCACTGAGAACACCAGAATATATAGCAGAATTATTTTTTGTAAAATCTAAATCTACTTTTTTTTTCCCCTAAGCACTTCTCAAGTGTTACATTTAAAGACAGTTAATTATCATCTGTTCTTTAGAGCCCAGGAAAAACAACTTAGTGCTCAGTTAAATGAGCATGCAATCTGCCTTATTACTTTTATTTTTTTTGATAGGTAAGAAGAATTTACACATTCAAACAAGAGAGGCAGTTCTGGAGAAGACAGAACTATAAGAATAGGGGTTGACATTTGCTCAACCCAGTCATAAAAAGCAGTTGGTAGAAATTTCTGATCTTCACCTGACTGTTGAAAAGTACTGATATTTCTAAGAAAGCAGGGAACAGAAAACACAACAACCAGAAACTAGCACCAGGTGTAACATTAACTTTCAGATAATATATTGGGCTACTAATTTTTAGTGACCTTTACTAAGTTAATCAAAACAGTTTCAATAAATCCATTTTTGTAGAAATAGAGAAAATATCAGTGATGTGCAAACTCATATCTGCAAATTGGTGAGAATCTGACTCCAGAAGATCCTCTCTGCCACATACACATCAAAGTCCTGGGGTACAGCTGTTGATGCTTCACAGAGTGTGGTATGAAACTCCGCAAAATGAATTGTTATAGGAGTAGGAAACTGTGGTTTGTGAAACCTACCACTTTCTTGTGTGCATCTGTTTTTTTAGACTTTATTTTACAGAAAAGTTCCAGGTTCACAGCAAAACTGAGAGCAAGGTACAGAGATTTTCCAAATACCCCTCCCCCGACACACAGCCTTCCCATTGTCACCATCCCCCACCAGAGTAGTACATTTGTAACAACTGATGAACCTACATTGACAAACCATTATTGCACAAAGTCCTTAGTTTACATTAGGGTTCCCTTTTGGTGTAAATCCTTTGGATTTGGACAAATGTATAATGTCATGTATCACAGTAAACACTTGCTACATACTTTAGAGTGGTTCTGGCTGCACCAAAGCCTGTTGAGAGTCAATTATTTTAATAGGAGCCAGTCAGTGTCTACACACGGTAAGGGCATTGCTGTAATCTTTCACTGTGTGCAAAAGGGAAAGCACTGATCTTTCCATGCCATAGAAGAAGTCCTGAAAAGTATACTGTGGTATAAAAAATACCCTATATGTACCCTTGGAATTGGCTTTCACCTTGAATATAAACCATCAGCAATGCTCTCAAACATTATATGTATATATATTGTGATATATGTAAATGTATACATACTATCTCATCCAGTTATTGTTCATGACAGCACAATGGTTCCAACCACTTTTCATGAGAAGCAGCTAAAAAAGATAGTTTTTGGTTTGTTTTTTAGCGCCCTGGATCCTACTTCCAAACAAAAAAATGAGTTAATTAATGTCCCTTGTGATTTAAGACACGGTAAAGTGTCAAAAGTATTTATTTCTGGGAAAACAAATCATAACATAAACATAAGCAAACCAAGCTTTCATCTCAAGTATGTAGTCACTGGATTTAGGGCCACATATTCCCTGTGGCCACACTGACACATTCCCAGATCTACCCTGTGGAGGGGAAACTGTTTGCCTACTCTCTGTATCATTGACACTTACTGTGAATTCCTTGGCTGTGGTTTGGAGTGTGTTTACTCTTACACTGGCCCCTGCAGACTGCACTGCCCAGGCTATTATGTGCGTTGACTTCACTCTGGGTTCAACCACTGTGAAGTGGGAAGGAAGGAAGAAACCAAGGTATCCCTGCGCCTCCTTCCTCAAGTTGATACTCAGACAGTGGCTACATTCTTCTGTGGGTCCCTCCAGAAAGATCCACTGTGGTTTCAGTTTCCACCAGATGATCCCTTTCCCCAAGGTCTAGAAAATGTCTTTTCTTTCTGAGACTCCAGCTTAGGGAAAAGAATGCCTTGCAGGTGTTCCTGATCTCTGGGTCTCCTTATGCTCACATGATTGGCTTCTCACCCCTCCATCACCCTTGCAGCCAATTCCCAGAATTAAATTTTCCTTGTTTTAAAAACAGTAAAAGGTTTCTGTGTTTTTGGTTTTTGACTGGATTGTGACAGATATACTCTGTATGATGATACCCTACGAGTCACATTTCACTGGATATATTTCTTTGGTGTCATTTTTAAGCATTGTGGATTATGGTTCTTTTTTTAGACTGAAAGTACTAAATTGTACAGCTTGCATGGTAAATTGAGAATTCAATGAGTCTTTTTTTCCTAAGAAAATCATATTTCTATTATAAAAATACGCAGCAGCATAACGTTGATAATTAGTTCTAATATATATTGAGAACACATATATGAGTGGATTGAAAGCTTAATTCATGGAAACTACCATGTGATATATGATTTCCATATATATTTCATTTATTCTGGTAATAACCCAAAAGGGATATTAAGTAACTTAACTCATCATTATAAAGTTTGTAAAGTAGCTCCAAACCACATTCAGGCTGTCTGAGTCCAAAGCCTAGAGTATTTCTATTCTATGAAACTCAAAAGAAAAGATATTTCCTCAGAGAAAATATCTAAACAACACTGACAGAATATGAATGTATAATATGAAAATTTTTCTTATTTAAAAAAAATTTTCTTCACTATATTAGAAAAACTCCTTGTAGTATTTTAAGATTAATGTTTCCCTTCCCTCAAGGAAAGAATAGAGCAAAACAAATTTTGTTTTTAATGACTTGAAATCTGAATTTAGTAAGTTTTAAGCATGCAATATGAAATTAAAAGAAGAGGATAATGTATTTTGGAGTGAGGATGAGTTAAATGTAGAACCTCATGAAACTGACAGAAAGAAGCAAAGGAAGTTTATCAGGTGGAAAGTAGAGACCTGGGAACTGATGATGGGGAAGTTTTCCAAGGGAGAAGTTCTACTGTTTGGTCAGAGTCTTAAGAGCAGTTCCAGTGCAGGAGCAATGCAGAATGATAAGGAAGTTTAAAATCAAATCTTTATTGGGTTAGAACAGAAGTACAAATTCACTGTCTTACTCCTGGACTGTATCCTCTATCAAAATATAAAATGTAAAGATCTTGGTTATCTGGATGTTATGCAGAACATCATTCTGGTTCACTAAATGACGACATCACCTCAATTAGGCTTGAGAAAGTGAATTGCAAATAACCAGAATGCCTTGGTAAGGTATATGCATCATAGACGGTGGAAGGTAAATCTCATGAATTCTTTCATGAGAATTTTCCCATTCTCTCATGGAGAATCAGCCTTGCCAAACTGGTGACGTTTAGAGGTCCAGTGAACTGGGGAAATTGGATATTGCATCTTCTATCATTAAGAAAGATGCCCAGGGGAGACCTTCAAGATGGCAGAGGAGTAAGACATGGAGATCACCTTCCTCGCCACAAATACATCAGAAATACATCTACGTGTGGAACAACTCCTACAGAACACCTATTGAATGCTGGCAGACCTCAGACTTCCCAAAAGATATATATATATATTTTTTTTTTCCTTTTTCTCTTTTTGTGAGTGGATATGTGTATGCTTCTTTGTGTGATTTTCTCTGTATAGCTTTGCTTTTACCATTTGACCTAGGGTTCTGTCTGTCCGTTTTGGGTTTTTTTTTTAGTATAGTTTTTAGTGCTTGTTATCATTGATAGATTTGTTTTTTGCTTTGGTTGCTCTCTTCTTTCTCTTTTTAAATTAACTTTTAATATTTTTTTAATTTTAATAACCTTATTTTATTTTTTTCTTTATTTATTTTTTTCTCCCTTTTGTTATGAGCCGTGTGGCTGACAGGGTCTTGGTGCTCCGGCTGGGTGTCAGGCCTGTGCCTCTGAGGTGGGAGACCTGAGTTTAGGAAACTGGTCCACCAGAGACCTCCCGGCTCCACGTTATATAAAACGGCGAAAGCTATCCCAGAGAGCTCCATCTCAATGCTAAGACACAGTTCCACTCAACAACCAGCAAGCTACAGTGCTGGACACTGTATGCCAAACAACTAGCAAGACAGGAATACAAACCCACCCATTAGCAGAGAGGCTGCCTAAAATCATAATAAGTTCACAGACACCCCAAAACACATCATCGGACATGGTCCTGCCCACCAGAAAGACAAGATCCAGCCTCATCCACCAGAACATAGGCACCAGTCCCCTCCACCAGAGAGCCTATCCAACCCACCTTACCCACTGGGAGCAGACACCAAAAACAACAGTAACTACAAACGTGCAGCCTGCGAAAAGGAGAACCCAACACAGTAAGTTAAGCAAAATGAGAAGACACAGAAATACACACCAGATGAAGGAGCAAGGTAAAAACCCACCAGACCAAACAAATGAAGAGGAAATAAGTACTATACCTGAAAAAGAATTCAGAGTAATGATAGTAAACATGATCCAAAATCTTGGAAATAGAAGGGAGAAAATACAAGAAACGTTTAACAGGGACCTAGAAGAACTAAAGAGCCAACAAACAACTGATGAATAACACAATAAATGAAATTAAAAATTCTCTAGAAGGAATCAATAGCAGAATAACTGAGGCAGAAGAACGGATAAGTGATGGAAGATAAAATAGTGGAAATAACTATTGCAGAGCAGAGTAAAGAAAAAAGAATGAAAAGAATTGAGGACAGCCTCACAGACCCCTGGGACAACATTAAATGCACCAACATTCGAATTATAGGGGTCCCAGAAGAAGAAAAAAAGTAAGGGACTGAGAAAATATTTGAAGAGATTATAGTTGAAAACTTCCCTAATATGGGAAAGGAAATAGTCAATCAAGACAAGGAAGTGCAGAGAGTCCCATACAGGATAAATCCAAGGAGAAACATGCCAAGACACATATTAATCAAACTATCAAAAATTAAATACAAAGAAAAAATATTAAAAGCAGCAAGGGAAAAAACAGCAAATAACATATAAGGGAATCCCCATCAGGTTAACAGCTGATCTTTCAGCAGAAACTCTGCAAACCAGAAGGGAGTGGCAGGACATATTTAAAGTGATGAAAGGGAAAAACCCACATCCAAGATGGCTCTACCCAGCAAGGATCTCATTCATATTCAACGGAGAAATTAAAACCTTTATAGACAAGCAAAAGCTAAGAGAATTCACCATCAAACCAGCTTTACAACAAATGCTAAAGTAACTTGTCTAGGCAGGAAACACAAGAGAAGGAAAAGACGTTCGATAACAAATCCAAAACAATTAAGCAAATGGTAATAGGAACATACATATCGATAACTACCTTAAATGTAAACAGCTTAAATGCTCCAACCAAAATACATAGACTGGCTGAATGGATACACAAACAAGACCTGTATATATGTTGTCTACAAGAGACCCACTTCAGACCTAGGGACACATACAGACTGAAAGTGAGGGGATGGAAAAAGATATTCCATACAAATGGAAATCAGAAGAAAGCTGGAGTAGCAATTCTTATGTCAGACAAAATAGACTTTAAAATAAAGACTATTACAAGAGACAAAGAAGGACACACATAATGATCAAGGGATCAATCCAAGAAGAAGGTATAACAATTGTAAATATTTATGCACCCAACATAGGAGCACCTCAATACATAAGGCAAATGCTAACAGCCATAAAAGGGGAAATCATAGTGGGGGACTTTAACACACCACTTTCACCAATGGACAGATCATCCAAAATGAAAATAAATAAGGAAATGCAAGCTTTAAATGGTACATTAAACAAGATGGACTTAATTGATATTTATAGAACATTCCATCCAAAAACAGCAGATTATACTTTCTTTTCAAGTGCTCATGGAACATTCTCCAGGATAGATCATATCTTGGGTCACAAATCAAACCTTGGTAAATTTAAGAAAATTGAAGTTGTATCAAGTATCTTTTCCGACCACAATGCTATGAGTCTAGATATCAATTACAGGAAAAAAATCTGTAAAAAATACAAACACAGGGAGGCTAAACAATACACTACTAAATAACCAAGAGATCATTGAAGAAATCAAAGGGGAAATCAAAAACTACTCTGAAACAAATGACAATGAAAACACGACGGCTCAAAACCTATGGGATGCAGCAAAAGCAGTTCTAAGAGGGAAGTAAATTTTTTTGGTAAATTTTTTTTTACTTTGTAGAACTTGTCCTGTCTTTGCTGGAAATCAGAATAAGATATAGCAAGTGAGATTTTAAAAAACAATGTGAAGGTGAACTGTTTAGTTCTTTGTATTTACTACTTTTTCTGGTCCTGTATTGCAAGTTCTGAAAATAGATAAAGATAGTGCATTTTATGTGGCCTAGTTCTGAATCTATATGAAACACTATAGATTTGTTTGAAGTTACAGTCTGAACAAGTGAAAAAAATCAACAAAATCTAAGAAGTATCACATAGCATATTTGAAATAAGTGAAAGCCTTGGGTAAAATCTAAAAGTACATTTATTTTTCTCAATTGACATTTTCATCAATTTTTGCTTTTATGAAAAAATGATCATGGTAATGTGAGAATGAAGTTAAATAGTGCTAGATGCACATTATTTAATACCATCAGCACTACCATCTTATGTCAAGTCCTATAGCTCAAAAACAGCCACTTTTATTTATTTTTCTGGTATTTACCAATATATTAATAATATAGGTATACTGATATTTTCTGATTTAGCAATTTAGACATTTATCCATTATACCCATTTTCATATTCTATTATAATGGATAAGGACTCAACTCTTTTTATTGGAATTTCAAATAGAAAAAGACAGATCTCTTAGTCATGAAGTAGATTTGTTGCACCATAAAATGTCAGTGTTAGACTGGTTTTTATATTTTATCTAGTTTAGCACTAACACTTGAATTTTTTTCTAACCACTCCTTCTCAGAGGACACCAGCTTCTGCATGATTTCCTCCAGTTTCTGTAAAATTATAACTCTCAAGGTTGTCTGTTTCATAATTCTACAGCTATAAATTATCTCTTTCACTCTTTGCTTTCATATTAAAATTTATATTCCTGGAACTTACCCCTCTTTTTTTTTTTTTTCTTTTACTTACCCCTCTTGATCTAGAATTCCAAATGGAATTACTACTATTCTGTCTGACAGATATATAAATATTTTTAAGACAATATTCTTTTTTAATTTAATGTTAAATATTATACATTTCTTATACAAATGTATTTCAAGTCCTCTTTCCACCGTCAGTGCTATCCCTAAATGTTTAGTTTCTTGATCTCACCCTTTTAAGTGTGATTCTCAGAGTACACACTAAAAGTGTTATACCAGTAGATGTTTCACCTCTCCTTCTTCACTCACAGTGTTTTAGGAAAGCCACATGACAATGTTCATTCATCTTGAGCTTATACTCAACCAAAACACTTCATAGAGTGCTTTTTGCTGAGTCTAGATTCCTTTATACTGAACTCTTGAAATTGATGTTTTGGACCCAAGTACAGTGCCAAATATTTTATCCATGTTACTCTGTCTTTCTACTCAGATCTGACATGTTGTGAAGTCTGAGACTCTTCTGAATACTGATTCTATCGTTTGGTATGTTTCTCAACACTTCCATGTTTGTGTCAACTGCAAATGTCCCAAGCCTTCCATTGCTACACTTACCTGAGTCATTAATAAAGACATTCAGCTAGGAGTCAAGGACAGACTCTTTAGGTCTCTCCCTGCCAGGTTGACAGTGACTATTTGATAAATATTTCTGAAAGTTGGGTTGTCTAACCACTTACAATATGTTTAAGACTTTTGAGACTAAGAAAGTCCAAGAAACCAACAAACAAAAAATATTAATGACTTTATAATATGTTAACATAAGAAACAGTATCTTAGAGAAGCTTTGTTAATGTATTTTTTAAACAATTTTTAAATAATTGTTGTGATTTCATTACACTACTAAAAATTATCTATAGGCTTTGGGAAATGCAAGTCAAAGCAGAACAAATACTCACATTCGTAGAGACATTATAACTGAGCTATAAACCTTTGGAGGATAACGACCTTACCTTGCTCTGTGTGTGTGTGAGTGTGTGTGTGTGTGGTGTGTGTGACAGGGACTTATGCATTGAAGGCTAGAAAGTACCCAAGGTGTTTGTTCTTTGTTTTTTATTACAACACGAGTTACAGATGCATGATAAATAAACAACCAACAAATAATTGAATTTTGAAGTATGTGAGAAGATGCTCTGCTGTTTGGGAATTATTGTTAAATGAGTGTAAAATATGACTTTCAGGAAACTTGTAATCTAGGTAATATTTGCTTTTATTGGAAAAGAGATTCTCCCTGTGAAATCATCATTATGACAATTTCACAATGTGTCCATATATGCATTAAGGTACTTCTTATTTCCTTCTGTTTAAGGTACTATGTCTATCTCTTCCTGGAAATAAAGGTTGGACAGACCATCTGGGATTATAAAGAGAGCAAAATATTCTCTTTAAGCTGGGGACACTACAGGAAATGTTTCTTTTCCTTTGAGCATTTTCCTGGTATTGCTTTATTCCTAAATGCATGCTACTGACCTTGTTTCCATCTTGTGAGTAAACTGGAACTGAAGATAAGATTTGGAATAAATGTGTGCTTACTTGCTTATTATCAAAATGAAGAGCTTATATATTATACCTGCTAATGAGTAAATTTTGTTGGTTAGTTCTTAAAGGGAAATTACCGAAAATGTAAATATTGGTGAATATTTTTAAATGTAAACTACCATTTATTTTTTTTTCATTTTTATTTATTTTTTATATTGGAGTATATTTGAGTTACACTGTTGTGTTAGTTTCAGGTGTACAGCAGTGATTCAGTTATACATATACATATTCTCTTTCAGATTCTTTTCCTATATAGGTTATTATAGAGTATTGAGTAGAGTTTCTTGCACTATATAGTAGGTCCTTGTTGATTATCTGTTTTATATAGTAGCATGTATATGTTAATCCCAACCTGCTAATTTGTCTCTCCCTCTACCTTTCCCCTTTGGTAACGCTAAGATTGTTTTCTAAGTCTGTGAGTCAGTTTCTGTTTTGTAAATAAGTTCATATGTAACATTTTTTAGATTCCACATATAAGTGATATCATATGATATTTGTCTTTCTCTGTCTGACTTACTTAACTTAGTATGATAATCTCTAGGTCCATCCATGTTGCTGCAAATGGCATTATTTCATTCTTTTCTATGGCTGAGTAATATTCCATTTATGTGTACATCTTCGTTAATTCACCTGTTGATGGACAGGTTGCTTCCATGTCTAGGCTGTTGTAAATAGTGCTGCAATGAACATTGGGGTGCATGTATCTTTTCAAAGTATGGTTTTCTCTGGATACATGCCCAGGAGTGGGATTGCTGGATCATATGGTAGCTCTATTTAGTTTTTTAAGGAATCTCCATAGTGGCTGTACCAATTTACATTCCCACCAACAGTGTAGAAGGGTTCCCTTTTCTCCACACCCTCTCCAGCATTTATTGTTTGTAGATATTTTGATGATGGCCATTCTGACTGGTGTGAGGTGATACCTCATTGTAGTTTTGGTTTGCATTTCTCTAATAAGTAGCAATGTTAAGCACCTTTTCTTGTGCTTTTTGTCCATCTGTATGTCTTCTCTGGAGAAATGTCTGTTTACGTCTCTGCCCATTTTTTGATTTTTTTTTTTTTTTTGATATGAGCTGCGTGAGCTGCTTGGAGATTAATCCCTTGTCGGTCGAATCATGTGCAAATATTTTCTCCCATTCTGTCGGTTGTCTTTTTGTTTTGTTTATGGTTTCCTTTGCTGTGCAAAAGCTTTTAAGCTTTTAATTCAGTCCCATTTGATTATTTTTGTTTTGATTTTCATTACTGTAGGAGGTGGATCCAAAAAGATATTGCTGATTTATGTCAAAGAGTGTTCTGCCTGTGTTTGCTCTTAGAGTTTTATAGTATCCAGTCTTACATTTAGGTCTTTAATCCATTTTGCGTTTATTTTTGTGTATGGTGTTAAAGAAAGTTCTAATTTCGTTCTTTTACATGTAGCTGTCTAGTTTTCCCAGCACCACATATTGAAGAGACTGTCTTTTCTGCATTGTAGTCTTTCCTCTTTTGTTGTAGATTAATTGACCATAGGTACATGGGTTTATTTCTGAGTTTTCTATCCGGTTCCATTGATCTATAAGTCTGTCTTTGTGCCAGTACCATGCTGTTTGGATTACTGTAGCTTTATAATATAGTCTGAAGTCAGGGAACCTGAATCCTCCAGCTCTCTTTTTCTTTCTCAAGATTGCTTTGGCTTTTGTGTTTCCATACAAATTTTAAGATTTTTTGTTCTATATCTGCAAAAACTGCCATTGGTAATTCGATAGGGATTGCACTGAATCTGTAGATTATGTTGGGAACTACCATTTATTTTATTATTTCTCTTTAACCGATTTTATTTTGTTTTGTTTTTTTATTGGAGTATAGCTTCTTTACAATGTTGTGTTAGGTTCTGCTGTACAGCAAAGTGAATCAGTTATACATATACATATATCCCCTCTTTTTTAGATTTCCTTCCCATTTAGGTCACCACAGAGCACTGAATAGAGTTCCCTGTGCTATACGGTAGGTTCTCATTAGTTATCTATTTTATTCATGGTAGTGTATTTATGTCAATCTCAATCTCCCAGTTCATCCCACCCCACCCTTCCCCCCTTGGTATCCATACGTTTGTTCTCTACATCTGTGTCTCTATTTCTACTTTGCAAATAAGTTCATTTATACCATTTTTCTAGATTCCACAAATAAGGGATATTATATGACATTTGTTTTTCTCTTTCTGACTTACCTCACTCTGTATGACAGTCTCTAGGTCTCTCTATTCAACTTTAGGAAATTAAAAACTGTTCTATATTTTATGTCACTTAAATTTTGAGACATGTGATTACATCAGCACTGCTCTGGTTTATGACAGAAAGAAACATTCAAATGTCTTATTTTTTAGGAATTTTTTTACCACATCATTCACTATTTTTTTAATTAATTATTTATTTTTGGCTGCATTGGGTCTTTGTTGTTGCACACAGGCTTTCTCTAGTTGTGGCTAGTGGGGGCTACTCTTTGTTGCACTGCACATGCCTCTCATTCTCTTGTTGCAGAGCACAGCCTTTAGGTGCATGGGCTTCAGTAGTTGTGGTGCATGGGCTCAGTAGTTGTGGCTCTTGGGCTCTAGAGCACAGTCTCACTAGTTGTGGTGCATGGGCTTAGTTGCTCCACAGCATGTGGGATCTTCCTGGACCAGGGATCAAACCTGTGTCCCCTGCATTGGCAGGTGGATTCTTAAGCACTGCACCACCAAGGAAGTCCCTCAAATGTCTTGATTTCTAATATTCTGATTGCTTAGAGAGAGCTCCAAAGCAAAACAACATTTTTATTGTGGTATAATACGGTTAATCAGGAGGGAACTTCTCTTATGCATGTTTATGTAGACCTGGAAGGGAGTGGAGGATTTGTATTGGCAAAAATAAATGGAAGGGGATTTTCATGTATCAAAGAAATAGGTGAATAAATACATAGGAAAAATATAAGGGCACATATTGTCTTGCAAAGAAACCATATTGAGGAGGCAAGAAAAGAAATCAGAAAGAATCATAGAAATGTTTCAAAGACAAACTAAGTGAACAAGATTAACAAAAGAATAAAAAAGTTTAACCAAACCACGCAAAACCCAAGACACTATTATATGACAGTATACTCCCCAAATGTGGAACCAATAAGAAATATTATCATTAGACCTGGTTGCAAAGAAACATAAATTGTTGTACAAAATACAGACATTTGGCAACATGGCGTTGCAGATTGAGAGAAAACATTCTTATTCCCTAAGAAGTGGTGATCTCAAACTAAGACACAGTGTCCATAATACTCTAGTACTGGTAGATGCCTCCTGCACTATCAGTAAACTTCAAGTTTACCTGCCTCCCCACCTTTCACCTAAAGATATTAGAGAAAGTTATGGCGAACCACTGTTGGAAGACATCTCCATTTGAAGTGAGTACCTTTGATTAAAGGGTTCCATCAGACTGTCTGACTTTCACAGAGGCAATCAAGTCATCCAGAGCCACATTCACTCTGTACTTATGTGATTACCTTTGGCTATCTGTGATTCTTAAAAAGAAAATGCTTCTTTAGGCTTAATGAAACTCAGTGGAAATGGCAGCCAAACCCCACAACTTTTGTAGTTTCTGTATTGGGGAGACCATAGATCTATTGGGAAAAATAGAAACTGCAGTAGATCAGTCCATAACTTTAATATTTATGAGCCCTAGGTGCTAACTCTGAACAGCTGAATTCTATATCGAGTATAACTGGTAGACAGGGTTTGTAAAAGGTTCCCTTGATAATGATTATTTTATAATGACCAAAAAATGGTTGTATATTCAAATATAAACATAAAAATTATTTCTTTTTTCTCTGCTAATTCAATCCTATGGTGTTATATTTACTTGTGTTTATTTCCCTCACCAACTTTTATGGAAACACTAATTAATGTAAGCTTCTAATATTATTGAAAACTTTTAGTAGGCTTAAAATCAAGTATATGTGTTTACAGTACAATTGACACTTTAAAAATTTCTTTATATATAAAAACTATAAAAGCTCTTAATCATGGCTTGCTCTGTTTATAATGGATTCTATTATCATAAAAGAAATAACTTTACCACCTCGGAAAGAAGAGTCACAGAGTTTGCACAGTTTCCAGCTTATTTTTTTTAGAAAACAAAAACAGTAAGCTATTTTATAAATGAAATATACTATTTAAAAATCTGGAGTTCTGCAGATAGTTTGTTTATTTGAGTATATGACTGAATTTTCTGGGCAGCACACTTTGAAAACACTGGGAAGAAGAGAAAACAATTCAATTATTGGATAAAATTTTTGGAGGGGCATGATATTTCAAAGTCCAGGTGTTGCCATCATTTTATGCCCCCTTACAAGCAAGCTAAACATCAAGAGATGTTTTAACCAGCTAATAATTATAAATGATGTGTGAATACTGAGCCGTTTATTTCTGATGTCTGTAAGAAACCAGATACTAAATCAAGGTAATATGAAATTCTCTTCTTCAAAATCCTTCAACTCTGAATCATAGATAAGAGGACTATTCACATGTAGGGACTTACAGAATGACAGCTCACTGCATACACAAAGAACCAGGAAGGTGAGTAGGATTGGGGTCCTATTGCCTCCTTCAGCTGGAGTCTGGAACCAAGTGTCAAATGACTGTCCTTGAAGGGAGGTATAAATTGTATGCTATAGTGAGCTGGTGGTGTGACTCAGGAGGAACCATCCAGGGCTAACTGCTACCCAACAACCCAGTCAGATGTTTAATGCCCTGTATGTTGGAAAGCTTCATAGACTCCAGGTAAATTCAAAGAACTAAACACGGACCCTCCTGCCAGTCCAAGGCACTCTAGACTAGTTCATGCAAAAATACTACGTGTCCACAATGCATACTTCATCATTTACAGATTATGTTCCTATTCATTGTCTTTTTTAATCCTCAAAACAATCTTGGAAAGACAATCTTGGGGATTGAGAGAAGTTTAACTGACTTGATAAATTCGTATAGAAGATGGTAGAGGATTATTGCTAACCCGCTGTGTGACATGCTTAAAGAGTTTCCTCAGTTGTACAAATAGTGTCTATAATACTTGTCCTTTCTATCTCCCACTCATTATGATCATAAAATATGTAAAGATGTTTCCAGATTTATTGAGCTCTATAAACTCCTAGGATCAAGCAATAGCTGGGAAAGGTCAGAAAGCCCCTGAGAGCTTGCACCTTCTTGGGGAGAGAGGAAGACTGACATGAATGCTTTGGATGCTCAATTTCAGCTGGGAATTTTGGCAGTCTTATGAAAAGTCTGTCACATTCTTGAGAGCAGACTTTTGCTTTATTCCAGGCATGGTTTAGTCTGGACTGAATCATCTGGACCCCATTCTAGTGTGTCTCACAGTCTGGTATGGATCTAGGGCCTCCAGAACCAGCACTGGCCATCATCAGGCAGTATTGCATTGTTTTCTCACAGAGTTCAATGCTGCAAACCCCAAGGAAAGAAATGGAAAACGTCAGACAACTTTATGCTTCTTGCATCACTTTGTTCCTATAAGCATAGATTGTTTGCTTCTACTGGCTTCTGAAGAAGCATCCAGGGCTTTCTGGTCTGTACAAGACAAGAGAAATAGAAGGTAAGAATATTATGCCCTGGAAATACCTATGCTTGTACCCACAGAGCTCTATACACACACAGTGTGTGTGTGTGTTGGGCAGGGGGTTGGGGGAGGTAGGAGGAGGAGATGGAAGTTGAGAGAAAGGTATTGAGTTAAAAAATAATGTTTTACACAAAGCAATGTTTGCACTAGGTATTATGTACTAATTAAAGGACTGAGTCTTTCCCCCAGCAGCTTAGTGTTCAATAGAAGATATAAGCCAGAAAGTTGATGTGTAGGTTAGTGGTTGCCTATGTGCCCATGGCAGAGAGAAGGGGAGGAGGGATGGGAGTGACTAATCATGGCTAAAGGTTTCTTTTAGGGATAATGCAAATGTTCTAAAGTTAGATTATGGTCATAGATGCACAACTCTATATACATACTAAAAATTATTGAATTGCACATTTTGGCAGGTGAGCATTATGGCATGTAAACTGTATCTCAGTAGAACTGTTTAAAAAAAGAAAGTAAATGGGTGAGGGTGGTCAAAAGATTAAAAAAGGGAATTCCCTGGTGTTCCTGTGGTTAGGACTCTGCTTTCACAGCAGTGGCCTAGGTTCAATCCCTGGTTGGGAAAATAAGATCCCACAAGCCACGTAGCACAGCACGCATCCCGCCCCAACCAAAAAAAAGATTAAAAAAAGCAAAGAAAAGATGATGGGGTTTTTTTTTGCTAACGCAAGGTAGATTAAGGGAGTTAGGAACCTGTTCTCTGTCTCTGCAAGGCCTCTCGAATCTGTTCTTTCAATTCATTATGTCTCTGTCTTAGTTCAAACCCTCATTCAGGTCTCTGTCCAGTACTTACACATACATAATAGCATGTGTTTCTTGGTTGACTTCCAGCTGATTTGTTGTAAGCCCTCTTAATCAGACTGTTGATTTCGATTTTGAAATGTTTTTCTTACCCCTCTTCTCTCTCAGGTTTTCCTAAAGCACAGGTCTGATCATGTTATATTCTTAGGGAACACTTCACAGGACTCAACATTGCTATAGAATGCAGTGCAGACTTTCAGCTTCATCTATGATGCTCTCTTCCTGGTCTTATTTTTCACATCATGAAAAATACCGAACCACGACTCATTTTTGGCATACAAAGCTGCTAGCTTTTTTCTTAAAACATAACATACTCCATTTTTCCGCTTCTCTGCTTTTTGCCCTTCTCCTAAATGATGTCAAAATTTCACCCATTCAGCTCAAATGCTTCCTGCTACATAAAATCTTCAACCACACACATCAGAATTGCAGCCTAAAAAATTACATGCTTCCTTGTATTTTAATTAGTTGTATATGTGCCTGCTTTTCTACTGTACCTATCTATTCAATAAATTATTAAGTTGAATTTTCAAATAAATACTAATCATAAACCTCTTTATTTGTAAAAATAGAGAAGATAGATTCCTATAGAAGTGATGCAGAACAAAATTCCGTCAGAACCAATATGGACTTTCGGCCTCATGTCACAAGCATGCATCTTTAGGCTCCTGCTTTCTTTTCTTTTACCCTTTATGCATTTTCAATCCACTCGAAGCCCTCTCCCATAGGATCCTAATCACTGAGAAAACTCTAATTCTGTCAACCATGCTGGTCACTGCCAGTCTGCATCTACTGAAATGCACTTTTTATTATCCCATTCAGGAACAACTCTCAATCTGAGACAAAACTGTACAGATGGAATATAGGGGGGTAATATGTCTCTTTTCTGGAAACTGTACAACATTGAGACACTCTAGGGTACTGATTTATGAAAATTAGATTCCTTTGAATATACTTCCTAGGGGCATTTTCATCCAGCTCATCTGAAGACCAGGCCTCTGCTTGTGTTGTACAGTAAGAGATGATAACCGTGAATATTTCTGAGAAGTTAGCCTGGGAGGTGATTACCAAGAAAAAAGAGAATGACTGGGGGGAGGGGATGGGTGAACAGAAATTTGGCACTTTTTAAAAACATTCCTACATTTTTTGTGACTAATTCCTGTCCAGTTAAAAAATATGACATGGATTTCAAGCCTTAGCAAGGCACAAGAATCATCCCGTATAACTTTTAAAAATGCATATTCTCAATTCCTACAGTGATTATTTTCAGAATGTCCAGGGCTGAGGCCCATGTACTGTTTTTAAAGCTTCTCAGATACTTTGGAAGTAACCCGTCCTTAGATCGGCTGGGAACTAATAAATCTTTGGCATATACTTAATGACATGTTTTCTGATTTACCAGAATACAAGCGGAGCTCGTTTTATTGTGCTTCACTTTATTGTGCTTTGAAGATATTGCATTTTTTTTAAGGTTTGTAGCAGCTTGGCATCAAGTTGAAGGTTTATGGTTTATGAAGGTTTATGGCAATTGAAGGTTTATGGCAACTTGGCATCAAGCAAGTCTATAGGCTCTATTTTTTCCAACAGCATTTGCTCACTTCGGGTCTCTGTGCCACATTTTGGTAATTCTCAAAATATTTCAAAGTTTTTCATTATTATTATTTGTTAATGTGATTTGTGGCCGGAGATCTTCGATGTTACTATGGCAAAAAGATTACGACTTACTGAAGGTTCAGGTGATGGTTAGCATTATTTAGCAGTGAAGTATTTTTTAATTAAGATGTGTACTTTTTTAGACATAATGCTATTACACACTTAATAGATGACAGTATAGTGTAAACATAACTTTATATGCACTGGGAAGCCAAAAAAAAAAAAAACTGGCTCACTTTATTGGGATACTCGCTTTATTGCGGTGGTCTGAAACTGAGCTTTCAATATCTCTGAGATATGCCTTTATTGTCCAGACTTTAGAATGTCTTTCTGAAATTTCTTGAGATGAAATCCTCATGCAGAAAGGCTTTTAGATTTCATTCTATGATAGTAACAGAGCATAAAGTATAGATTTGTAGATTTTCTGAAATGGACTTTAATTCAGTTGGTTTTTTGAATCTAACCTGAAGAACCTTAAAAATTATTCATGCCCTTAATTAGTACACATATATATGTATGAATTAATCCCAAAGTTTCAAAATATCACAATTAGAATACAAACATATTCATCATACTTTGTAATAATTAAATGCTTTTTTTAGAAAATGGAATTCTTTAAATTTTTATCACCCCTGAAAGTACTAACAATTTAATGTTGTTCTGCTGATTTTTAAATGATGAACTAATAATGCAGTTTCTAACTTGCCTTTCTTTATAGTGTCCATTGCTTCAAAGACAGAACAATTTACAAAAACAGAAACCCCCAAATAAAGAAAAGGATGAAATTCATAAATTAAAACATGCAGACATTATATTTGAAGGGCACTTAGACTTTATAAGTCTATTGTTCCCTAGAATACATGAAACTCTTACCTATCTGTGAGAGTAAAATTTAATGAACTTTTTAGACTAATTTCTACCTTATCTTTAAATGACCGTATTTAATCAGAAAGGAAATAAAAATCAGTACCTACTTGGAATAGGTTAAATTTAGACTTAATTTTCATCCCTATTTAGTCTAAATTTTATTTATTTAACATAGATCTTTAATGATTATTTAATTGATTTCATGTGTGAGTTTATTCTATAATGAGTTAGAGGAAGAATATGTGCCCCTTTTTGATTAGTCAAAATATTTTTATAGCACACATTTCCAAATTGTAAATAAATACAGAATATTTTAAAACATTTTTAAATTGAGAGATCCTAAGTTATTGACATTTCTTATATGAGTAGAAATATTTTTCTTCAAAGATATTGTAAGACCTTCTGCCAATCATGATTTAGAATTTTAAGTAATCAATATTTATTGTTTAGGAACCTATAAGATTGCTTTTATATTTAACTTTTGTTAAAAAATTATTTGACTTTTTAAAATGTGACTTAAAAATTTTTTTTTATTGAAGTATAGTTGAATTATAATGTGTTTAAAGTTTGACTTTTGACTAAAAGATTTCATACTCAATTTTCTTCTTGGTAATACAGAATGATGTTTTTGGAAGAACACAACGTACATATCTAAATCAGAATTAGTATTTTCTCTCTTTTTGAGGTTATGTCAGTGCTGGGTTATTCAACTAAGCATAAGCTAAGGGTACCATCAAAACAATATCAATATAGCTATACTTACAGTGATATAAATGGATAAAGAGAAATGATTAGATGTTTAATATCATTTAAGTATTCATTATGAGAAAAATCAAATACAGAACTAATTAAAAATATTTCACTTGTTTTACAGAGTGGTTTATCTTGATTCAAAATTTGGGTCTGGAGCAATATCTTTCTGTTCTTAAGAGTCTCTATAAGCATAATTGGGCTCTTGGTCAACTGTTTCTATCTTAGATTCCATGGTATCCGTATGTTTATCTATAAAATAAAGTGGAGAGTTGAAACTGTGATGCCTAAAACATTCTTTATTCCTTAAGCAAGTCGCAACTCTTGTGATTTCATTGGAAAAATAGAAACCTGAAGAAGTATTTCTGTAACTTTATCAGAGGAACACAAATCGATGTATTTAAAGGAAAGCTTAACTTGAGTTTAGACAGGTAAATCAGTTTAGGAGACATTGTGTAATATCTAGTGTATCCAAGTTTTGATACTTGAAAGTTGACTATGAATTGATGTTTCTACCTTGATTTAGCTAATAAATTTCTCATCATACGTACTATATTCCAGGCAAGGGGCTAGAAATATCATGATCAACAAGGCCACGTTCTTGCTCTTGGGAATTTCACAGACTTGAGTTTCTTATCCAATAAAGCCAAGCTCTATAAAAAGAGCTAGTTTAAGATACTGCAGATTAGGAACAAAGATGGCAGAGTAGAAGGACGTGCTGTCACTCTCTCTTGCGAGAACACCAGAATCACAACTAGCTGCTGGACAGTCATCGACAGGAAGACATTGGAACTCACCAAAAAAGACATCCCACATCCAAAGACAAAGGAAAAGCCAAAATGAGACGGGAGGGGGGGTGTAATCACAGTAAAAGCAAATCCCGTAAACTGCTGGGTGGGTGACTCACAGACTGGAGAACACTTATACCACAGAAGTCCACCCACTGGAGTGAAGCTTCTGAGCCCCATGTCAGGTTCCCATCCTGGGCGGTCTGGCAACAGGAGGAGGAATTCCTAGAGAATCAGACTTTGAAGGCTAGTGGAATTTGATTTGCAGGACTTCAACAGGACTGGGGGAAACAGAGACTCCACACTTGGAGGGCACACACAAAGTAGTGTGAGTATCGGGACCCAGGGGAAGGAGCAGTGACCTCAGAGGAAACTGAACTAGACCTGCCTGCTAGTGTTGGAGGGTCTCCTGCAGAGGCTGGCGGTGGCTGTGGCTCACTGTGGGGACAAGGACACTAGCAGCAGAAGTTCTGGGAAGTATTCCCTAGTGTGAGCCTTTCCATAGTCCACCATTAGCCCCACCAAAGAGCCCAGGTAGGCTCCACTGTTAGGTTGCCTCAGGCCAAACAACCAACAGGGAGGGAACTCAGCCCCACCCATCAGCAGTCAAGCAGATTAAAGTTTTACTGAGCTCTGCCCACCAGAGCAACACTCACCTCTACCCACTACCAGTCCCTTCCATCAGGAAACTTGCACAAGCCTCTTCGATAGCCTCATCCACCAGAGGGCAGACAGCAGAAGCAAGAAAACTACAATTCTGCAGCCTGTGGAACAAAAACCACATTCACAGAAAGATAGACAAGATGAAAAGGCAGAGGGCTATGTACCAGATGAAGGAACAAGATAAAACCCCAGAAAAACAACTAAATGAAGTGGAGATAGGCAACCTACCAGAAAAGGAATTCAGAATGATAGTGAAGATGATCCAGGACCTCAGAAAAGGAATGGAGGCAAAGATCAAGAAGATGCAAGAAATGTTTAACAAAAGAATTAAAGAAGAAGAATTAAAGAACAAACAAACAGAGATGAACAATACAATAACTTAAATGAAAACTGCACTAGAAGGAATCAACAGTAGAATAACTGAGGCAGAAGAACGGATGAGGCAGAAGAACGGGTAAGTGACCTGGAAGACAAAATGGAAGACTTCACTGCTGTGGAACAGAGTAAAGAAAAAAGAATGAAAAGAAATGAAGACAGCCTAAGAGACCACTGGGACAACATTAAATGCAACAACATTCACATTATAGGGGTCCCAGAAGAAGAAGAAGAGAGAGAAAGGACCCGAGAAAATATTTGAAGAGATTATAGTTTGAAACTTCCCTAATGTGAGAAAGGAAATAGCCAACCAAGTCCAGGAAGCACAGAGAGTCCCATACAGGATAAACCCAAAGAGAAACATGCCGAGACACATAGTAATCAAACTGGCAAAAATTAAAGACAAAGAAAAATTATTGAAAGCAGCAAGGGAAAAATGACAAATAACATACAAGGGGACTCCCATAAGGTTAACAGCTGATTTCTCAGCAGAAACTCTACAAGCCAGAAGGGAGAAAGTGATGAAAGGGAAGAACCTACAACCAAGATTACTCTACCTGGCAAGGATCTCATTCAGATTCGATGGAGAAATCAAAAGCTTTACAGACAAGCAAAAGCTAAGAGAATTCAGCACCACCAAACCAGCTCTACACCAAATGCTAAAGGAACGTCTCCAAGTGGGAAACACAAGAGAAGAAAAGAACCTACAAAAACAAACCCAAAACAATTAAGAAAATGGTCATAGGAACATACATATCGATAATTACCTTAAACGTGAATGGATTAAATGATCCAACCAAAAGACACAGGCTTCTAGAATGGATACAAAAACAAGACCCATATATATGCTGTCTACAAGAGACCCACTTCAGACCTACGTACACATACAGACTGAAAGTGAGGGGATGGAAAAAGATATTCCATGCAAATAGAATACAAAGGAAAGCTGGAGTAGCAATACTCATATCAGATAAAATAGATTTTAAAGAATGTTACAAGAGACAAGGAAAGACACTACATAATGATCAAGGGATCAATCCAAGAAGAAGATATAATAATTATAAATATATATGCACCCAACATAGAAGCACCTCAACACATAAGGCAACTGCTAACAGCTATAAAAGAGGAAATCGACAGTAACACAGTAATAGTGGGGAACTTTAACACCTCACTTACACCAATGGACAGATCATCCAAAATGAAAATAAATAAGGAAAGACAAGCATTAAATGACACAATAGACCAGATAGATTTAATTGGTATTTATAGGACATTCCATCCAAAAACAGCAGATTACACTTTCTTCTCAAGTGCAAACGGAACATTCTCCAGAATAGATCACATCTTGGTTCGCAAATCAAGCCACAGTAAATTTAAGAAAGCTGAAATCGTATCAAGCATTTTTTCTGACCACAATGCTATGAGATGATTAGAAATGAATTACGGGGAAAAAAAACATAAAAAACACAAACACATGGAGGCTAAACAATACGTTACTAAATAACCAAGAGATCAGTGAGGAAATCAAAAAATACCTAGAGACAAATGACAATGAAAACACGATGATCCAAAATCTATGGGATGCAGCAAAAGCAGTTGTAAGAGGGAAGTTTATAGCTATACAAGCCTACCTCAAGAAAAATCTCAAATCAACAATCTAACCTTACACCTAAAGGAATTAGAGAAAGAGAAACAAACAAAACCCAAAGTTAGCAGAAGGAAAGAAATCATAAAAATCAGAGCAGAAATAAATGAAATAGAAACAAAGAAAACAACAGCAAAGATCAATAAAGCTAAAAGCTGGTTCTTTGAGAAAATAAACAAAATTGATACAGCATTAGCCACACTCATCAAGAAAAAGAGGGAGAGGACTCAAATCAATAAAATTAGAAATGAAAAAGCAGAAGTTACAACAGACACCACAGAAATACAAAGCATCCTAAGAGACTACTACAAGCAACTCTATGCCAATAAATTGGACAACCTGGAAGAAATGCACAAATTCTAGAAAGGTCTAACCTTCCAAGACGGAACCAGGAAGAAATAGAAAATATGAATAGACCAATTACAAGTAATGAAATTGAAACTGATTAAAAATCTTCCAACAAACAAAAGTCCAGGACCAGATGGATTCACAGGTGAATTCTATCAAACATTTAGAGGAGAGCTAACACCCATCCTTCTCAAACTCTTCCAAAAAATTGCAGAGGAAGGAACACTCTGAAACTCATTCTATGAGGCCACCATCACCCTGATACCAAAACCAGACAAAGATACTACAAAAAAAAATTAACAGACCAATATCACGGATGAATATAGATGCAAAAATCCTCAACAAAATACTAGCAAACAGAATCCAACAACACATTAAAAGGATCATACACCATGATCAAGTGGGATTTTTCCCAGACATGCAAGGATTCTTCAATATATGTAAATCAATCAATATGATAAACCATGTTAACAAACTGAAGAATAAAAACCATATGATCATCTCAATAGATGCAGCAAAAGCTTTTGACAAAATTCAACACCCATTTATGACAAAAGTCTGCAGGAAGTGGGCATAGAGGGAACCTACCTCAACATAATAAGGGCCATATACGACAAACCAACAGCAAACATCATTCTCAATGATGAAAAACTGAAAGTATTTCCTCTAAGATCAGGAACAAGAGAAGGATGTCCACTCTCACTACTATTCAACATAGTTTTGGAAGTCCTAGCCATGGCAGTCAGAGAAGAAAAAGAAATAAAAGGAATACAAATTGGAAAAGAAGAAGTAAAACTGTCACTTTTTGAAGATGACATGATACTATACATAGAGAAATCTAATGATGCCACCAGAAAACTACTAGAGCTAATCAATGAATTTGGTAAAGTAGCAGGATAAAAAATCAATGCACAGAAATCTTTTGCACTCCTATACACTAATGATGAAAAATCTGAAAGAGAAATTAAGGAAACACTCCCATTTACCATTGCAACACAAAGAATAATAAACCTAGGAATAAACCAACCTAGGGAGACAAAAGACCTGTATACAGAAAACTGTAAGGCACTGATGAAAGAAATTAAAGATGGTACCAACAGATGGAGAGATATACCATGTTCTTGGATTGGAAGAATCAATATTGTGAAAATGACTATACTACCCAAAGCAATCTACAGATTCAATGCAATCCCTATCAAATTATCAATGGTAATTTTTACGGAATTAGAACAAAAAAATCTTAAAATTTGTATGGAGGCACAAAAGACCCTGAATGGCCAAAGCAGTGCTGAGGGAACGAAACGGAGCTGGAGGAATCAGACTTCCTCACTTCAGACTATACTACAAAGCTACATTAATCAAGACAATACGGTACTGGCACAAAAACAGAAACATAGATCAATGGAACAAGATAGGAAGCTCAGAGATAAACCCACGTACCTGTGGTCAACTAATCTATGACAAAGGAGGCCAGGATACACAATGGAGAAAAGACAGTCACTTCAATAAGTGGTGCTGGGAATACTGGACAGCTACATGTAAATGAATGAAATTAGAACACTCCCTAACACCATACACAATAATAAACTCAAAATGGATTAGAGACCTCAATGTAAGATTGGACACTAAAACTCTTAGAGGAAAACTTAGAAAGAACAGTCTTTGACAGAAATCACAGCAAGATCTTTTTTGATCCACCTCCCAGAGTAATGGAAATAAAAACAAAAATATACAAATGGGACCTAATGAAACTTAAAAGCTTTTGCACAGCAAAGGAAACCATAAACAAGACGCAAAGACAACCCTCAGAATGGGAGAAAATATTTGCAAACGAATCAACAGACAAATGATTATCTCCAAAATATATAAACAGCTCATGCAGCTCAATATTAAAAAAACAAACAACCCAATCCAAAAATGGGCAGAAGACCTAAATAGACATTTCTCCAAAGAAGACATACAGATGGCCAAGAGGCCCATGAAAAGTTGCTCAACATCACTAATTATTAGAGAAATGCAAATCAAAACTACAATGAGGTTATCACATCACACCAGTTAGAATGGGCATCATCAGAAAATCTACAACCAACAAATGCTGGAGAGGGTGTGGAGAAAAGGGAACCCTCTTGTACTGTTGGTGGGAATGTAAATGGATACAGCCACTATGGAGAACAGTATGGAGGTTCCTTAAAAAACTAAAAATAGAATTACCATATGATCCAGCAATCCCACTACTGGGCATATACCTAGAGAAAACTATAATTCAAAAAGACACATGCACCCCAGTGTTCACTTCAGCACTATTTACAATAGTCAGGTCATGGAAGCAACGTAAATGCCTGTCAACATACGAATGGATAAAGGTGTGGTACATATATACAGTGGAATATTACTCAGCCAAAAAAGGGAACGAAATTGGGTCATTTGTAGACACGTAGATGGACCTAGAGACTGTCATACAGAGTGAAGTAAGCCAGAAAGAGAAAAACAAATATCGTATATTAACGCATATACGTGTAACCTAGAAAAATGGTACAGATGAACTGGTTTGCAGGGCAGAAATTGAGACACAGATGTAGAGAACAAACGTATGGACACCAAGGGGGGGAAAGCGGCAGGGTGGTGGGGGTGTTGGTGTGATGAATTGGGCAACTGGGATTGACATGTATACACTGATGTGTATAAAATTGATGACTAATAAGGACCTGCCTATAAAAAAAATAAAATTCAAAAAAATATATACTGCAGATTTTGTGAAGGTAGGCACTCACTTTATTTTGTGTGTGAAGTTGTTTTTTTTTTTAATAAATTTATTTATTTTTGGCTGCATTCGGTCTTCATTGCTGCATGAGGGCTTTCTCTAGTTGCACCGAGTGGGAGCTACTCTTGGTTGCAGTGCGTGGGCTTCTCATTGCAGTGGCTTCTCTTGTTCGGAGCATGGGCTCTAGGCACACCAGCTTCAGTAGTTGTGGTGCACGGGCCTAGCAGGTGTGGCTCGTGGGCTCTGGAGCACAGGCTCAGTAGTTGTAGCACACGGGCTTAGTTGCTCCACAGCATGTGGGATCTTCCCTGACCAGGGCTCAAACCTGTGTCCCGTGAATTGGCAGGCGGATTCTTAACCACTGTGCCACCAGGTAAGTCCCTAGACACTCACTTTAAAGAACAGCCTTTAAAACTCTTGAGTCCACCTGATTACTTTTCTTGTACTCATTGAAGTTATTAAGTACCTGATAAAAAACACCAAGAGGTTGCACTATAAGGAATATTTCACCTAAATATGCAATATTAGACCAATGAACATGGACTGTCATATTTCTAGCATTATGGAGAGTTCTAGGTTAGGTGCAGGTGCCCCTTCAAGAAAGCTTGATATTAATGTTTCAGTCTCAGCAATAAAACAGCACTTCATGTGTTACTTATAAAGGAAGATTTATTACCTTCATATCCTCTTAATAATTTATTTCTTCCTTTCATCAGGTATAATCTCATACCACAGCCCTTCGGCCTTAAAGAGTAATTTAATCTTCTTAGCTCAGAAAACCTTTTAAGCCAATCCTTGACACTGAGTAAAAAGTAGATAGTTTCATTAAGAGTATGCTGTACTTGAAGTTCAGCTTCAGTTTATCATGTATCTGCAGGAGCTGAGCGGGTAGAAACCAGATCCTTTGGCTTCCAACTTCCTTGTGAATAGACTTCCTTTAAATAAGAAAGAAGAGAAAAGAGACTGAAGTAGGTCCACACCAGGGCTTGAGGCTCAGGAAAATGTTGTTAACAGGAGATAGGAGGTAGCCCTTGACGAGATGTAATTTACACTGATCTTGGGAGATCTGTATAGTAAGAGTATGTGGATTCACTTCATCCACAAGCTGAATAAGGAGGTCTATTGTTCTACTAACAGAGGTTCATCTTTAATTATTTGCAGTTGTATTTTTACTGAGGAAGAAAATGATAATGTTATCTACCTATTTCTGTATATATTTATTATTTTTATTTAAATTAAGAGTTTGGGTTTCCCTGGTGGCGCAATGGTTGAGAGTCTGCCTGCCGATGCAGGGGACACGGGTTCGTGCCCCAGTCCAGGAAGATCCCACATGCTGCGGAGTGGCTGGGCCCGTGAGCCATGGCCACTGAGCCTGTGAGTCCGGAGCCTGTGCTCCGTAACGGGAGAGGCCGCAACAGTGAGAGGCCCGTGTGCTGCAAAAAAAAAAAAAAAAAAAAAAAAAAAGTTATGCTACAGAGTTTCTCATGAATGAAAGGAAAATATCTGAAAAACAGTTACATTACAAAGATGAAAATGAGTATCCTGAATGTTTCATGAAAACTCACCCAGAAGGCACTACGTATTTTGGAATCAGCTGGCATGGATGCCTCAGGACACATAAACAATGTAACTGAATTGAAGAAATTTCAGAAGTCTTAGAGCCTTAAAATATTTCACCTTTTAGAAAAGATTTATTGAAGTAAATAAAATAAAATTTGGCTAAATTGAAAAATATAATGGGATGGAAGCATGGAACATCTATGATTATTATTTTTTTAAATTTTAGCTTTACTGAGCTATAATTGACAAATAAAATTGTAAGATACTTAAAATGTACATTGTGGTGATTTGATATAGATATACACTTTGAAAGGATTCCCCTTATCAAGCTAATTAACACATCTGTCACCTCACATATTTATCACTTTTTTTGGTGAAATGATTATTCTTGATCAAAGAATCTGTCAGTGGATACTTAGGTGTTTTCCTCACCACCAAGTAAGGTGAAACAGAGAAGTATATGAATATACTATGAGAAGGTCATGCAAAACAATTTGCAAAAAACTTGAAGTATTTTCTTTATCATTCATTTATTCATTCAACCTAGATATATGTATAGAGTGAAAACACTGATTACATATACACATAGGAGCCAGAGGATACAATGATAAAGAAGTAAGGTTTCTACACTCAAAGAGATTAAGATATAGCAGTCAAGACCTGTATATTAACAAGAATCTAACATAGATGTTTATGGAAGGAAGAGAAAACTTTTCGATAAAAACAAACAAAATCTATTAAAACATGGACAGAGGATCTTAAACAGACATTTTTTTCCAAAGAAGACATTCAGATGGCCAAAAGGTACATGAAAAGATGCTCAGCATCACTGATCATGAGGGAAATGAAAACCAAACCATAATGAGATATCTATCACCTTACACCTGTTAGAATGGCTATTATCAAAAAGAGAAGCAATGACCAGTGTTGGTGAGAATGTGAAGAAGAGAGAATCCTTGTGCACTGTTGGTAGGAATGTTCAGCCAATATGAAAAATAAAATGGAAGTTCCACGAAAAATTAAAAATAGAACTACCATATGGTCCACCAATTCCACATCTGGGTTTATATCCAAAGGAAATAAAAACAAGATATTGAAGAGATGTCTGCACTCCCATGTTTATTACAGCATTATTCACAATCGCCGAGAAATGGAAACAGCAAAAGTGTTCATCGATGGATGAATGGATAAAGAAGATAGGAGTTACACACAACACACACACACACACACACACAATGGAATACCATTCAGCCACGGGAAAGGAAATCGACCCTGAGGGCATTATGCTAAGTGACATAAGTCAGAAAGAGAAATAAATATACTGTTTGATCTCACTTATATTTGGAATCTAAAAAAGTGGATCTCTTAGAAACAGAAAGTAGAATGCTGGTTACCAGGGGTTTGGTGGGGTTGAGGGGCGGGTTGAGGAAGTGTTGTCTAAGGCTACAAACTGACGAGTAATAGATAATATGATAATATAAGTCCTGGAGATTTAAGGCACAGAATAGTGATTATAGTCAACGGTACTGTATTATAAATTTCAAAGCTGATAAGAGACTAGGTCTTAACTATTCTTACCACAGCAAAGAAATGATGTGACATGAAAGAGGTGTTAGCTAACGCTAAAGTGGTAATCACACTGTGATGCTGAAATGTATCAAATCGACATGTTGTACACCTTAAACTTACCCAATGTTTAAGTCAGTGCATCTCAAGTTTTTTAAAAAAAGAAAAGAGAAACTTCAAGGGCAACATCACTGAAAAGTTACCCTATGAAAAGTGCTTTGAAAGAAGCATAATACTTTGAAAGGTAGATGTTTTGAAGGAAGGTACTCCAGGCAGAAGTAAAAATAGCACAAACAAAACCAGGGACACAAAAACATACAGGATATGTTCAAAGAAAATGAGTAACAGGCTGTAGATTTAAAGTACATTCAGATAAATAATACAAAATGAGGTAGAAAGGTGAATTTCAGTCAGATTTTAAGAAGATTAAAGATAGCTTAAAAATAGCTTGTTCTCTACAGGAAATCCACAGAAATTTTAAGTTATACTTAAAGAAGAGAATGGCTAAATGCAGGGACATGAGTTAGGAAATTTGGCCACAGTCCAAGTAAAGGAAAATGAGAACTAAATCTAACAAAACACACTGAGAATGGTAGAGAGGAAAGGTTAAAAGGAAGTCACCAAAAAAAACCCAAAACCACAAAGAATTCTTCCTTCCAGTTTATAATTGACATATAGCAAGTATAAGTTTGAGGTGCACAGCATAAAGATCTGACTTACATACATCGTGAAGTGACCACAATAAGTTTAGTGAACGTCCATCATCTCATGGAGATACAAAATTAAAGAATAGAAAAAAAATTTTTTGTGATAAGAACTCTTAGAATTTCCTATATTAACAACTTCCATATATAATGTACAACAGTTAACTATATTTATCATGTGGGACATCACTTCGCTAGTACTAATCTTATAACTGGAAATTTGTACCTTTGGACTGCCTTCCTCACCATTTCCTCTCCTTCCAACCCCGTCCCCTCTGGTAACCACAGATCTGATCTTTTTTTTTTTTTTTTCTATGAGTTTGTTTGTTTGAGAAATCAAAGAATGTGAAAACCAGAGTTAGAAAGACGAAAAGAGCAGCATCAAGGATTACTCTTAGGTTTCAGGTAGTGATTAACTTAGAAAATGATTGTACTATGAATAAAAACTGAAAAGAAAGAAGAAGAAACTAACTTGGAGTAAAGGACCATAAAAATGATAAAATCTGTTTTGGTTATGCTGATCATTTCAGAATATTTAAGTAAAAATAATAAACAAGTATGTGGATATATTATTTTGAAGCATGAGACAGGTCTCTGGGATCCTGAAGAAATAAGATCTATTCACCTAGTGGCAGACACCAGTAGTATGCAGCAAGGAGATAAGATAGACTCTTGGAGATGGGTGCTCTTGGGCACTAAGTGGGGATAATGGCTGTTAGAGCACATATTAAAATATTTACGTCATGGTAGCTTGGAAATTTAGTAAGTTGAATATCATTTACTCAATAAATAATAGTTCTTATTTTCTCTATAGAAGCAAGTTAGTGGATGGTCAGAGAGCTAAAAATATGATGTGGAAGCAAGGGTGAGTGAACTTCAAGAAACAGAGATGGTTACCATTGTCAAAGAGTAAAGAGAAGTCAATGAAAGTGAAGATCGGGAAAAGTTCACAGATTTATTATTAAGCATTTATAGTGAAAGTTAACTGACAAGAAGTGAGAGGACGATGGGATCGTGGGGAAAGCACTAGAGCTACTCTTTCAAGAAGTTTGGTCTCAGGAGGACAAGGCACAGTGATACTTTGAAAGACTGTCAGTGCGAGGAAAGGCTTTTCCAGAAGGAAAAATTTAAGCCCATTAGTAGGGAGAGCAAACGTTAAGAAAGGGAAAAACAGAAAATGGTGACTTAATAGAATGAGTTTTCAAGAAAGGAAGAAAAGGTTAATGTCAAAGTCCAGCTAGACAATTTAGCACTAAAAATTGAAGGAATTATGGATGTTTTCTTCTTTGAGACAGGAATGAAGAGTAAGATGTTAGTTATAGATGTGAGCAGTAGTGAGAGGGAAGTGGGACTTAACAAAAGAGATTTATAGTGTAATTAGCACTGTTTACCTACTTTCTCCAGAAATGCTGACATAGTCAGAAAGCAGTGGAGGTAGACCATAAGGACTACACAGATTTGGGGTTTATTAGAAAACAGGTAGCAGAAGTCAAACAAGTGAGAGCTTTTAGAGTATTAATGAGACCAATGAGAAAAATGAAGTCAAAAAGAGGTTGACAAACCAGAAGTATAAAGATGATTCAAGGAATTAGACCTCACAGTGAGAACAAAGTTCAAGTTAGTTGCTAATGAAGGCAAAGAAAGAGTGGAAAGTAAGATAGTTCTGTCAGATAAGGAAATTTCAAAGTTCAAAATCCATAATATTGATCAAGACTCAGAGTGAGCAAAAGAGTAAGCTCTTATTGATCCAGAATGTTTGAGGCATGAGATATCTGATTAAGTAAATATACTGACTTAGAATTAGCATTACAGATGTAAAAATATCTATGTAACATATTCCTACAAATAATTAAATACATGGGATTTTGCTAGATGAACTATTATTTTATTCCCAACAGTCATGGAAATATCTGAAATGTTAGACATCTGAGTTCCAAGTCAGTATTAGTGATAAGTTTAAGTAATATGAAGTAATGTACATCTATTTATATGCCTATCTTTCCTTATCTAATTATCTACATATATATATATATATATATATATATATATATATATATATATATATATATATACTTTAAAAAAATCTGTGTCTATATCTTTAAAATATTCTGGGTGGATTCCATAGACCTAGAAGAGCTTGTAAAAGCTCTTCTTACAAGTTGCCATCTTCTTTAACAGGTATATTAGACTTTGCTAGGAGACTGAAAAGAAGGATGGTGAGTTGATTCTATATTCACTCAGTAGTATGTATCATATAAATTTAATGCAAAGCAAAGTGTACTTTAGTTGGTCATTGGAAAACCAAGAGGCAGAAAGATCTTGGAGGACAACATTAACTGGGAGAAAAACATAGGAAATTAAAAAAAGACAATAGGATAATCAAGGGCCATAGGAGGTTTTCTTTCCCTGGGGAAGGCTGAACTAGACATGGATAAAGTCAGTTAAATGCAAAGCTCAGGACCCCTCTCTTTCCTCATTTTTCAACTATTTACTGTGGTATTTTCTACGTTATATTTTTGATACGCAAAGGGATCTAGAGCATGGGTAGTCAATTTTCACAAAGTAAATAATACATATAATTCAAACTTTACTGAATAAGTAAGTTCAGTCTTTAATGAGTCAGAAGAACTTCCGTGATGAGGGTTGAAGATAGATTGCTTCTCAGAGAAATTAAAGCTAGTCTATCTTAATTCATGCCGACCAATCTATATTGTGGAATTCAATTTGCCACTTAGCACCAGGCATTTATAAGAAAAAAAAAAAAAAAGAGGCATAATTGTTAACTGTGTCAGACAAGGAAGGAAGTGGCATAAACTATTTTGTCATCTATATTTCAGTGGTTTGCACTGGATGAGGTGCCAAAAGGCTTGACATTAGTTGTTCTAACTGGACCACAACTTGGGTAAATTACTTAAAGACCCCCCCAAACTAAAGTCTTTTGTGTTAAGGAAAGGTAGCAGTAGGGTTTGTTTTTTAGGAGTCCATTTGGTTAAGGGAAACTAAATTCCAGTAAGCACGAGAGCCAAAAATATAAGAGAAATGTTTCCCTCTCCTGGAACAGTTCAAAGAGGGGCAGTTCAGGGCTGGTAGGTGGCTCTGCCATCCTCAGTCAGCACCAAGTTCAAACCAGAAGACGAAGCAGAGGAGAGAGCCCTGGGCAAACATCTTTAAAGAGACAACAAAATGACTTGGAAGTAGCAAATATCACTTTCATTAATATCTCACTAGCTTAAAATTAGTCCCTGGCCACAACTAAGGAAGGAAGAAAGCATGTGTAATACAGTCTTTAATAAAGTATCCATGGACAAAATGAAGACAGAGAGGGTGGATGGTGGGGACAGTTGTTTTCTCTACCACTTCTCTCAGTTGGCAGAGATGTGTGCTAATTTCAGCAGCTCCACTTTATAGATACACCTTGGATGTTCTCTGTTTTTGTTTTTTAGTGTTTTTCCCACTTTCTCATCTTTATTCTTTGTAGCCAGACGTGCTTTTGAGTCATTTATTTCTGTTCAAGTTGTTATACCTGTCTTAGTCTACTTAGGCATGACTATACAGAGAGAATCATAGAGCCATATAACATTTCTATACTGTTTACAGTTACAAGACATTTTCCTATCTTTTTCTGTACTCGAGAATACCTTGTGAGCAAAGCAGGGCAGGTGTTATTATTTCTATTTTTTCAGATCATCCCTGGATCAGAAATTTTTCATTTTCAGTTTTCAAACATGCGTTGAAAGGCCACTGTGTCAGCTGTTATTCCAGGGGCATGGGGATGGGAAGCTAAAACAAGTTATTTGCCTACCAGGGGCTTCCAAAGTAACACAGAAAAAAGAAACATAATTCATCACTGTGATACTATGGTAACTATGATACCAGTAGAAGATACAGTGAGTAATGGAAGGTAGAAATGGTTTCAGTACTCAACGGTGAACAAGCACCCAGGTTATCTGCATTTGATTCCAGGGCTGCTTTCATGAGAAAATGAGATTCTGGTTAGAAATGCTATTGGAATTCAGGAAAGGAAAGAACACCAGCGTATGCTAGAACTCAGAGTAAGGGGGGTTCCATTTTGGCTTTAGAGACTAGGTTAATGGCTGGCTAGGTACAGGGAAGAAGGGGGACCATTCTGAAGAAGGTGATTATATTTGTAAAGCACGAACTTGGCAAGAAGCAGAGCGTTTGGGGATGGAAAGGAGTTACCAGACTGACAGAGGCAGAGCATGTGAACTGGGAAAAAAGGAAGAAGTAAAGCTTCACTCAGAGAATGGCACACAATTATAAGTGACCTTTAATGCCAGGTAGGAGAATTTGCTCTTCATGCAGAAGGCAAGAGGGTGTAGGAGTTTCCTGAGCAGATGAGTGACATAACAATAGCGGTATTTTAGGAAGATTATTATAGTGGAAGGATGGATAAGAGAAGGAGTGAGTATGGGCAGGCTTACCAAGTGAAAGTCTTGGTTTCAGTCTTAGTAGCCAGAATTGAGAAGAAAGGGTAAATCCGAGAGACATTTTGAATAAAAAAATGGCTGAACGCAGTGACAGACTGCCTCTAGGGACTTTCAGAATGAAGAGTGTCAAAAATTACTTTTCTCTTTGTAGTCATTATACTTTTCATCTCATTGTACTTTCCATTAATTCTTTATGACCTGCCATTTAAGCAACAAGAATAATTTAAACTTAGGAAGAAATGTGACTATCATTTTCTGAAAAGTACAATGAAATGAAAGATGTTAAAAGTACACTGCATGTAGTAAGTGCTCAATAAATGTTCATGAAGAAATTAAATTTTAAGATGACCAAATATATAAAGTAAACCTCTCAGGAACTCGCTTTTTGATCTAGCGTTGTCACACTTGAGCTAAGTGAAGCATGAAGTCTAGAACAAAAAAAAAATGAAGATTTTAAAGTGTTTTAAGCAGTGAAATGTCACCAGAAACTGCTTCACAAATGTAAGAAAAGAAATTGACACAATCAGCTTGAAAAGTCATATACTGAAATATAAATGAGAAGTACCCCATCTAATTTTTATAACAGAGGTAAAATACTGGATTGACAAAATTATCTACGTATATATTGATAGTACTAGAGTTCATTTAGAAAAGAAACCATATCTCAAATGAAACAATATCTGTTTAGTGACAAGAAAATAGAAATGAAATATTATCTTTATAAGTGTTCTATATATGATAGTAGCTGAATTGTTATTATGAACAAAAGGTAAGTGAGAAGAAAGACACCGTTAGGTCATTTCACGGGATTAAAACTTCAAATGACAAAGAAATTAATTACAAATACAAAATTCCAATATGTTTAAATCCAGATTATTTCCACAAAATATATAGGCAAGTTTGTTGGAAAATGGCTTCAATTAGCATAATGAGGTACGAAATAATAAAATCATTGCTTGAATGTTAAATATACCATTTTGCTTATTCAGGACAATATATATCTCAGTAAAATTTGATATTTGTAAGTTTATAAAGGTATTTATGGACAACTACAGAAAAATAAGAGAAGCCAAACCAATCAATAATATACACATATATTAATTTCATAAGTAAGAATATTACCACAATCTCCACAAAATTTCTTAGCAAAATATTTCATTTATATTATACATTCAATTAAAATGTTGGAAACATACAAATTGCTGTGAAATGCATCTCTAGTAAGCTAGATGATTTAGAAAATTTCAATTATATTATTCATATGTATTCTGAAATAAGCTATAGAAAAATATCTCCAAAGTATGTATATACCTACGAACTCATTAATTTTCTTCATTTACATGTTCTGTTCAGTATGATTTTATTGAGTCACCCTGGTATTTGTTGATGAATGCAATAAGTTACCCCCTTCTAAAACGTTTCAATGAAATTTATAGTTGGAATTAATCTGATTTCATATTCTTACAAAAATGTTTTGTTCATATTTCTTTTAGAAGACTTACCTAGACATTCTGCTATGAATTAGTCTTCCCTGGAATTTATGAGAAACTCATTCAGTCCTTGTTGAATAAATATATTAAATTTTGAATCCTCTTTCCTCTTTTCCTGGCACCCTGAATATAGAAAGCGCTCAGCAAATAAATTTGAGTCTCTTCATATTTTGGCAGTGCTCTCACCAATATTAAATAACATGCCTATAAGTAGATACATAATTTAGATTTTAAATTTCTTTTTAAACGTATTAAAATATTTTAAATGCCAAAATAGATTTGAACCATCATCAAATTGTCTTAGTTTTACTAAACATAAAATATAGATATTAAGTCTAAAATAAAAATATTTTATCTGGAATAATAGTAATTAAATGACATTTTAAAAAGTTTAAAGTCATGTTTTTCCTAATGCTAAATTTAAAAATTCATTGAAGCTATTTTTTCTTTTATTATTTTCTTGGATGAATATTTGACATAATGAACTCAAAATACAAATCCATGTTTATTTTCATGTCCTTTGGTTTTACTTTAGTATTCAAGTTCTTTGTTTATAATTTAAAATATTTTCCTTAAATAAAAATGTGTATGCAAATCATTTTAAGGTTAAAACTAGATGTAGCTTCCAGTGGTCATTGACACTACTCCCTCATTTTAAAATAAGCTAAAGGATATTTGAATACTGTGTCTTTATCAAGAATATTTATCAGTTGGTTAATGTCAAAACCAGTGCTTAATTATTTTCAGTCCCCCTTTTCTACCCATTAAAAACTTAAGCACTGAATTATGGTCCTGAATATATTTATTGATATATTGTGTATGAAGAGATAATTGAACTTTTAATTTGTCTTCTAAAAAAAGATTTGTTCAATACAATAAAAACACACAAAAGTCAGTTGCCCTGAGTGCATTCCCTTCAGAAGGATATATTTAAAATGACTTCAGGTGCTTCATTAATTCATTCAGTTTCCTACATTGTCTTTTAAGTTCATAAAGAAGTGATGTCTGCCTTTTGGTTTTAAGATACAGTCTTTTCTCAGTCTGGTTTCCTCATTTCTACTTTCCCACTCCAATAAATATATGAAACCTAATAAGGACCAAAAGAGAAAATGCTGATGGTGAAATAATATTTCAGGAGCCCTAAGCGTGAATTCCAGAGACATATAATTTTTTTATTATTATTTTTTTAACATCTTTATTGGAGTATAATTGTTTTACGATGTTGTGTTAGTTTCTGCTGTATAACAAAGTGAATCAGCTATACATATACGTATATCCCCATATCCCCTCCTTCTTGCGTCTCCCTCCCTCCCACCCTCCCTATCCCACCCTTCTAGGTGGTCACAAAGCACTGAGCTGATCTCCCTGTGCTATGCAGCTGCTTCCCACTAGCTATCTATTTTACATTTGGTAGTGTATATATGTCAATGCTACTTTCTCACTTTGTCCCAGCTTCCCCTTCCCCCTTCCCTGTGTCCTCAAGTCCATTCTCTACGTCTGCGTCTTATTCCTAGAGTCTGTCATACAGAGTGAAGTCAGAAAGAGAAAAACAAATACCTTTTGCTAACAATATATATAGAATCTAAAAAAAAAATTGGTTCTGATGAACCTAGGGGCAGGACAGGAATAAATCAAATAAATCAAATCCATAGTAAACATAACTTTAGATACAAGCATGCCAATTAACTGTTGAACTTTTCTTTCTTTTCAATTGATCAGTAATAAAACTCTAACAGACACAGCTCACAAGCTAGTTTAGTAAAATTTCTTAAGATTTGAAATATTTATAGAACTTAGTTTATGGTCATGTTCACCTTTAATCCTTATTATACTTATATCAGAATTGCCTTATTATATATCACACATGGAAAACTAATTCTCAGAGGAGTTAAATCATCTACTCCAAGTGGCAAAATTGGTATGCATCTTAGTTGGAATTTAAACCCAAGTTTTCTGTATAAAACCATTGGATAGTTAGCGGTACTTTCTGCCAAGTCACCTGTTGCAGGTAATTACAATTTGCAACTTTCCTAAAGATTCTTCTCAAGAAGAAACATTTAAGTTTCTGGATGAATAAGAAGTTACATCTTAATAACCTTCAAAACATATCACTACTCCTTGAAATAAGCCTGCAGTTGTCAGTCTCCTGTTGGTTAATTTCCTTTGCTGGGAAGACTTGATCCCATTTTCATTGCTTTCCTGCTGGCAAAAACCTGCTCATGTCAAATCATATATATTAGAGCACTTTTGATTTTCTCTATAATTCATCTATTTTTTTTAATGATAGCAGTATGTGCCCATGTTAAAACTGTAACCTTCAGAACAGGAAAGAGATTTAAGAACAACACAAGAAGACTGTTTTTTCCCCTAAAATTAGAACAGTGGAATAGGTTTTCTCTTAGAGAAGTATATATCACTGTGCTGAAGCTGGTGCTGTATGACCATGTGTAATAGTCATGAGAAGAAACATGCAGCAGTTGAGAGGTGGGTCTAGATTAGTGCTTCTCAAGATTTTCTTATCCAAAGAATCATCTAGTGAATTTATTAAAAGGTGTTTTTTTTTTCTTTGCTCCTGGCTATCTGTGTATCAGCTAGATCCTTAGGTGATTTTTATAATCTGGCATTTTTGGAAACACTACCCTAGAGAGTCACTAACAAAATTTTTAGTTCAGAGAAAGTGGTTGCTTTAGGGCTAGGAATGTGTCTAGTGAGGGCTTTAAGTTGTGCTTAAGCCGTGGTGGATCTGAGCTTGAGGGTTGAAAATGGTTAATGGAATGCATAGGATCTACAGTGTGAAAACAAGAAAGGAAGGAAAAGAGGAGAGAAAGAAAGAAAAAGAAGGGGTCAGTGAGGGATGGAGGGAAGAAGAGAGGAAGGGAGGAAGGAAAAGCTGGACTTAAATGGAAGAGGGATATTTAATACTTAATGTATGTACTAAATTTCAGAGGTATTGAAGGCAGAGTGAAAAAGAAATTAAATATGATTCAAATCCATAGTAAACAAATTGGATCCCTGAACAATATTTTTCTTGTCCTCTGATGTCAGAAAGTGTTTGTGTAGTGGGAAAAGAAGACACAACATTTGATTTCTACAAATCTAGAAAATTCAAGAAAGGCTTGATAGGAGGTGAACAGGAAACCAATTATGAAATACCCAAATCTTTACAATATCTTGCTTTTTTTTTTTTTTTTTTAAGTTAAAGACCGGCTGAGATACACATATACTTTATTTTGTCATAACATTGTTTCGGTAAACTTATAATTCAAATAATTTAAATTATCAAATAATAATTTCTATTTTCAGAGAGGCTAAACAGACTTTAAAGATGACCATGTTCCAAGACTGACATGATTCTCAATTCAAGAGTATAAATAGCTTTTCTGAGTAGCTCTTAGAATGTCAGCCATATAAAACAATCAACAAGACACTTGTCTCTTAATATACAGTAAAATATACTTAAAGTTTCTGCAAGACAAAAAGTTGAAGTTTTTTAATTCAACTTCATTGTTTATGAATAATACATCACAATACAATTTGTATAGTGTCACCAATACCAACTTTATAGTGAATTTCTCTCCTGAGATGATTCAATTTCAGGGAGAGGTCAGTTACCCATATACATGTATTTTCTACATGATGCAATTTGCTGTGCATAAATATGAAAGTATTATAATGATTCATTTTGTTTAATGAACTCAAAATGCAGCTAAATATATTATTAAGCATAATTATAAGACTTAGTTTTCAGGCTTTGTATGAGACGTTTTTAGATTAATATAATTTTATTATACATATTTTATTATAGTTTGACAGTGTATATCCTTAGGATATTTAATATATAGTACTCATAGGCAAATAACAAAATAAATTCCCTAAAACAAAGCATCTTATTTAATGTTTTATCACTTATAAAATACTTGAATAGTTTTCCACGGGAAAATTCTTATTCTGGGTTTCTAGTATTTGTGAAGTTTCAAAGTCTTCCGAATCTCCTGGAAAGGTAGATAATAATGTTGGCTTAAGACAGTATCTGGAATCTTCTCAGATTCAAGTAGAAATGCTACAGAATTCACAATGAACTCCTTTTTTGTTAAGTCCTCAGATTCAGTCTTACCATGGTAAAGCAAAGAGTTTCTAGAGATTTCTCTTGGTGAAATCTGAGCTTTGACCGCATTTCTAAGACACTGATGTATCTCAGCCCATATATATCTTTGGAGGAAATGCCAAAGACAACATTTTGCATGGTTTCTTTCTTTCCTTTACATACTAAAAAAATAATTGAGCAGCTATTATATAGGTTTTTTTTCCTTTTTTGTGTGTGTGCAAAATACTAGGAATAAAAATATGATATGACATGATTACTGTCCTTCAGGAGCTTAGAGTGTCCTGCAGAAAGACATACATTAAAAAAAAAAAAATCCTAAAAAGAAGTAACTCCTTTTTTCATACTAGAGATACAAATGAGGTAATATTTCCATTAAAACTTAAAATTACAATAGATCCAAGCCCCTCAATCCTTTCCCTGCTTTGGGTTTTGCCCTCTGTAAGTAGCTCTAAAGCAATCTAGAGATTTTTACAGTGGAGCTGGGCACCTTCAAATGTCATAGCTGTCAGGCCAGGCCTCTGTTATGTAGGGTTGGAGGTTGGGGAGCATATCAAAGGGAGGTGAATGGCGTCAACCTTACTTTTATTCTGTTCCTAGAAAACAGTTTGCTACCAGAGTGTTAAAACTTCCCAGGTCCTGCTTACTTGGTTCACAGACACGCAGGTTCCCTTGGGCACACCTCACCAGCGTGTGTACATGCTTGTCACAGGCTGTGTCCAGTCCAGCAAGTCCCTCTGCCCCAGGTGCAGGGCTGGCTCAGGGCCCCGGATTTGTTCAATTCACCCTGTGTGGTGACTAATCTTTCATGGGCCTTCTTTCATTAAATAACCCCATAGAGATGCATTTGGAGTATACTCTCTAATACATGATAAAGGAAGGCAATGGGGAAAAGTATAAAATAGATGAATTTCCCTTCAGTCTTTTTCTGCCATCCCTTTGTACCAAAACCATTTCTGTTCTCACACTGCCCTTTAAAATGCTAGTTACACCATTTCTTTATTTTTATAGAGCGCTTTGCAGTTTATGAAGCTAATCCGTATGTTCTTTCCTGAGTAAGAAACTAACACTTTGGTGTGAATTAGTTTAAGGCTTTATCTTCACTAGGTGCAGGGTGCAGATAAGTCAAAATGACGAATATTTTATGACAGTAACAATAGTTAATTTTTAAAAGCATTTACTTTTGACCAGGTAGAGTCATAAGTAGGTTACATGTATTGTTTCATGTAATCTTTAACACTAGGGAGTAACTATCATCATTCTCTTTTACAGATGGGAAAATGAGGCAAACAGAGAGTAAACTGTGAGTGTAGGAGCAGAGCCCAAGCATTAATGCCAGGGCCTGTATACTCATCTCTGGACTACATTGCCTCCCTAGGTAAATTTTCAGGCATCTAGTATTTGTGTGAGGGCAATGGTATTGTGCAGAGGAATGATCAGGCCCCAAAACACACCATGTGGGTGACTGCTTAATTCTAACACTAATCCTATGGGTGACATTCATCTCTATAATAGATTAAGGGAATAGGGCTGACTTATTGAGAGGTGTTCATTGTAATCTACCTAAAACCAACAAGAGACAGAGAACATAATGTCTTACAGTCACTTCAAGGTAAATTAACAAGCTAATAAAAACGTGTAGTCATTAAGATCCATTATTTCAACAAAGATTAGAAACTGGTAAAGGGTATAAAATACAGATTTGATATCTGAAAGCAGCATCAGATTATAAAGTTTTCCTCCTACAAAATGATGTAGATATTAGCAAAGTCCACTAGTTAGGAAAGAGTTTTCTTATTGTTAGCCTCATAGCTTATTCTAATACAATTAGACCCTTAATAATAGTTAAAGAAGGAACTAGCTTCTCAGACACAGGCGGCTGCAAACTAGCTAATTGGGTTCTGGGTCAGTGGGTCTTTTTCTACACGTTTACTGTATATAATAGTGCTTCTCTTGAGGAAAATGCATTGCAATACCTCACTGATTTATTGTCTTTCTACGTATTGTTAATTCAAGGTCTTTGGCATTCAGTGAGGAAATTATGGTGCATCAGGGTACACAGAATATTCTACTTTCCAGAGAAAGGTCAGGAGAAAAAGAAAAGAGAGAATATAAATATAAAACCTTTAAGTCAAGACTAAATCCCAAAGTTATTTCTTGAAATCAAGACTAAATCCCAAAGTTATTTCTTGGTTTGTATAGCCATCAGTCAATACTAATCAATCGCAATTAGTCAGAAGAGAACTAAACCTTACAGCTGCTGAACAGATGGGGAAAAAAAAAAATGAAGCCACCTTCCATGATCAGACAAACAAAACCACATGACCGTTTTCTTCTCATTGATTTTCCTCTTCATTAAGATGTGTTCATTTACTTTCTTTTATTTTGAAGATTCTGCTTAGAATCTTGAAACTAGAATTGTCTTCCATGCAGTATTTTGCTCATTATTATTCTTATACTGAGGTGAATTCCAGACTGGCTTGGGGAAATACTTGTTTATGCTTTTCCCCAAATGCAGATAACCCACAGACCTCTTTTTAGCTCATTCTGGTATTTCATATCCCAAGTACTTCAGCAAATATTTACTCTGATGACAGTATGGAGTATGAAGTAAGTTTAACACATCATTCTTGCCTTCTCATTTGTTAAAATCAGGAGAACTGAAGCCAATACACAAGATAAATAGCAAACTTCATTAGGGTGTGAGTAGTCAAGAGAGTTCAGCCAAGAGGTAGAGCTTGACTGTATTTATAAGACAGATAAAATTTAGATAGAGGAAAAAAAACACAGATATTCCAATTAAGAGAATAGAAGAACACTAAAGAAGACTTGTGGAGGCTGGAATGTGCACTATGTGTTTGTGGGAACAAGTAGGACCTTATCAATCAATCGGCATATTGTAGTTATGCTGAGAGAGGCTTCATTCCATTCCATTCATAAATGGAAAGTGTATACACTATATATGTAATATACACATTTTATATATATTTAGGTATATTTTATATATTATATATATTTTATATAAAATATGTATTATATATATATACACATATAATCTTTTAAATAAGCTTCAAGCTCCTTAAGCATAACGAGTGTATGTCTTGTGTCTAATAGATGTCCAGTAAAAATGGTTGGATAGATGAATGATTATACATCCACACACAGTTTGAAAAGCCAGATAAGACTAATATGTTGAGGCCCATGGCAGGCAAAAAACCTGAAATTTTATCTTAAAACCACAGAAAACAATTGAAAGTTTATCTTGAAGTCCAACTGAAATCTCCCTACTTTATTTTGCATCAATTTAGACATGATCATAATCATTCATCTATTTAACCAATATAATTAAGGGGCTTAGAGCCTAATAAAAAGAAATACATATAGAAATATATTTATAACATGGACAATAAGAGTAATGCTAAAGATATCCATAGGTAGAAAAATGGTGCTGCACTGAATTTAATCGGTATTGGGGGTGGTAAGGGATGAAGTGTGAGGAGTATTATTTAGCCAGATGAAAGAGACAGAAGGCACAGAAGTTACAGAGGCAAGACTTGGTGTCTATGAAACTAGAAGGAGTTCGGTATCTTTATGTTGGACATAAAGTAGATAGGAAGAGGAATGAGATTCGGCTATAGAAGTAAACACAACCCAGATCATGGAAGCCTTTATACACCAGTTAATAGATGAACAACTTCTTGTGGTCTGTGGACAGTCACCGAGAGGTTTCAAGAGGGGAGAATCATGGCAATTTGAGTGGTAGAGAAATAACTCTCAATGCTAGTAAAAGAGGGAGGGACACGACTGGAAAGGGAACACTTAGCAGGAATAAGTACTGTCTCCACTAAGGCCATGATCTCCGTACAGCCACCACACACACCCTGACTTGACTGCCGTCTTTTCCCGGTACACTCTTCTCCCATATTTTCTTGGCTAACTCTTATACATTCTTTAAGTCTTTGCTCAAATATTACTTGATCAGTGAGGCTTACCCTGATAGTCCTCACCTCTACCTTTCTTATCCTCATTATCCTATTCTATTTATGTTAGTCTGTAGCACATACCAGCTTCTGGTAACTGATTTATTATACTTGTTTATTTTCTGTCTCCTCCAACTAGAATGTAAGCACCAGAAAGGTAGGGATTTTTTTATGTTTTGCTATTCAAAATAAACTCAACTTTAGAAGAATGACTAGCATATGGTAAACACTCACTAAATATTTGCTGAATAAATAAAAGAGATAAAGATGAAAGGCTGGAGTTAGGAAATACTGAGAACTGATGAATTATTGGTAATGGAAGGATGAGCCCAGAACCCCTTCATTTTCTAGCATAGGTGACCAGGTAGATTGTAATTTTACTAATAAAGAAAGAGACTGTTGGAAAAGGAACAGATTTAGAAAGAAGATGGTGAGTTCTGGTTTGGATATGTTGAATTTGAGACGCCTGTGGGATGTGCTGGTGAGATGTCCACCTGGACGCTCAGAGGAGCAGCCTGGGCTAGTAAAGGAAGGTTAGGAATCTTCTGCACGTAAGTGATCGGGAAGACAGTAGCATGGATGAGATTGCCCTTGGAGGATGGTGCACAAGGGGAGCTGTGGACCAAGGACCAAACTTTAATAAATATCACAAATAATAAAAGATTTATAGTGTCATAAGTAGTAGATGGGGAAGTATTATCTTTCTATGAGAAGATTTAAGGAGTAACTGGAGGTGGTGAGACGATGTGGGACAATCCCAAGAGGGGAGGCAGTTGATTCATTATTACAGTATCACAGAACGCCCTAGAGCTTAAATTAGTGCATAACCAATTATCCTGATGAATCAAAAAAGATTTCCCCAACCCTACCCACATTGGGCTGTGCTTAGAATGAGCATGGTAGTTTCCCCTATGTTTTTCCAAAGCAAACTTGAAAACCCTGAGATTCTTTATATTTGTCAGAAAGAATGAGAACCAAATTCCTAGGCTGCATTTATCACTAAATTCTTTTGATTCTCAGCTAATTGATATTCAATTGGTGTATATCCCTAAAGCTACTGGCACTCTGGGACCATGTAGCAGTGTTCTGGAACATTATATCCAAAGCTCCGTTGTCTTTAGAAATGGCTGGATTAATTTTATGAGGCTGAAAAGGTTACCTAGCGTTTAAGATAAAAAAGGAAAGTGTATTTTTTAGTTTTACAAAAGATTTAAAAAATAATTTATACTTTAGACCTAGTATTATCTTGTGATTTATATATGCATATATATGTTTGTATGTAGCATGAATATTTCCTGAAAATCAAGAAGCATTATGAAATCATTTGATTCTTTTTGTTTTCTTCTGCATACTTCTCCATTTTCAAAGGATTATTATGACATTCCACTAGATATGGTTTTGACAGGGTGAGTTACTGGATTCCCAAAAAAATAGCTATGTGTGAAATATTAGATTTGTCTTATTTCTAAAATAAGGACAGTGACCACTATCATCTGGAAGAGTGCCATTTCGAATGATTAAATTCTAGCAGACTGGAGAGAACAGGTGTATTTTAATTAAATTATTTTTCAATTTAATCTGACACAGTGTGTAGCAGAGTCTCTGGCTCATTCTTCGATCTTTTCATGGAGGTGAGAAATTCTGAAAAAGGTAGGTCTGATACTCAATATTTTCTTATTTAAAAAATGGAAACATACAGAGAGAGTTTAAAGCTAGACCTATTTGTGTATTAAGGGATATGCAAAGGAAGATTTGAATTACTCAGAGCAACTTTTAGATTTAATAACTACTAATATCCTTGAGAGCCTGTTTTTAAGAGTAGACAACACTGGATGTTTAATAGTAAAGGGGTCACATGGTACAGTGCCATCCTGAGAAATTTTATTATCCCCAAACAGGGAAACTGAGTTTGAGACTCTGTGGGTCTCGAGAAGCTGAAAACATTACAGTGTTGGGGACACATGTATATGAATGCTATAAGAGGTTGAAAAGCCACTTGGCTAAAAGTGAAAATTATGATCTATATAAATAAAATTCTCTATTTAGTCCAGGAATGACCACACCTGGAAAAGAGTGTTGGGAAAGGTAAAGTAGAACACAATGCAAGGGGAAGGGAATGAGAGGGTAGGACAGACTCGTTGGGCACCCAGACCAACCACTCACCATGAGTTATTGTCTCATCTAAGAGTCAAAATGAGGCATGAGCTCAATACTGCAGCTTCACAGGGCAGCTGGAACCATGGGCATCGTAAAGACTATGTTGTCACTTTCTCTGACAAGAATCTCCTGTTGAGGCAGCTAGGAGGCTGCGGAAACTTCTTAGTACCCCACTTCCCAAGAGCCCTGGGGGACCTTTTGTCATACATATGAAGGCCCATGTACACTTCCCATCAGTCCATTATTACTGGTAGTAAATACCACTCATCACAAGTAAGATGATTAAACTGCTGAAAGTTGTACATATAAAGTTACAGCTGGGTACTGCTCTAGTCGCAGTTAAATAAGCAATATGCTACACTACTAGATGTAAGGAATGAATAGGTTGGAAGGGGGAAAATAGCAAATTTCCATCACGCCTCTTTCTGATATGTATTTTCTGAGACCATGTTATAGGAAAATGGATGGTCTCTAAAAGTAGAGATTAAAAGTTAGAAAAGGCAGTGATGGGCAGGTAGTTTAATGGAAGCCTAAGGTCTGCTTGAACAAAGAAAGAAGAAAGTGAAGCAGTTACTCTTTTCTTGCTGAGTCAGTGAAAAGAAAAAGGGAAATCCATGTTACAGAAAAGACTGAAAAAGAATCTCCTAAAAATGTTTCTCAAATACCCACCTAGATTGTGCTTTTTAACCTGAGAAGAAGCTGAAATACCAAAGAGAGGTCAGAATTCTGCTGAGACGTATTTGAGTGGTTGAGGTTTGGCTTATTGGGGTTGCACAAATTCTTCTGCTTAGGAGCTTGTAAGAATGTTTATAGATAATAACAGTCACTCACCAGAGTATAAGCTTGTCAACTCTGCCTACCATCAGCAAATGCTTTCATGATCACACTGTTATTTTAGTCTCAGCCATTTTGCTGTCTCAGGCCATGGCTTTCAAATTTTTTTACCACGACCTACAGTAAGAGATATATTTTACATCTTCACACATAAATACAGAAATATATAATTTAAGTGAAAGAATCACTAGATAATACCACATGGGAGGTACTTTGATATTTCCTTTTTTGCTGTTCTATTTTATTTAATTTTATTTCTGATTATAATTCACTGATGTTTACTCATGGACAAGTTATAGGCCGTATGTGATCTGCAGTGTGAAACACACTGGTTTTTTCTTTTTAATTGAAGCAGGTTTGGCTTATAATCTTATTTCTTACAAATAAAACAATACAATGCAAATATATTTTAGAGACATTAAAAAATAAGAAGAATATAAAACAGCGATATCTTTCTGATGAATCTTAATTAAAGATTAAGATGTACCTTTGATCACTTGTACCATGGATCACTTAGGTGGGTCCCATTGGACTCATGAACAAGTGGATTTATCAACCACCTGATGGATGACCCTGTACATCTAGATTATTAAGAGGAAGTGTCAGTCCAAATGAAGATCTATTATATTGTATTATTTTGGTCTGTTTTTACTCCTTGTTTATGTATTAATATATAATATTAAAATTTCAATTACAATTTTCCTTATTTATCCCAATTTTACTTGAGAAGGCAAGTTATATTTGCCAACCACTTCACTTCTGAGTACATTAATATAACCAGAGGTTTACTTAGAAATAAGAGTTAATTCTGGAAGTTACTACAGGTTTATCTCTAATCTCTGAAGCCACTTCTTTTAGAATGCCTATATCTGAGACATAGGAAAATATTTCCAGATAATTTTTTATGTTTCAATTTTTATTATATTAGATATATTTTTTCCAAGTGTGTAAAACATCCTGAGGATGAAATCAAAGCAGTTATTTGCATAAATCTAGAAAATACATTTAGTTAGTGATGGCAACTGAAGAAAAAATTGTGATGGGGTTAAGTTTTTCATAAGTTTTTTTTTTCCTTTTCCCTGTGTATAAATAGTCTTAATGGTTTGGTCCAGTTGCTTGAATTTGATTTATGCTGAAATAACAGTTGGGGTCAAAACAAAGCTTAGTTCAAATTCCATAGAGTGGGGAATTCCCTAAGTATAACCAGATTTACAATTCCCTCTCACATGCAAAACAACCATTATGGCTTAGAAGAAATAGAAATTACAGGCTAATAAGGATACGGACATGGAGCAATTTACTAAAAAATCCAAGAGTTTTATCATTTCTTTTTAAAACTGATTAAGAATGAATCCAGATATTCCATATATATGTGTTAGCATACAGTATTTGGTTTTCTCTTTCTGACTTACTTCACTCTGTATGACAGTCTCTAGGTCCATCCACCTCACTACAAATAATTTTGTTTCTTTTTATGGCTCAGTAATAACGTTCTAAATGAAAGTTTTGATTAAATTATTTCATTGATAAACAGTTAAGCATGATTAAAGTGAACCAGAGTTTGGAGAAAGGGAAAAGAATAAATTATTAAAAGAAAGCAACCAATTTTGGATAAAACTGGTTATTAGAGAAAACAAGGACAGGAGATTAGGATGGAATGGGATGGAATGGAAGAAAGGAAAATCAGAGAATACCTAACCTCAGAATATAGCTAGAAAGTAAGCCTTGGATGAAATAATTCTACTGTGTGTTCTGGTTTAATTTTACAATTAAAGAAGGATAATTCTGTGGAATTTGCATGTTATTCTTGAGACTATTTCAAGGTTTTTCTCCAAATGCATTGTGTATTAGCTGATGAATATCTCATTTTTGAGCTGTCTATGATTTAATTAGGTTTCTCAAGTCACTGGTTGTCTCTGTTTTCTTTGCACTTAAAATGATATCCAACTCAAAAAAGAGAAGATGGGGAAAGAATCAGCATCTCTAAAAATAACTGCCTTTGCTCAGATCATGTTCCTCAAGCTTTTGGCTTAAGGCTGAAGTCAAATGCTTGACCTACATCAAATCAAATTAAGTATTTAATTTTGGGTATATTTGTACATACATTGCCAATGGCAAATTAAAGTTTATGAAATAGAAAACAGCCAAAGGTCAATAAAATCAAAGAGAAATTTGTACCTTGACATTTTCAGTGCACTTTAGAAAAATTCAAAAAATTTAAATAGTATATAAAGTTTTGTCTTCAAAAGAAAGCGAAGATTAACAAGAGAATTAGAAAGAAGTGAATTAGCTGGATGAATGATGAACATTACCAACATCCCCCATTAGAGCAGTACATTTGCTATAATTGATGAAACTACATTGGCACATCATTATCACCCAAAGTCTATAGTTTACATTAGGGTTCACTCTTGGTGTTTTATGTTCCATGGGTTTGTGCAAATGCATGACATGTATTCATCATTATAGTGTCATACAAAGTATTTTCACTGCTCTAAAAAAATCCTCTGTGCTCCACCTATTCATCCTTTCCCACTATAATGGCTGGTAGCTACTGATCTTTTTATTGTCTCCTTAGTTTTGCCTTTTCCATAGTGTCCTATACCTGGAATTGTACAGTATATAGCCTTTTCAAATTGGCTTCTTTCACTTGGTAATATGCACTTAAGTTTCCTCATGTCTTTTCATGGGTTAATAGCTCATGTCTTTTTAGCACTAAATAATATCCACTTGTCTGGATGTATCACAGTTTATTTATCCATTCTCCTATTGAAGGGCATCTTGGTTGCTTCCCAGTTTTGGCAATTATGAATAAAGCTGTTTTAAACATCCATGTGCAGGTGTTTAGTGGAAACAAGTTTTCAACTCCTTTGGATAAATACCAAGAAGCATGATTACTGGTCCATATACTAAGAGCATAATTAGTTTCTTAAGAAATCGCCAAACTGTCTTCCAAAGTGGCTGTACCATTTCACACTCCCCCCAGCAAAGAATGAGAGTTCCTGTTGCTGCACATTCTCATCAGCATTGGTGTTGTCAGTGTTCTGGACTTTGGGTCGTTTCATAGGTTTGTAGTGGTATATCACTGTTACTTTAATTTGCATTTCCCGGATGACACATGATGTGGAGCATCATTTCTTATGCTTATTTGTCACCATCTATATATCTTCTTTGGTGAGGTGTCTGTTAAGACCTTTGGTTCATTTTTTCATTGGGTTGTTCGTTTTCTTCTTGTTGAGTTTTAAGAATTCTTTGCATATTTTGGATAACAGTCCTTTATCAGATGTGTCTTGCAAATATTTTCTCCCAGTCTGTGGTTTGTCTTCTAATTCTCCTGACATTGTCTTTTTCAGTGCAGAAGTTTTAAATTTTCATGAGGTAGTTTATCAATTATTTCCTTAACGGATTATGACTTTGGAGTTGTATCTGAAAAGTCATCGCCATAATTAAGTCATGTAGGTTTATCCTATGTTATTTTCTAGGAGTTTTATGGTTTTGCATTTTACATTTATGTCTACGATGCACTTTGAGTTAATTTTCGTAAAGTGTGTAAGGTCTTTTTCTAGATTTATTTATGTATTTATTTTTGTATGTAGATGTTCAGTTGTTCTCCACTTAGAATTTTGAAGCCTTCAAATACAGAATGTTTAGCAAGAACTTTAATATATTTAAATGCTTCTGTCGCTATTTTATGCTGGATTTTTTTCCATAGTGACTAAATTTGTCAGAAGGTCACTAACTGTTTCATAAATGGAAAGCAGAGCTTCCAAAAGTTCATTGATGAGCTTGACACACATTTTGTCTCATTTTCAAAGAAATGAACAAAGGCTACAAGAAGCATCTTACTTTTTTCTGTAAAAAAGCAGAATAAGCTATCATCTTTTCTCTTGTTACTTAATATATTAAATATCTTTCTAGTGGCACTGGAAAAGATATGATTTAGTCACTGAGTTTCAAATGATGTGTTATCCAGTTAAAATCATTTAAATACGAATCCTATATGTACTCTATCAAAGTGCATGGCTACAAAAAATAAAGCCAAGTATTTTCACTAACATTTTCAAATGAAGAGAAAATTCTAACTGTATAATTCACCCCAGATTGTAATTTTGTACCCCAAAGTACATCATAATTTCTTCCTTACTATTACTATATGTAGTTGTGTTAAACCATTTCTAGGCATTAGATTTATCTTTAACGTTAGAGAAAGCAATACATGTTACTTATGAAAACATTTTCCATGCAGTATTAAATATAGCGGGTGTACAAACTGGCATGTCACTTCCATCCGGCTCTACTTCTGCTCCCCACCAGCTTCCCAACAGGATTTCCATAATGTGGCTTATTAGAAATTTTAATTGGTATGCAATTAATTAAAAGGTTAATTTGGGCACAAATGACATGTTTACAATGTTGAATCTTTCTCCCTCTATGGACAAGGTATAGCTTTCCATTTGAGTCTCATTTTATGTCTGTCAGTACAGTTTTATCATTTTTTGATATAAATTTCAAGAACTTAAAATCATTGCATTATCATCTCTAGATATTTTCTACTTGTGACCTTGATGAGATTTCATTGTGAACTATAGAAAAAGAGATACGTATTATCAAGAACTGTGATGAGTCTGAGAGTTTACCCTGCTTACAAGGTAATAATTTAGGCTGCTTCAGTTTCTTGAACGCTGCTGGACATGAGGCTCTTGGTCAGAGACCAAGAACAGTTTATTACTCGCAGCAAGAGCCAGAGCCTCAACACTTCACTCTAGTTCCCTGAAATCCAATTTCCACAGGGTGCTGTGAAGAGGGCCAGGTGACACCTGTGTACGCAATTGATTGCATTTCAGCAAAAAAAATGAGATTTGGAAACCCCTACTTCTTATTGCAGGGCATTAAGCATTTCTGTTGTTTGCTTTGGAAGGAGGCATTCTCCTTTCAAGATTGTAAACAAACCTCTCCTTTGCTTGGAGGGAGTTGTTACCTCTGTCTTTCAAGGCTATACAGGCTAGACAAATATCCTTGAAGAGATTTTCCAGAATGAAGTGCAAGGTAGTATCTTGTACGATGTTCAGAAATGTGAGTTTAAATAAAATTTTCTAATTCATGCCACAGAATCATGATATACTAAAACTTTTAGTGTGTATTTTCCATGTGTGAAAAGATTTTTTTTTCTGAGAAGTGGATTGTGCAGGCAGGTGTATATTAACCAGATGAAGCGAGGAACTGAGGAATCTTGGTAAAGCAGGAATATTTTGTCTTTCGTTTACTTCTAAATCCCTACTATCTATTAAAGTGCCTGACATATAATAAGCACTCAAATATATCTGTTGCATACACACATGAATCAAACAAGCTATTCGTTGTTTTTATCTTCCTGATTCCTCCCTTTTCGCCTTTAAAGTGTTTGTTTTCAGAAAAAACAAAGGATTTTCTTTGAATTACTTGTAAGTTTGGAGGGGGAAAAAAGCTTTTCCAATGACTTTTCCAAAGACTCAGGGTGTCTTTCACGACTTCATTATAAACACATACATACATGTACACACAAAAAACATAATGAAGGGTGTTTGTTTAACCAGAACCATCAAAGCTGGAATGAGTATCTAACATATTGTAACACCATAATCTTATAGCCTGTAATTACTGAATAAAGTGATCTTTGTCAAACAAAAATTTATCATCTCATTGCTTTACTGAACCTTTTAGAGGGATGTTTGTCTTTAGGATAATTTAAAAAATCTAGGTCATGCGATTCATGATCTAGCTTCTGATGCCACTTTGATAAATAGTCTATGATAAACTTTTCTAAACTACTTTTCATTCCTTGAATATGTGCTTTTTCTAACTCTCTGTCTAGCTCTTTCTTCTTTGTCTTGTTTCTCTTTTGTTTCTGTGCCTTTATACCTAATATTCCATGTATTTAAATCATTTGTCCTAAAATAATATTAAATGTCAATTCTGATTTGGAATCTCCCTTGAATCCTAACTAGAATGAGAGGGTCCTGCCTATGTATTTTTCAATCTCCAAGTTTATACAATATAATCATTGATCTATTTTGTCCAAATCCTTTCTGGAGTGTGAATCACTTGCTTTGTCTTTTAGCATTTATTCTAATGCTTAGAATAGCATTTGAGAGCCCTGGGTGCTCAGTGGTTGTGACACCTATCACTCCAAGAGCCTTACTTGGATTGGACAACGGATGTTCACAATTATTTTCACCTCAACTCAAGAGACTGACACCTTACAAGCAGTTATCATTTTACTTATTATTTATTGAACATCATCAGTAAAAGAGGGGGTTGAAGGTTAGGGAGGTAGACCTTCACACAAAAAAGGAAATGGGTAAGACATGAAAGAGGGCAGAGAATTATGCTGCATGTTTCGTTAGCATTGCAGTATAAAACATCTATCTGATGTAGTGAGAATGAGTAGGTGATTGCTTTTTTAAAAAGCTCAGTTAAAGTGAGAAAAAATTTAGAGCTAAGAAATCTGATTTGAATTTAGGACATAAGATTGTATATTTATTCTTTATTTTTGCTTTAGGGCCAAGAATTTTCTTCTGAGTACAGCTTTGTTGAAAAAAGTGCTGTGTGATTTTACTAAATAAAACACAGCCACACTGTATCAACCAAAATATTTCTGATTTTTAAAAGAAGAATGAGAATTTAAAAGTACTTACAGCAATTTAGGTAAAGAAAAAATTCCTTTATTTTTAATGATTTCCCTCCATACTAATTCCTCATTCTGGCCTGGAATTCCATCAAAAATATGTCTGTTTCAAACTTATGGTTCTCAGGGGGTTATGGGTGGGGGAGGATAAACTGGGAGATTGGGATTGACATATACACACTACTATATATAAAATAGGCAACTAATAAGCACCTACTGGATAGCACAGGGAACTCTATTCAGTACTCTGTAATGGCCTATATGGGAAAAGAACCTAAAAAAGAGTGGATATATGTATATGTATAACTAATTCATTTTGCTGTACACCTAAAGCTAACACAACATTGTAAATCAACTATACTCCAATAAAAAATAATTCTAAAGTAAAATATGTTCTTAAAAATATGTTTGTTTTACCTTGATAGTGTTTACAAAGCACTCAATGTAGTTATAAATACAAATATCCCTCTTCACATTCATATCTCATTAATTTATACACTAAGTGTACAATTATATACAATAATAAATACAGTGCATAAACAGGCTTGGGAACATAACCAATTTACACTAACAATGCACCGACACAATATGCTGTTCATTAACTTTGTCATCTCAACTTCAGTAGGGGAAGGAGAAAGAGAAAATACTATTTTTTAATAAGCAAAACCAACTGTCTCATTATGATGATCGTTAAAACAGCTTTCTTCATTGATAAAACTGAAAGAAGACCATAATGCCGGTCAATTACATTGTCCTATTCTCGAGTATGTGCTTTGCCCCTAATAATTCATACTTAGATATAAGTATTTTGGTTATTTTAAGTTTTTTGTTACTATAATGTTGAAAATAATTAGTGGCTTACCATGTTTTCTCTAAGATCTTATGGTAACAAGCACTTTTTCCCTCTATATTAAGCTTATTAAATTTGCTTTCATTGAAATTTCACATATATATATATATAAATATAAATATATATATATATATATATATATATATATATACAGAAGCTGCATTATTTCATCATCACAAGATTCAACACTGAATGAAGAAATACATAATGCTGGTTAAAATTTGTAAATGATAATAGCTATCATTTATTATTGAGCCCCAGATATTTAAAAATATTATTTCTAATCTATCCAGCAAATCTGCAAGAGGGATGTAAGTACTCTTATTTTGTAGGTGAAAAAAGTGGGAAACAATTTAGTTAAATAATTTAAGTGGATCACATAGGTAGCTGTTTGCAAATGCTGTTTTGAATCTAAATTCTGTGTTCTATATTTTCTACTAAACATGACCACCTTTTGAAAAGACTTTTAAGCAGAAATTTAGAGGAAAACAAATCAAATCAGAAAATATCAAGGCAAACAAATTAAATAAGATTATATTGGAAATAACTAAACACATTGTGGAGACTTCTGCTTCTCCCCATGAAAGATTAACAACTATAGGAATTGCTGAGAGTAAATGACTAGACACCTGGAAAAAAAGATATGAAACTGCTTTCATTGCATTCTTCAAACTTTGAGAAGTTGTGTTTTCCTTTTCTTTTAGTTCAAAAAATTTTTTCTTAATTTCATTGAGACTTTTTCTGTAACCTTTGTGTTACTTAGAAATATACTGTTTTGTCTCCAAGTATTTGAGAGTTTTCTAGCTATCTTTCTGCTATTGATTTCTAGTTTAATCCTATTATAGTCTGAGAGCAGACAATGTATGATTTCTATTCTTGCAAAGTTGTTAAGGTGTATTTTTTGGCCCAGGATGTGGCCTATTTTGGTGACTGTTCCCTGTGAGAGTGAGAAGAATGTTCTGATTTTCTGTGTACTGGACTGTCCGTTTCTCAGAGGGGTGTCGTAGTCTCCAACTGTAATACTGGATTCATCTAGTTTTCCTTTATCTATCTATCTATTGGTCTCACATATTTGGACACTTTCCTGTTAGGTGCACACACAATAACAATTGCTAGTCTTCTTGGAGAACTGACCCCTTTACCATTACATAACCTCCCTCTTTATCCCTAATAACTTTCCTTGCTCTGAAGAAATTAATACAGCTACTGTTGCTTTCTTTCGATTAGTGTTAGCATGGTATCTCTTTCCCCATCCATTTACTTTTAATCTATATGTGTCTTTATATTTAATGTGGGATTTTGTAGATAACATATAGTTGGCTCTGGTCTTTTTTTTTTTTAATCCAGTTGGTAATCTCTGTTTTTTAATTGGTGTCTTTATATTTGACATTTAAAGTGACTGTTGATATAGTTGGATTGATATCCATCATATTTGTTACTCTTTTTTATCTGTTGCCCTTGTTCTTTCTTCCTATTTTTGTCTTCCACTCTTTTTCTGCCTTTTATGGTTTTAAATGGGTATTTTCTATGATTCTATTTCCTTTCTTTTCGTAATTCCATACAAATTATACTTCTTATTTTTACATTTTTCAGTGGTTGCCCTAGAGTTTGCAGTGTATTTTACAACTAACTCAAGTCTACTTTCAAATAACCCTATTAACACTTCATAAATTGTACAAATGCCTTATAGTAACAAAGTGTTCCTAATTCCTCTCTCTTGTCCTTTTATCGATGTTATTCATTTTACTTATACGTAAGTGTATATATATGTATTATATATATATATAACTGCATAGATTGTTGCAATTATTCTTAAGAAACTGTTATCTTAGATCAATTAAGAATAAGACAAGCAAAAGTTTTTATTTTACCTTTACTTATTCTTTCTCCAGTGCTCTTTCTTTCTTTATGTAGACCTGAGTTTCTGACCTATGTCATTTTTCTTCTCTCTCAAGAACTTGTTTTACATTTCTTACAGAGCAGATCACTGGCAACAAATTTTCTCAGTTTTTGTTTATCTGAGAAAGCTTTTATTTCTCCTTCACTTTTGAAAGATAATTTCACAGGGTACAGAATTCTAGGTTGGTGATTTTCTTCTCTCAGCACTTTAAACATTTCACTCCAGTTTCTTCTTGCTTGCATGGTTTCTGAGAAATCAGAAGTAACTGTTTTATTTGCTCCTTTATAAGTAAGGTGTTTTTGTCCTCTGGCCTCTGGTACAGTTCCCAGAGATAAAGCTCACAAAAATGCAGGGCTCCTCCTGTGACTGGCTCCCCTGGAGGTTTTCATTTTCAGACTTGTCCACACGGAGCCCCTAGCCATATTTTAATTACAATGTAATCTTCCTACCTGGGGAGGGGTTCTCACACAAGTTTCTGTTCAGCAGTTTCTGCTCATGTTGGGGTTCTCTGTGTCTGCCTGTCTCTCCAATTTTGGGGGCAGTGATTTGCCCTTTGGCCTCAAGTCTCTGACAGATCTTAGAAGAGCTGCTGATTTTTCAGTTCATTCAGTTTTTTACTTGTTAGGCTGGAGTGATGACTTCTGAGCTCCCTACATGCCAAACCAGAAACTTAAAGTTATGTGTGTTGTTTTAAGTTGCTAAATGTGTGGTAATATTGTTTTACAGCAATAGATAAATTATTAACAGATTAAAACACAAACATATGACTATCTTAATAGTTATAGTAAAAGGAACAACAAAATTAAAAACTACTTTCTGTTAAAAACTCTCTACAAGCTAGCAATAGAAGGGAATTTTCTCAGTGTGTAAAGGGAATTTACAAAAATCCTGTGGTTCAGAAACGAGGCAAGTATGTTTTCCCTCTCCATTTCTATTCAACATTATATTGAAAGTTATGACCATTGTATAAAAGCAAGAAAAAATGAAATGCCTGTAAACAAAAAAGAAAGAGAAATAAACCCTGTCTTACAAAAGGAAAAAAAGTTGTTTTTTTTTTTTTTAACTTTGTAGATTTCTAAGCAAATGGGTAAAATTTCTCACTAAATTGCTCATTTTCAGCCTAGGCAGAGGCATACATAGATGTATCTTATTTATCTCCAGAGTAGAGAAACCAGCAATGAAAGTTCTTAGTCCAACAAAAGGCACCAAGATAACCAGTATGTGAACTCATGGGATGATAGGAAAAATAGACCTAGCTAAGATAAGAACAAGGATTTGACTCACTTCATAATAATCCAGGGTAGAATTTTAGAAAGAATATTCTCTTTAAATATCTGAACACACATAAGCCCTGCTTCCTTTCAACCCTCATAAAAAGCAAACAGAAAACACCAAAACCAGTTGAGAAACTCAGTGTAGACACAAACATTTCAAAATCAATTCCAGACAAAGCTCAATTTATAAAAATATATAAAATGTGACATAGAATTATATTCTCACGATGAATTAGAATTATTTTCTTCCCCTTCATGATTCTTGTCAAGATACAAAAGAACTGTAAAGAATGTGAATGTGGAAATAAACAAACATTTTCTCTCTTCCTTGGCAGCATCCTCTGACTGATAATCCAATTAGAAGGAAAAGGAAGAAAGGAAAGGATGAAGTTTTTTACTTACTCTTGATAAAAACAGCAGGAAGGAGATTGGCAGCAGGGAAGGTAAGTTTGGACTTAACAAGCTGATGCTCACTGCTGTAATTACCTACTGTGTCTATTTTTGATCCTGCCTACTTTGAGATACTTGATATCATAATGAATTGTTGATTGTGTTTACGAACATTTCCAAGGTGCTCATTTACTACTTCTTTTCACTTGGAAATGCTGTTTTGTGTACTGAAATAGCTTGACCAGCTGAAAATAATTCTACATCATTTCAATTTAATAGAGATAGACTTTGCCTAAACTCAGTTCTATAGAGGTTTGTTGCAACTTGCAAAACCATATCCTGGAGAAGAGGGAAAAAAAATCCATATTGTGTATATAATTCCCTTCAAGCACATACTATCCTGATACATTTGTTACCAGAAACAACTTTATGATTTGTGATTGGTAACCACATTTTGAAAGAAAAACGATTATCCCCCGAAAATTAGCAATAAATTTTTTTTTTTTTTTTTTTTTTGCGGTACTTGCAACTCTCACTGTTGTGGCCTCTCCCGTTGTGGAGCACAGGCTCCGGACGCACAGGCTCAGCAGCCATGGCTCACGGGCCCAGCCGCTCCACGGCATGTGGGATCTTCCCGGACCGGGGCACGAACCCGTGTCCCCTGCATCGGCAAGTGGACTCTCAACCACTGCGCCACCAGGGAAGCCCCAGCAATAAATTTTTATCCTAAAAACCATAAAAAGCTTTGCAAACAATATATCAAACTCTGTAATATCTTCTTAATAGACATATACCGAAAAAACTAAAAATGAATTTGTACTCAAGAAGTTTTTGTCCTATTCTCTCTTAAGAAAGCCCAAAATTGAACAGAATAGGCAAGGTTCCAGGACTATTATTAAGCAACTATTACGAAGCAATTATTACCTTAGATGAACCTCTCAATAAATAACCTTTTTTTTTTTGGTACGCGGGCCTCTCACTGTTGTGGCCTCTCCCGTTGTGGAGCACAGGCTCCAGACGCGCAGGCTCAGCAGCCATGGCTCACGGGCCCAGCCGCTCCATGGCATGTGGGATCCTCCCGGACCGGGGAACGAACCCATGTCCCCTGCATCGTTAGGTGGACTCTCAACCACTGCACCACCAGGGAAGCCCTCAATAAATAACATTTATTTAACAACATTAGGCTGTGTGACTTGGAGAAATGCTTAGTTGTTTTAAATTTATCCATAATGAAAATTAATGGAATTAGCAACGATTGATCATCTGCTAGACACCTGGTCAGCATAAACTTCTTGTTGATAATTTTATTTCTCTCTCAGATTTTGAGGGGCATCTATTATTATCTTATTTTCACAGGTTAAATAACAGGCTCAGGGAGATTAAGGAATTTAACCAAGGTCACAAAGGTGGGCAATGGCAAAAACAGGATTTGAACAATGGTTTATCTGATAATACAACATACAGCTCTTCTTGCTCACTGTATTTCCTTTTTGCCCTAAGATACAGCAAATACGCAGTTTCAAATTTGGCAGGTCTAACTGGACATTTTCATCATGGAGAAAATTCCAGAACGTTTGCTGTTACACTAACTTGACGGTCTGAGAAGAACTTCCATGTTGAGAGCCAGATCTCCATGTTCCAGGTTCAGCTCACTCACAAACAAGCCCTGTCCCTGAAAGGTAACTGCTGTGTTCAGTCTGCTGTTTAATGCATCCAGTGAGGTCTCACTTTTAGTTGTTTGTATCTTTTTGGTTCTAGAATATTTGTTTGTTTCTTCCTTAAAAGTCCACTTCCATATCACAATTATTCCTTATTTATTTATTTCATTTCCTCTGTTATTTAAAATAGTTAAAATCATGATTTTAGTTATTTTAGATATCTTGCCATAACTCCAATATTAGAATCATCTGTAGGCTTACTACTTTTGTCTCTTTCTTTTCTCTTTTGATTATTGGTCACACTCTCTTGCCTCTTCACATGTACAGTCATTGATACTTTTTATTTTAAACCTACAGTGTATTTAAAAGACTGTAGATTATTTTATTTTCTCCAGAATGGTCCCCTTTCCTTCGTTAAGCAGAGAGGATAAGAAGCTGATCACCAGGACACAATGAGAAACCAAGCTGGATCTGGGCTGGGTTACAATTATCACTACTACTCAGTCTATTTCTGGTTTGTTTCTAGTCTTCGTATGTGGCCCTCATGAATTTTTTATTGAGAGCCTGGCAGGTGTCTGTCCCCTAAGCCCCAAAGATTGCAGGACTTTCTTTACTGCCTTTTTTGGGGTTTTTCACTTAACTCTTGAGGTTTTCACCCTCACAGCTTTAAAATCTTACAGGTTATTATGAGGAGAGAACTGGCTATGTGTTTGAGGAAGGGCCTGTTCTAATTATGTCAGACCAGCTATGGCCCATCTGGTGAGAGTTTATTGATTATGTAATTGTGGTTTTCACATTTTTCAGTTTACGAAAGAGTTGGCATCTCTTTACAAAATGTATCATCATTTTATTGTTCTCTCAACTGTGATATCCTTATTTTATTTTGCACATCTAAAATTATGTTTCTTGTCTTTTCCTTATAGATTGAGAATCTCTATATATTTTGAATATCAGTCCTTTGTAAGAGATATCAAATGAAAATATAATATTTCCAATTTCATGTTGTTCTTTCATTCTCTTTATCACAGTCTTTGATAAACAGAAGTTCTTAGTCCTAAATTAAGTGTTCATATTAATTAATTTATTGGCTTTTTATTCTTTCATTGTTTTACTATTAACTTTTCATTACCATATTATCATAATTGTCATTGCTTTATATTATATAAATATGTGATAAAGCAACCCCTCTCACCTTGTTATCATTCCTCAAGAGGACCTTGATTATTCATGAATGTTTATACTTAATATATCTTTACATATTTAGCTTTCAAATTACACTGAAATCCTATTGGATTTTGATTGCATTGCATATAGAAACATTTGGGGAAATCTGAAACTCATTTATATAACCTTTCAAACCATGAACCTAGTATATCCTCTTATTTATTTAGAATAAGTCTTCTTAGTATCTTTTAATAAAGTTTAAAATTTTTGTAATTTTAAAATACACACTATATTTTTAATACTCTCATAAATGGAATCTTATAAAAATATTTTTGTTGCTTTATAAAAATACATTCTTATATTGATTTATTTTCACTAGTCTTTCTAAAAATTATTATTTTAATAAACTAAGATTCCTTTGGATTTTCTATACTGATGATTATGTCATATTTAAAGAAAGACTGTTTCTTCTTCCTAATCTTTCATACTTTATTTAATGATTAGATTCTATATTATTCCTCAAATATTTGATATACCTCACTAGTACAACCATCAGTGTGGCAAGAGATCTTATTCTTCTTAAATCATCTGCTCTAGAAACATATCTATTTCATCAAAATTTCATATTTATCAGTTAAAATTGATGGTGTCAGTTTATTATATATGTTCTTTTTTCATTCTAATATTGGGCTCTCAACAAACATTTGTTAATATGTTAGTTTATTCCTAACCAATTTTTATGTCCTTACTGATTTTTGTTGTATTGTTTCTAACCTATAACTTTCTTTTTCACATTTCTTAAATTGCATGCTTAGTTCATTGATTATCAGTATTTCTCCTTCGATAATATGCAGTTGATACCATAAATTTCTCTCTGAGTACTGTTTTAGCTGCATACCATGAGTTTTTATGTTTTGTATTGTCTATTTAAATATATATATATATATATATATATATATAACCTAGCTCTAGATTTGTTCTAATTTCATGATTTTTTGAATTTGTGAATCATCCAGAGGTATGGCATTATCTTTCTGTTATAGAATTTAGCCTAATTTTACTGGTTGTTACTGAGAGAAATCAATTGACATTTGGCAAAATTTGTTTATAGAATATCTTTTGTCAGGTTTCATGAGTGATTAAAAAGAACGTGTTTGATTCAACCATTGGGTGTGATAGCTTTTTGATCAAGTTAGCTAATTCTGTTGTTTAAATATTGTATAATCTCTTTTTCTTTTGCTTGACCAATCATATACTTAAAAGGCCATATACCTTCATTGAAGACAATTTGGGAAATGTAATAAATAAAATGCAGCAAAAATATTACTTGTAACTCACTATCCGGTGATAACATTTTAATTTTATTTTTTAATTAGTCACTTAAACCCCTTCTGAAATGTACTATATTATACACAGATTTCAGATACACACAGAGATAGAGATGGAGATAGAGATATAGACCACTAACGTCGTCCCTTGAAAATGTGCTACCACAGCTTTAGCCAAAAGAAGTCCCGCCTGTATGTCTCTAAATTTTAGTGCCTTGTCACTCTACTATTGACGTTTCTAAAATGGCTACAGAGTCACTAAAGACCAGTTCTCCCTATTACAGCACTTGCTTTCTGCCTGGGCAATGTCTGGATAAAGATGTAAAGTGGAACCAGAGGTTTTGGTAAACCCTATGCATGACTTCAATGAGAAACTCATCAAAGGAAAAAAAGTAGAGGTCACAGTCTCTTAGTTTCAAGTCCTTTTCCCAAACACCCTCTTTTCCCTTAGAGACTAACTTTGCACACTGTGTAAGAGACCACCTTGTTCAAATAGCAAAAGGTGTTTTTACACCTTCCCTCACTAGCAATGATTACGTTACATGTGAATAACTTAAAGAGGACTCTTCAAGTAATTACTGTCATTCTTTGCCTGATGTAGATTTTCAAAAGCGAACATTTTATTAATTAGCTTGCTATCCAAAAGTAAGTTCTTTTTTGTTGTTGTTGTTGCTGTTACTTCAGTGGGAAAACATGGTTTTCCTGTCAAATTCTCACTTAGTCTCATAATAAAATCGTTTTGTGCCGTTCATCTTAAAAACCAGGTTGCTAATAAAATTTAGAAAGATAAAGGATTAATTAGCACCTGTCTGAATCCTAAAGAGATTTTTATGAACTATGTTGATTTCTCTTTAGTAAGTTTGTGATAAAGCTAATGAGATGTTTTGAAGAAAAAAAAATTTATTCTGACACTTGGGAAACATAGTAAAGAAGACTTCATTCAAAGGGACTACTACAATGGGGGTTTTGCACTAGGGGAGAGAGATGGGGCTCAACTCCAAATACAGCAAGGAAAAGTGGGGACTTATAGCAGAGGGCAGATTTGGGGGGATGGAAAATTACCAAAAGGGTAGGCTAATTCTTGCTAAACTGTCCTAACAGGATTCTTACTGCAGGCAGGCTAGACTGATCAGACATCACCTGGGGGATGGTGGGGAATGAGGAATTTGGTCAAGAATCCAGGATGATCAGACACCAAGAGTAGGGATTCTCTCTAAAGTGACTTGACAGGATTTTTGCTAAAACTGGACTCTGCAGGGACAGAGACTGAAACCTGAGGGTGGGCCTAGTGGAGCAGAGAGCTCAGAGGAACCGAACTAAAGTTTGATCAAAGGAGAGAATTTCTGTCAGTGTGATAGTTTTATTTGCATAGAGATTGATGGCTAAGCTTGCTCCTACCTGATGTTCCAAAGAATAGTGTAAGCAGAATAAATTAATATAAATGTGAAACGGTTAAAATTCAGTTAAGACAATGACAAAATAAAAAGTCACATAAAATGGAGGGCATAGTTTTAGCAAGATTCTGCTGTATATTTGTATAATCTAGAATTGTAATGTGATAGTCCTAAAGAGAATATTAGGGTTCATAAATTCATCCTTTGCACTTTCAAAGCAAACAAAGTGTTGTGACTGGGTTAAAATCTAAGTTATTCAGTTCCACAGGCTACTACTTTTTATACAATAGCTGGTTAATCTTCTGTTTTCAGTCTGGCTTATTTATAACACACTGTAAACTTCAAAACATTGGGAATTATCTTTGAGCCACTCTTTTACCTTGACAGACATATACAGACATTCTTCATTGGCACAGAATTTTGTGTTGCAAATTTTTGAGAAAATATTTTTGGTAATAATTTTAAGTAACACGGATATTAGAGTCAGACAGATCAAAGTTGAGCACTTGAACTGTAATTTATTTGGTTAAAGGTTTGAAGCCAGTGATACAACCTGAGTCTTATTTTCTTCATTTGAAGATAGTAATATGAACTTATCTTGCAGGTTTATTGTGAAGATTAAGCAGCATTTTATGTATAATGTGCAGGTAACAAGACCTGACACATTGTATTTGATAAATAACTTCTATTATTTTAATTTCGGCAGCAATAAGAAAGTCATAGTCTTTATAACAGACTCGGAAGACCTAACTCCTGTATTATAGAAAATTTAGTCTCTGCATTGTTCCAACAGAAGGAGACAGAGAAAAAAATACCCATCCTTGGTATTCTATTTATTTTACGTTTTGATCAGAGGAAAGGAGTAAATGCCAGGGCATCTAGCCTTTTTTCAGAATGTGTCCTCTTATTATAAACTGAGAAGGCAGTCAGTTTTCGGAACTACCATAAAACAAATAGCCATCCGTTGTTACTGCCAGTTATTTTCGATTCTCCTGTTATTTCCATAGCCCACCTCCCTTTGGGGAAAGACTAATCCATAATAAATGTATTTCCTACACCTGAGAGGCCCCACAGGTATTCACACTTTTATAGGGAGTAATATTTTCTTTTGCAGTTTCTCCCAAAGGTACTTTATGTCCTTCTAGTGCATAGCAGAAATAGTAAAATTTCAAACTCAATGAACCAAAAAAAGGTCTAAAAGCTTGAACACTATACAAACAACTATAAATACACATTATTACATCATTTAAAATTGTTCTGTATCATTTCATGTTATTATAACATGCCTGTATCTGCTCATATTCATATATACCACAAATAAAGTCATATAGAAAAAAATAGAGTATATTAAATATGCTGTTTGTTTTTATAAAACCAAATTAGTAGGAAGTTGTATTTTCCTAGAAAACAAGGCAAAAAAACTTTAAACTTAAAGTTATAGAATTTTAAACAAACCTGCCAAGTGATTTTTCAGGTAGCTCTCAGATAACACTTTCAGAAAGATTTTTTCTAACTACAAATAATCAAAAATATACGTCTCAAAAGTGAGTTGACAGGTTATCGAAGGCCAAGTGTTTCAAGGTTTTGCTTCTGAAGGTTACATGTGTTTCACTCTGGAAAAGTGTAGTCTAATGCATTTAAGGAGAATGATCCACACAATATATGAATAATGGTCTCCAACCTCCCAGGAAAGGGGCTTGATAAGCTTTATATTACAATGAACGTTGAAGACTTTGGTCTAATTTTTTGTCACTGGAACAATAATTGCAACAATAATTGCAAGGAAAATACAGTTGCTCATGTACCTGTAAAAATGATGTCTTCTCATATGGCTTACTGGGAACCCACATTTTAATAAAGTTATAATAGAATTAGAGGAAGGAAACTCCTAGAATAGTAGTGCAATTGGCAATTCTTATTTCATGTTGAAATGGCTTTTAAATTTTGAGATAAGACTCTTGAGTTTCAAAGTTTGGGAGATAAGAGATGTAATAGGTTTTTATAAAAATAGAAAAATTACTTTTAGATTATCTCTGGTTTATGCATTTAATCCCACCTATGTTGTCTGAATGAGACATCACCTAAAAATAATTTTTTTAAAGTTCAACAATTTATGGATGATTGGTTCAAAATGGCATACTAAGGAAAACTGAGCTATTCATTCATTTATTCAATAAATATTTACTTGGTAACCAGTAGGTCTTGGGGAATGTACTATAGGATATATTAAAAAACAAAAATTTTAAAGTCCCTGTTTTCATGGAATTTGAGATTATTTGGGGACTAGAGGAAAAAAATAGATTTCAAAAATATCGATGTTAGTTATGTAAGATGAGTACAGGATTTATGGAAGTAAACATTAGAAGAAGATAACTCAAATAGAGGTACCAAGGACGTTTTTCTTTTTTTTTTTTTTTGGTACAGAGTAATTATCAGAAATCTTAAGCATTGATAAGAGCTAACTACGGAAAAAGAGGATGGAAGGAAATGTGTTACTAACAGAAAGCCATAGGTGAGAGCAGATTAAGGTCAGATGGTGGAAGGAAGTTTGGTTTGACAGGGGCCAGGTGTTTAAGGTGTGAGAGACGGCAGTAGAGATGCAAGAAGGACCTAAGTCAGGCAGGGTCTTGTAAAGCACAGTAAGGACTATAAAACTGAGAGCAGTGGGAACCACTGACATTTTTAAGTTAACATGACCATATTACTTTATTTAGAAATATCTATCTAGCTACAGAATGGATACTAGGACGTAGAGAGAGAAGAATGGAGCAGAGACACCTATGAGTATGCCTGCTCTGGTGGTCTGGACTCACTTGGGGAGGTAGTATCTCTAGGTATTTGCGAGTCACTGGATGGGGTGAGTGAAAATGGAAATGTAACCAGTGACAATTTTATTTTTCATACACTTGAATGTATGTTAGTCTTCCTTGAGATAGAAAACACAAAAGAAATAATGTAATAGAGGTTGATATAGATTCGGTTTTGGACATGTTTATATTTTCTATGGGATATATAAATGAATTTGACCCATATGTCACAAAATACAGGATTTAAAGCTCAGGAAAGACATAAGAAATATAGAAAACACACAGCAAAATGGCAGACATTAATCCTGCCTTATTGGTAATTACATTAATGTAAAGGGATTAAAAACTGCAATCCAAAAGTAGACATTGACAGAATGGATTAAAAACAAACACAGTATCACAGGCATTTGCATAAGTCTGAACTCATCAAATTGTACACATTAAATATGTGCAACTCTTTGTATACCAATTACACTGCAATAAAGCTGTTAAAGTTTTTTAAAAACAAAATAATAAAGCTGAAAAAACGTTTGGCTGGGAAGGGAAAAATAATAAACTAAAACAAAAATGAAAAGTTTAATAAGGGTCTATAGCTTAGTCTTTAGGATTGTCATCAAAGTGGAAAATAGTGTCTTTACTACCGTATATCCCTCTATACCCAACTCAGAGACAAGCAATACTAGTAATGGTGTGATTCTGACCCATTACATAAATTCTCAGGTTTCTGGTCTATATAAAGAGGACTGCAGCCTTCAGAACTCTCAGGCTTTTACAGAAAGAATTTTTTATATTACTTGTAACTTGAGATACTTGTAACACAGAGAGGGGGAACAAACACCATTTAAAAAATTATGCGGGTTTGTGCCTCTGTTTTTTACTTCACCCTAAAAAGTAAATACACGATGGCCTGAATGATCTAGCGACCATAATGCAAGAGGCCATTCCACTCACAAACATTACCCAGCTACCTGGTGGCTCTCCTAGAGAAGCGTGGATGATCGCTTAAAACGCTTTGGTTTCAAGGATGTTTAGAAGCTCTTCATCTCCTCCCAAAGAATTCAAGGAGACATTGAAATTGCATTAGTAATTATTTTCCTTGGGCTTACCATTTCCCTCACCCTATATCCTCTTACTTAAAATGTAAATTTTTTTGGAAAGTGATCTCTCGACAATTTAATGGGAATTAGTAGATGAAATCTTTTTCTTGCATGACTTTCTACACTAGGGCAACATGAAAGCACCTTAGATGGAAAATAGAGTCAGAATTGAGCTGGGTCTGGGTCAATGGGGACCACAGTAATCTTCTATTAATTCTTAAAGCTCCCAGGACTAATTATGGCGGGAAAGAATAAAGAAAGTGAGCATTCCACATTGATTTTGATCCAGGTGCATTTATATACATTTTTGAGAGGCAGTCTCAGCAGTGGCTAGAAGTGGGGTTCTGAGTCAGACTACCCTTTTTTTCCTCAATGTCCTTATATGTATCTTTACTACAATACAAGAACCTTTCACATATTTTGATCCTCATAATCACCCTGCGAGGTAGGCAGGTTTCAGTTATTCATTCTAAAGAGGTATTCTATTTTTGTATTCTTATCTACATATCAGCAGAAGCAAAATTTGTCGCTTGCCTAAAGCTTTTCACTGGTATATGACAGAGGCAAGATCTAATCGATTCTCAAACACTTTCTGCTAGATCACCCTGCCCCACTTGTGATTAATGTGCCCCTGGCCTCTCCTGCCTCATTTTGTAGCCCTGATTTATGTCTTTGTTTTTTATTGTGAGTAATATGTTTACAAAAAGTCAGAAAAATTATAACACTGAAGAAACGGAAACCAGAAGTGAGGTGGTCGGTGTGCAAGACTTACAGCAAGATTTTTATGTCAATTTAGCTCAACACTTCTAGAATATTCTGCCACCTAACCGAGTGAAATCTCTTGTAGATAAAGAGAGACATCCAAGGGACTTCCAATTCATTTTGATTTTCAAATAGAGGATTTTTACTCAGGTAAACATAGACTGTTGTTACATAAATAAATAAAACAGAAGACATGGTACAGATTTTTTTTACAAAGCATACTTCTTGGGGAAAATATAATTAAATAAAATTCTCGTCCAAAGCTCTTGTGCACTTTGAAATTTAAATTGCATGGTGAGCTTGGATTGCCAATATTTTTCATGCTGTTTCTTTCCAGAGCTGATGGTGCCTTCCATTCACTACAGACAGAAAGGGACTATGAAGCTTTAGAGGGTTATGTGCAGGTGTGCAGCTGTTGATCCCAGCCTAGAAGATATACTTTCTATAACCAGCAAGATTATCCAAAACAGCCCAACTGTGGCACCATGGTGTTAGAGTAGTTTCAGAAAGATTAAGTCAAGGGAAGGGAGTTTTATTTTTTTGCTCATCCGACGCTCATGGTGCTTTTAGTTAAACACAGTCAAGAGGATAAACTGCAAAGTAATTAAGAGGAGGTTGAACGCAGATTTGTTCAGCTTGCTTCTTAGAATAGTTAATATTAACTGACCTTTACAGTAAGACTCACTTAACTTGGCAAATGCATGAAAACTAAACTGCATAAGCTTTTCTAGACTTACATTCACTCTAGGATTGGGGGAAATGACTCAAGTCTAAGAAACATTTTGTTTAATTTTGAGATGTTTCACAAAGTCAGACTATGAAAAAAGGTGACTTTAAAAGCATGAGCCATACATTCTGTTTTTCTTGAAATATGATAATGTGAAGAAGTAATCGATTATTTTAATAAATAAAATCAGTAGACATAATTACTCTTCTAAGCATTTCTCCTGAAATGAATGGGTAGTGACAATTTGTGAGGATATTTTCGTTGACTTTGTTATATTACCTGACAGTTTAAGAAACATCAGAAGATACTGCTTCAACTACTCATTCAAATTCAGCTTAGCATTATATCCCTACTTCAGGGGCCCCCAATTCCTAGAGGCTCGGTTCAAAAACAAATAGGTGATGAACGGTTGAACCACAGAAATAGGTGGAGACAATGTCATGTCTTTAATCCAGACCCAATTAAATAGTTTTAAATGTTCTTTCATTGCATGGATTGAAACGGGAGTTTTCCTCCCGCCTCTCCTACACCATTTTGACACGATTCCCCGAGAAAAATCAGAAGTAGAAAGGAGCTCACTTTATTCATGGTGATCATGCAACAGAGTACATTATTAACATCAGGTGTGCAGCCCTGGAAAAGCATGGACCTATGTGTTTCTGCCTCAGGGAAGCATGGAGCTTGGGATAAAAAGGTTAACAGCTTAAAAAAATCATTTAAAACAAACTCCATCCTTTGTTTTCATGCTTACAAAGATGAAAGGATGTAACACATAGTCCATGGCAATCTTTGCAAAAGTCTGGCTTCTCACATCCTCATTTGTATCCATAGACTGTGAGGTCTGGAATCAGCCGGGCCAAATTCACTGTCATTCACAAGTGCCGGTGATGAGCTGGGTGTTTTACGTATCAGTAATCCTCACCCCAGTGATCACGATATCCCCAGTTTTTAAAGATGAGTTAACTACAGCAGAGAAATGTAACTTGCACAGATTCACACAGCCCCAATGTTCAAAATGTGTAATTTCAAAACTCACGCTTAAAAACCACACTATGCTGACTCATCATTCTAAAAGCCCAATTTTGTAATTTGGGAAAGAGCCTATTTCAAAATGTTTCTAGTCCTCAAATTCATTGACAAATATTTTCATTTCCTTCTCTCTATCTATACACACACACACACACACACCGACTGTGGAGTACAGATATGTGTATCTATAGCTATAGATAAACATATATGAATATAAATATAATGTTTCTCCTTTATTGTCTCATTTTTATGTATGATTTTTTTTAATGGGCTGTTAGCTCCCTTTTTTCTTTTTTAAAAACATATCCAGTTTATAATCATTTCACTTAAAACAGTAATTGTTAGCTTTGCTTGTTTACTCCTGGAGTCACAACTTTTCTCTTTGTCTCTGGCTTTGCATTATTTTTCCATCTGTACCACATCTCTCTTGTGCAGGAGCCAGAGTAAAGAGAAGAATATTTAAGAGGAAGATAATGAATAGGAGAATGAGAGTTCATGTTTACTGAATTTAATTCTCCAAATTTTAAAATATTATTATATATATTTTACTTAAGGAGTAGTATAGAGCTATTTATTATAAAATGTTACCCTGAAATTTGACAATAAGAAGTGAAAAATCTAAATGCAAAATCAACAATTTTCAACTGCTTAAATAAGAGAAAATGTAAAAAGAAAATATTTAAAACATTAAAATAAGTTAGTTTTTCAATGGTCATAAGTTTTAGAAAAGATAAATAATTCATAAAAGCTCAAGAGATTTACTTCTTCCTCTTTCTTAAACGTATGCAAGACATTACTTTACTTTTGAATCAGGAAGGAATAAACAAATGAATTGCAGGACACCCAGTTGGTGTCAGAATGTAAATTCCTAATAGAAAATTTGTCTATAAAACACAAGAATTTACACAAACATTTAATCTTTCATTCATGGCCAATAACTTTAGTGTCAGTCACTATTATAATATTTAAATATGGTCCTTATTTTTGGAAAGAAATATTTTAATATATTATAATAATGATTGAATCTAAAGTTATTGGCTATGAATGAAAGACTAAGTGTTCTTGTAAATACTTGTATGTATTTACATGAACAATTCAATTCTGACAGTAACTAACTGGACAGACCCACAGGTTAAGAGCAAAATCCTTCACAAGAATGCCCCTACTTTAGATGCCAGCTGCAAGTCTTGGATGTCTCCAAGCCCCCTGCACTTCAACCCAGCCAGCTACAAAAAGGGGCTTCCCACAACCCTCTCACATTTGATATTTTGCTAAAAAGACTCTGTACTCAAAAAAGCAATATACTTATAATTACCATTTTACTATAAAATATAAGAATAAACAGCCAGATAAAGAAGTGCAAATGGTAAGGTCTGTGCACAGGAGTTTCTGTACCTGTAGGGTCATCATTGTCTGTTACTGTCCTGGTCCATGGTATGTCCATGAACCAGCAAGCTTCTCTGAGTCTTGAGTTCAGAGTTTTTATTGGGAGTTCATTACCTAGGCAAGATCAAGTAAATCATTGGCCAGGTACTTGAATTCAATCACCAATCTCCACTCCCTCCTCAGAGGTCAGGCTGGCCCAAAGTTCAAACCCTCAATCATATGGTTGGTCTTTCTGGTGACCAGCCCCCATCCAGAAGCCAGATAGGTATCCCCCCCACCCCTACCCCCACCCCCACCCCCCACCCCCTGACAAGTCACTTCATCAGCATAACAAAGACACTCATCACTCAGGCAATTCCAAGAGGTTTAGAAGCTCTGTACCAGGAACTGGGGACAAAGATTAGAGACAATTTTATTATACCACAGATGCTCATTATGTGTTCATTTTATCTAGTCTCATAATTGATATAGAACTTTTAATATTTTGTTCTGCCGTATGTACTTTAATATTCTTCCATTTTTGGAAGAATACTTTACAAGGCAATAGATTCCTTATATGTTTCATATATCAGGATGTCTGTATACATCTATATATAGAAATATAGATTAGATAGAGAGATGGATGGATGGGTAGGTAGATAGACTAGACTTAGATGAAAAGGAAAAGAAAAAAGAAAAAAAAGTTTCATAGCTTCTAAATGTACAAAAATGCTTTTCTACTGGTAGCTTAAAATTATTTAGTTACAGTCAAGATGATTTAGGGTGAGACAACTAAGAGATCAGAACAGACCAAGATGCCAGGAACTTGAGCCTGAATTACTCTTCTGCTCCAACTCTAGAGATAGAGGAACCTGGAGGACCAGCAGATGTACAAGATGAAGCATCCTTGGGTGTGCCTGTTGGGCCCCTGAAGTCATGAACATACTATGAGACTCCATGTCAAAACAGCCTTGGAGAGCTTTTCAAAGCAGGAGGAGATGCCAGCACCCTCACAGAAACCAAGACTGGCATTGGAATATGGGCCATTTAACCATTAGAGGTGAAAACTGAGAGTGTTGAGAATATGAAGAATAGAAGCCTATGGTTTTCTCCTGGCCTGAGGAGAACTAGTTTTCTCACACAGTCCTGGACAACTAGAACCCAAGCATTCTGTGATTGACTAGTGTGTCAGTGCTCTCTACATAAGCAGCTGTTTTATTGTCTGGTCTTCTCTGAAACTTTCCTCTCCTTATTCCAGCTTGTCCTCATAGTTGCAGCCTGCCCTGATTGCATCTTCCCTGATTTCAACTGCCTTATATATGCTGTAATTTATCCATGAGCTGGACCATTGGCCTACCATCTTGGCTACATATTAGAATCAATGGGTAGAGCTCTAAAAACGCCCATGCCTGAGTTCATCCCCACACTACTTAAATCAGAGTCCCTGGAAATGAGGTTTGGGTACTTGTGTGTGTGTTTTTTAAAAAGCTGTCTGGTGGGCTTCCCTGGTGGTGCAGTGGTTGAGAATCTGCCTGCCAATGCAGGGAACACGGGTTCGAGCCCTGGTCTGGGAAGATCCCACATGCTGCAGAGCAACTGGGCCCATGAGCCACAATTACTGAGCCTGCGCGTCTGGAGCCTGTGCTCCGCAACAAGAGAGGCCGTGATAGTGAGAGGCCCGCGCACCGCGATGAAGAGTGGCCCCCGCTTGCCAGAACTAGAGAAAGCCCTTGCACAGAAACGAAGACCCAACACAGCCATAAATAAATAAATAAATAAAGCAAACTGTCAACAAGTAAAAGTAAATAAACACTATTATAAAAGCTGGCTGGTGCACTGAACTGACAGGGTCAGCCTTTACACGTAGCAGTTATAAAAGCAACACAAGTTAAATAGCAACATTACGGTTGGTTTCATTTTGTTGCAAGATATCAGGCTAAATTTAACCCCACTGCTCAGTCCAGGGGGATTTGAGAATGAATAACCACAATCCATTTTTTGAAAAGGAGTATATAATCTCCCAAAGTAAGATAATGTTTTCTTTCCTTAAATTAGGGAAAGCTACACAACATCATTCAAATCAGGCTCATATGATCTTTTATGAAAGATATCAGTGGAGCACACTTTCAGAGGCCCCTACATCGCCTAAATTAGTGCAAGGTCAATTAAAAAGAAAAGAATTAGAGCAATAAAATTATAGTTGTTGAAGTCAAAGATTCTTTACACCGTAATGACTAATCTTTTAACAATTAAGACTAAGAGACAGAGAATGTTTCCTAATTAGTGTATCACCTCTGATACAGCATAGGCTAGCTGGGTCAATTAGGGATGGATCAAAGAAGAATGCAGACCCCATAGAGGCAGTTCAGACTGATTCATTAATCTTGCACTCTTTCAAACATTTTTATAAGTGCTTGTCATTCTAGATTGATACCAGGTACCATTCTAGGCATTGGGGATATAGTGATTAAGATAGAAAATAAAGTTCCAGACCTTATAGAATCTACATTCTTCTATAGCAGTCAGGTAAGAAAAAAATGAATGCAAAGTATAACAGTAGGTAATAATATGCTATGAAAAACAAAACAATAAATGGATAAAGAATGATGCAGGGAGATGGTAATTTAGAAAGGATTGCTAGTGAGCATTTGTCAGAATGGGTGATGTTTGCCAGAGTTCCAAATAAATTGAGAGAAAGTCACACAAATATCTGACAGAAAAACATTTGGGGACAGAAATAACAAAAAGTGTAAAGGTCTTAAGGAGGAAATGAGCTTAGAATGTTTAAGGGACAACAGAAGCCCGTGACTAAAATATAGTGAGTGAGATGCAGACCAAAGGAAGATGCAATTTGAGAAACAGCTAAGGGCCAGTCCATACAAGGCCTTAGAAAACCAAAATACACCTGAAAAAAGAAGGAAAATAGAGAGCAACCAAGCTCCCATGTATAATTACTCCAAGTTGATTCATCTTAACATTAATTTTATACAATTTTAATGAATATTATGTATAAAGAAGAGGTACAAGGTCAAACAGATTTAGGAAATACTGGGTTGAAAAATATTAAGCATGTTTCTTTGCTGTACAACTTCTTAAGACATTTTATAATCTGATTTGTTTTATATCTAAGACATAGATTTTTCACATTTATTGTCCTTGGCCCAAACACCATAAAAAGATCTGCATCAAGAAAGATAAGTAGCTAAAAAAAGATAAGTAGCTGACACAAAAACTAGACCTGCAGTTTAGTCTTTCTGTTATTCATCACTTGTCAAAGGAATATACAGAGACAATAGCATTTAGGAAATGAATTAGAGTATCTGCAGAGAAGTTTTTTAAGGACATTCAGCCTTTAGAAGGGCTGGCTTGCCAAGTAAAACAATTCAACAGTTATTTAGTTCTTCAAATGTTTCTTCTGCCATGTTCTCCCTTCTCCTGTGCTTTCAATCACACAAAATTTAGACTATGGTATTGTACCACAGCTCTTGGATGTTCTTTCAGTTTAGGTAATTTCTATAGGTTTCTCAAGTTCACTAACATTTTCTTCACCTTTCTGGAGTCTACTAACAATCCCCTCAAAGGCAATCTTCATCTCTGATGAAGTTGTAGTTTTCACTTCTATTATTTCCATTTGATTTTTACTAAAAGTTTTCCTCTCTATGCTAAAATTACCATCTGGTCTTGCATGCTGTCTACTTTTCCCATTAGAGCCTTTAACATACTAATCATGGTTATTAAATTCCTTGTCAGATGTTCCAAGACTTGTGGCGTATCTGTCTGGTTTGGATGATTGCTTACTTCCTTGAGAGTGTTGTTTTGTTTTGCCTTTTTGTATGCCTTCCAGTTTTTGTTGTTGAAAGCCAGACACCTCTTTTAGAACTGTAGACACTGAGGTAAACATTTTTCACACTTGCAAATGGGCATGCCTTTATTTCTGGTAGAGTTGAGCTAATCTAATTAGGCATTGAGATGGTTTGAAGTTTGTTATGCTATGGCCACCCTCGGGGCACCACAGTTTTAAACTTCCTCTAGAAATATGTTGTGTTTAGGGTATGAGCTGGTTTGCCAGTGGGCTTTGTTACAATGTCCTCCCCACCCTCTAGCTTTCAGTTCTTCCTGGTGAGCTCTGCCTAAGAGAGGGTCTATCTCTTGCCTATAAGTTACATGTTACCTGCTGACCTGGCAATGAGTGTATGTGTGCTGTGGGGATTGTAGGGGGTGCAACCTCTGATGTTCTGAAAAAGCCTTAGTTTTAGGCAGACACCATTCTCTTAAATCCTAGGGTATTCAGACTTCTCAGTGCACTGCCCCTCCTGCAACTGCAGCTATAGGCCTGGATCCTCATGTATCTATCCCTTCCTTCACTCCCCTCCCTCACCCCACACACAGATAAAGGAATTTGTTTCACAAGGGAGTTAGTGGAGAAGGATCCTGGGGAAATTCCTCACTTCTCCTTCAGTGGCTACTGTTTTCCTCCCCAGTTCTACACAAAGGAGACTCAGGGTTCTCTCATTATTTCTCTGAGTGCCTAGTAGGATTCATGTAGAAAAGTTTTGCAAGAAGTTGTGGACTCCCTCTGTATCTGGGGCCCCAGGGTCTTCACTCTATCTTGGCAGGGTCTCCACCAATCTGCCAGTCACCTTAGCTGAGCTCTTCTTACTGGCTGCATCTTGCCCTGGTAGGGCAGTGCTGGCATTCCATCTTCTCCCTGCTGGTGCCTCTCTCTCTTTAGATTTTGAGCCAGCTCTCTGGTGCGTTCCAGAAGAATTGCTGTTTATCTACTTTTGAAACTTTATGATTACTGTTGTAAGGTTGAAGCTACAGTCATTTTTCAGCTCTCTGCATGCTAATGTGGAAACCAGTCAAAAGGTGAGAAAGAAAAATTGCCACGGATACTGAGGCTATACCTAGCTTATTCATCATGGAAAAACAATAGTTTTCTTATATCATATGTATCATATCTATCATATCTGCAAGTGTCATAATATAATCAATATTACAACAATATTACAACAGTCAGGGATAAAACCATTTTCTTTATACAGTCAGCAATTTACAGGATTGGTGACCCAAGGCCTCACTGATTTTGTGAACTAGCGCTAGACAGAGTGACTATTTTTGCCTGTTTGTTTCTCTTAGGGTGCACAGTAAGTCTCCCTTGTGCCAGCTGTGGACTACGGATGTGCACACTTACTTGTAATTAATGCAGGGGGGCAGGTGCTCTTATACCCTCCTAGCATCTACTTAAGCCTGAGCTTATAATTATAATTAAGGTGACTTCTTTTTATTAAATTGCTCTTATTTTATTACAAGGTTTGAGTTCATCCCATAATCGGCCTTTTCTTTGGGTCTCCAATGTTCCACAAAATATGTCGTTCAAGATTTAAGGGAAGACTCCTGATTCCTCACTAATAATCTTGGTACTTAAAATTAGAAGAAAGATAAGCAGCATCAACCCATTTATAAAATCTCCTCGTCTCAGCTTTTTCATGTTTAAGATAGACCATTCAATACCATTCATTAATGATATTCTTTGTGATCAGCATACTCTTCAGTGGGCAGATCCACAGGCATCAAGCCTTAAGCATTGCAACTGTCATCCACAGTGACCATATTTATAGGGGCAGCGTCTACGTTTCTATCCCACTAGACTATACAGGGCGTGTATGTCAATTCCACTATATAAAATAGATAACTAAGAAGGTCCTACTGTATAGCACAGGGAACTCTCCTCAATACTCTGTAATGGCCTATATGGGAAAAGAATCTAGAAAAGAGTAGATATATGTATATGTATAACTGACTGACTTTGCTGTACACCTGAAACTAACACATTGTAAATCAACTATACTCCAATAAAAATTTAAAAAAAAAAGAGTATACAGGGCATTCCAGGGTCCTCACTATCTCCTCTATGAAAAGGTTCACCTACTAAATGTGTTGTGTGCTGTTTCCTTTCTACCTGAGTCCTTCATGGTGCATTTTGTACCTCTTTTGTACCTGGTCCAAGATCTGATCTCCACCTTTTGTGACCTGCCATGGCACTTATTTCCTCTAATACGTTCTGTGACACTTGATTATATCCTGTCTTCTGTCCTTCTCCAAACAGTTCATGGATTGTGTCGTTCCAAAATTGCCGGAGTCCCTAAGGCAGGAAGCGCCAGTCTCGTTTTGCATTCTCATGTTCCCTTGCACGTTGTCAGGCGTATCGCGAGCATGTGACAAACACTGGGTTGAAATAAGTTGAAATTTCTTTACTGAAGAGAGTGAAAGAAAGAGTGGGAGAGGAGCTTTGGTGATTGATATCAATTACATTAAGCATAATAGGGAAAAGAATCTGCCGACCATCATCATGCTCCAGAACTGGAGTAAACAGGCTGAAATTCCTATAAAAATCACCCCCGCCGATTTCCGCACTCCGGGGTTACTTGTCTGTCCTGTCTCCTGGAAGCCAGGGTTGGCACTGCACATTCCGGAGGCTCTGCTTTCTGCCTCTTCCTCATTTCTTCTCCTTTCTGTCACTGAAGATATTCCGCACTCTCACAGACACTGCTGCAGGTTCTCTTCAGTTTCAGATCTTTTCTCAATTTCCCGTGATGAGGCGTCTCCCTTCACAAGGTACGCAGAGCCGGGCAGGATCATTTCAGCTAAGCTTCGTCCCATCGCCAGGGAACTAGCAGGCTTCCAGAACCATTGTGTTGGTGATTATGTTCTGCTGTTTGATGCTAAGGGTGACTCAGAAATGACACGATGGAACTGCTCAAAGTGGCAAATGTGGCATCTGCAGCAGAGCCCACCACAGAGCTGTCAGTGTCATCTCCGTCCAGGCTGCTGCTGTATCCACACTGGCACCCTATTATCCTCATCTCCTGAACAGCACACTGCCTTCATCTGGTTTACTGCTCCACATCTCAATCAGGGAACTAGTAGACAGCATGTCTCTATGATAACAGAAGCCGATGACAGCTTTTGCCACCCTCTGCCCCTGAACATATGTCGGTGTAATGGAGGATTTGCGTATTATAAATTGCTACAAGACCTCAGGCTTCTGCACATTTATGATTGTTCCTAGTATGATATTCACTGCAAAGTCATTCAGAATTGCTTGCTGAGGTTGCTGAAGACACAGTTCTTGTCTAGCATGCCTTGTTGGACTACTGCTGAAATACTAGTCTATTTCACAGCCTAAAACATTGAATCACTTGAGTAAAAAGCATTATTCAACACTCACGTTTTCTTTTTTGTTGGTGGACTTTAGTTGCTTGTAAAAAGAAAGCTGGATCTACTATATATCTAGCTTCGATTTACTGGCCAGAACATTATCAGTTATGTTTTGACCAACAATATCATCACATCTTTTTAGAATTTCTCCGGGGGTGGGGGGGAGGAAACCCAACCACAAAACAACCTACTTATAGCTGCCAGATTCTAGGTCTGCTGATTTATATCAAAAAATGAGAAATTTGGCTAAATGAAACTAGATTACATTCATATGAGTTGAGAAGAGTAAAATGAATAATTCTGGTAAGAAGTTTGGATATGATTAATTTAACATTGAATCACAATTACAGTATGGCCACTTAAGTTTTAAAAAAACATTCTTTTTTTATGCTATTTCAGATAAAACAGAGTGGCATTGACTTATATATACTACCAAATGTAAAAGAGATAGCTAGTGGCAAGCAGCCGCATATAGCACAGGGAGAGCAGCTCACTACTTTGTGACAACCTAGAGGGGTGGGATAGGGAGGGTGGGAGGGAGACGCAAGAGGGAGGAGATATGGGGATGGATATATATACACACACACACACACACCACTGTAAAGCAATTATACTTCAATAAAGATGTTAAAAAATAATAAAATTTAAAAAAAAGAAAAAAAAAACGAAATACCTTAAAATAAATAAATAAATAAATAATAAGGTACACATTTAAATGTAAGTTTTCCCCTGAAGAAAATGTCAGCAAGCCAATTCCTTTAAAATTCACAACATATGGTGTTTTGAGTAGCTATATTAGTCAGCATGTAAAAGTAATTTATGATTTTCATTAAAGAAGCTTGAAATTTACTTATTGGACACTAATACCCAAATCCAGGAAATTTCAAACCCAGGGAATAAGCGATCGTTATTCTGGAAATCCTGGGTTATAGACAGCCCTGCTCTACTGCAGTCATTTCTATCGTTAGTGGATGTCCAGGTGCCAGGAGACCTTGCCCTTCCTTTCCGGGCACATTCACTCCTGGGGGAGGCTTGGACCTTCTCTGATTACCTCATGAGGAGTTCTCTTCTGTATCCTCTGTCTCTGTCTCTATCGCTCTCTTTCTCTTTCTTCTCTCTCTTTCTACTCCTCCTATTATATGTATGTTTGCTTATTTGTAGTTTTATTACACACTTGAGTTCATTTTATATCCACCATTGGGTAGCTTATTTTGCTCACTCCTAACAATATATTAAGTTTTCTCTCCACTTCTGTAAATGCTGTGTGATTTCATTCAATTTATCTGCAGGATAGTGTTCCATTGAATGGATGTACATTATTTATTTTTGCAAAATAGAATAAACATGTTTACATTTTAAAAGTAATGCATGCACATGGGAGAAAGGATATTGAGCTGTACAAGAGAGTAAAATAGAAAGCAATCATCTCCTTTCACTGATAGTTGTACTCTTCAGAGACAACAGGGTTAACGGGCTTTAAGTTTTATGGCAGTTACTATTGTAATGGAAATTATTATATCTTTTCATCTGTTTCCCAATTTGTCAAATTTATATAGTATCTCTTCACCTTTAACCCCCCACTATGATGAGGAATTTAACGCATTTATACTCCCCTTCCTTCTCTGCCTTTGGATTTTGCCACCATTATTATCATCATCATCTTCATCCTTATCATGATCATCATTATTATTAGTTGTAATATTTATAAACTTGGTGCTTTTCTTGCTTGTTTTTATCATTGTAAATAATCCACTTAATTGCTACTGCTTGACTTATCAAATTTGTGGAGTTCATTTTTATGTTAACACAATACTAGCTGTTATTAGAAACAAACGCCAAATCTCAGTGGCTTAGCACAATGAAAGTTCATTCCTCATTCACATCATCGTCCAGTCCTTGTACTGGATATCTCTTGTAGAAAGCTTTTTTCTCCTTAAAGCTTTTATGCTTTTCTGTTTCATGTTAGAGTATTGAAAGTTCATGATATTTTCTCCAGGAATTATTTTTGATTCTTCAGAGACTTTTTTCCTATAAAAATCACCCCTGCTGATTTTGTATATAATTTTGATTTTGTATATAAATTTGTATATAATTATGTATATAATTTTGAATATAATTTTGATTTTGTATATAATTTTTAATAATCTGTTCCTCCCATTGTTTTAATTTTCTCTTTGACAACTTCCTGTATTTCTACAACTCAATATGTCTACACTTTTCCAATTTTTGTGGTCTTATTTTTTTCTACGCTTGATCTTCTCAAGTTTCCTTTTTAAAATTGTCTTTAAATTCAGAATTTCTTTTATAATTTCATAATATTTCAAATTTTAAGAAATAATTTTTCTTGATCTTGGTTTATATCTCCATTGACGTATGAAGTACCTTTTTCAGTTTCTGAATCATATACTTTGAAAAATTGCTTCTGAATCTCTACCTGTTTCTTCTTACTCAATTGTTCTGTAGTTTCTTGTGACTGTCATTCATAGGGTTGCTTTTTCTCAAACATCTGTTGATTTTCATAGTTGAACATGCACATTTATAAGTGAAGATGTTTGATGAGTGTGACTATGCTGCTTTCCTCTGCTGTTGAGACGTCTTAGTTGTAAGCCTCTCCCTTGAATGGGGGAATGACCAGTAAATCCAGGTAAATTGAGAACACTAACAGAAGATTTTTTGTAGGGTGTGTGTTAGAGAGTGGTGCAGAATAGGTTTCTCAGAAAGCCGTCTCTGTGACATAAATAAGCATGAGAAATTGGGATTTGCTCTCAAGATTAACTCCTGTTGGGAAAGGAAACAAAATAAGGGAGTGTGGGGTAAAGGGAGAATTTGGGCCATAATGCTGAAAACTTCAGTCAACTCCACAGGGAGTTCTAAACCTAGAGAAGCCATTCATGGATGCCTCAAGCTGGCCAAACAGGTTGGGTCTTTATAGTCTTGTATGTACCAGTCATTGGAAGGGACAGAATGCTGGAAGAAAGGGGACATGATTCTGGTGTCATGATTCAGCCTAAGGTGCTTCCCCAAAAGTGTAGACAACTGAAGTCCATTCTTGAGTGACACTCCCAGCACTGGGGGAATGAGTTTTTCAATCCCAAAAGGATTGTGTCACAACACGGTATCCATTACAGGAGCATGCAGACAATTTGGGGACGTCCATATTGCACAGTAAGGAGAGCCTTAGTCTGGGGTGGAACTTTTGCTCTCTTTCTATTAGGGAGAACCAGTGTTCCATCAGGCTCTGCTTCTTTCTTGAGTCCCACCATCTTCACTAGGGATCTCCCTCGACAGGCAGCCATCTTTAGGGAGAAGGTCACAGTCTTCTTTTTGAGGTCAAAAACAATGTCTACCACCCATTCTGCTTTCATGGAGAAGGGAGACAGTTGTCTCAGAAAACTCTTTATTACATTATCCTATGATCATCTCCATGTTGCTTTAATGTTCCTTTTGTTGATTTACTCCAGAGTGGGGGAACACCCATATTTTTCTCTGAAGTCTTGGGTGATGGCTTTATCTTTCTTTAAACATTAATCCCATTCCATCTGCTATTTTCCTGAAACTTTAAAAATATCTAATCTAGTCCTAGCACAATTTCTCATGTTTCTGCACAGCTATGTCTTTTTATTTCTTAAGCCTGCATTTTCATCCTTTTCATTCATGAGCAGGAAGCCTGTGTACTGAGTTCTCATCTCAGTAGAATGGAATGGATATTGGTTATGGTCACAGACAGATATCTCACCCAGCTCTGCTACTTATGACCTACGTCTTAAGACCAATAATATAGCATCTCTGAGATTCACTTTCTTTTTAAAGTGCGAATAATAATATGTACTACTTGGAGTAGAGGTAAAGATATAAAAATGTTTAGCACAATGCTTGGCACGTAACCTGTATGCAAGAAATGACTGTTCTTTCACTCCCTTTATATCCCTCATAGTGATTGTCAATGTATCTTATGTTCTTATGGAAAAGTAAAGCTTTGATACTTTAATATGATCCAAAATCTATCAGAAAACCAGAGTGCAAAAAACCTTAAAGATTCAGTGAGGCCTGGTATATTTTTAACGTGGCTTAACAATGTGACAGCTTAGGCAAAGGTGCATTTAATATTATCACTGCTGAGTGCTACCTTGAGATTTCACAAAATGTAAAATGTAATGGTCACCTGTAATGGTCACAGCATTTTACATTACAGTTTTCTTGCTTAATACCTTGGCTTTTAATAATGTTTTATCTTATTCTTTATAAAATTGATTGATTAAAATAAAGATAAACTAGTTATTACCTGGAAGCAGGAGGTCAATCACAGAATAAGACAAGATGTATTAGATTCAATGAAAGTTTCTCAGTTGTGCTACTTGGATGGCACGAAAGAAATATCAGGACGTGGTCAGCTGTTTTCTTGCCAGATATTTGACTTCACTTTAAGCCACAGTCACTTCAACATTTAGCCTCAGTGTCCTCAGCTCCAAACCCAGAATAATATTTTCTCTTGTATTAGTTTCCTTGAGCTGCTGTAACCTTTCACAAACTGAGTGGCTTAGACAGCAGAAATTTATTCTCTCAGTTCTGAGGCTAGATGTCCAAAATCAGTGTCAGTACTCTTGGTTCCTTCCAGAGGCTGAGGGAATATCTGTTCCATGACTCTCTCCTAGTTTCTGGTAATGGCTAGCAATGCTTGACATCCCTGGACTTACAGGTGCATCTCTCTAATCTCTGCTGCTGTCTTCACATTGCTGTCTTCCCTCTGAGACTTTTCCTACGTCTTCACATGGCATTCTCTTCTCTGTGTGTCTGTGTCCTAATTTCCTCATCTTATAGTGACACCAGACATTGGATTAGGGCACATCCTGATTCAGTATGATCTCATCATAACTTGACTATATCAGCAAAGACTGTATTTCCTGTCAAAATCACATTCACAGGCACTGGGGATTAGGGCTTGAATATATCTCTTGGGGGAACAAAATACAATCCATACCATCTCCTAAACTTAGAAATTTTTATAGTGGTTATGCTGTTTTGTGTCGTGCATCAGAAACCCAAGTAAGCAAAAGACGAAATGTTGTAGGAAGGATTCTGAAACATCCCTCAACTGAGCTGGACATTATTAACAGAAGGAAGTTGAGGACAGTAATATTAGAGGGTAATGTGAAACTCCTCTCTTCTTGTCTCTGCTTATTCATATACCTCTGCTCCATCCTTCTCTCTAGTTATAACTAACCCTCACTTTTTTCTATTCTGTGTAACAGAAAATGGTTACCAACACTTCCCAGGCTGAAGAGAAATGTCAGACAGAAAGATACTAATATGAACCCCTCTGTAGACAGGGTGTGGATTGGGAAGTAGGGAAACCCAAGGAAGCTTAAGGAGAGAATCTTGCCTATTGACCTTATTTTTCTCAGTGGGGAAGGCAGTTGACTTATTTTCTGAGAGAGAAGAGATTTTGATGGTATTAAAAAAAAAAAGCAGTTGATATTAAAGTTTTGTGAAAGTTGTTCAGAGGAATGAGAGTCAGTGATGAAGAACCATAGGATCAAGGGTGTGTTGGTGCCCAGGCTAACTGGACACCACCATGTTAGTGGACCAATCTTCTCCTGTATGTTTCCATCAGTAATGGTCAAGAACTCCAGTGTATTACTAGGTGAGTATATAAGACTACTACTAGATGAACCCATCATCCCTGCATAAACAACACAAAGAGACATTTCAGTTCATTTAAACCGGACTGTTTTACAGTTATCTTCATAGTAAAATGGTCCGTCACAAAATTTTGACTATATAAAATTTTAGTCAAATAATTTTTTTTTGCATTTCTTTGTAGATATCTTTAACCCTTAGCTTCTAAGGAAAAACGACGTTATTTTTTTCATAAGTCAGGGCTTCTGGGTAAATGGGGTTTGAGTCACCATTTTTATAACCTGAACTCACACAAAAAAATTGGTGTTTCATTTCTAAATACGTATATGGGTGCTTATTTCATCACTGGAGAAACTTAGGTAAACACCTTTTGTTCTTTCATAAATCCAATGTCTCTTTGGCAGTCACAGAGAGCAGGAGGCAGCCCAAATTCTTGCCTCACTGGTTCATTATTTTTTAATGAGATAATTAAAAATTACATACTACCATACTGAGAAGCATGTATTTGCCAAAACTTTAGGGTTTTTTTCCCCCTCTTTTTGGTTTGTTTGCAATAGACAGTCTAAATAGAATATAACTTAAAAATCAATGCAAAGGAAGCAGGGGCATGGTAAATTACTTTCCTATGACCTTCTTTTCTATCTTTCCTTTTTTCTTTTTTCCCTTCAGATGAACTCTTCTCTCAATATTTTTTTAACCTACCTACGCTGACATCATCTCCCTTTTTCCACTTTTCACTTTTTCACTTCCCAGTGACTGCTTTCACTCCCAAACAGTCCTAGTCTAAGGGTATATCTTTCTAAAACCTCTGCCACAGTTACGTGATTAAAATCTAGTGAGTTTTTCCCCTTTCTTCTCAGTAGGTATTGGTATGACCACCGACAGAGAAAACAGTGTCCGTTCAATGTTTAGTGAGCGTAGTTTTGTTGATAAAGGAGGGTAGAGAAAACAGTGTCTGTGTGATGAATAGTTTTCATTGTTTTTTTTTTTTTTTTTTTTTTTTTTATGTTCTCTAAAGCAGTGTTCTCCAGGCAGAATATTTGATTGCAGAAACAGGAGATTTGCATTCTTCTCCTAGTGTTACATTGATTTTCTGTTCTGCTTGAGGCCTTTGTATTCATGAATGTAAAATATGTTTTAAGAATATCTGCCTTTATCGTATATGGATATTTTGGGGTTGGTCTCTTGATTGGGGTGGCAGTTTGTTTTTTTCACAGGAAAATTTGTGAATGTAGGCTTCACATATAATTGTAAACAGTGAGCTTTCCAAGAAGTCATTAGCTTGTGGGTATTAAATGGGTTGCAATTGTGGCAATTACTGGATTTGTTTCCCCCCTGAGATGACAGTTTTGGGAGTCTTGGTGAGTGTTTGAAGCAAGTGTGGTCAGCTGTCATATGGGTGACATTCTTGGGGATGTCCAGTATTTTTTTCTCACCTTCTAGCCATTGGGAACCAGACACCACCATTTTCTCACTAGGCACTATTGTTGCCTGAATCAGCCATGACTCAAGCTGCTTAAGCTGTGAGGTTTTCTTGTTTGGGGAGGATGAAGAAGGGCACTGCAGTTGTCCCCTGTGCCCCACTGGCAGAGCCGACCCAAAGAAAATGGACATGGGATGGCGGCCCAGAGACTTTTCAGGGAACAGCTGCTTTAGGTTTTTGTTAACAGCACCTCCCTACCCCGATAGGCTTCTAGTATCAGAGGCCACGTTATACTCAGAATCTCTGCACATTTTCACTTGCTAAGACTTTGATCCCTTCACTGTTTTCATGCCCTTAGGATGTGTTACCTCCTAGCGAGATCTGTCTAAACCAAGTCAAAACAGGCATCTCTGTATTCATTGTAATTTGTACGATGCTGATTCTGTACTACGGGAATATAAAAATAAGGATCTAAATGTGTGTATATATACCTACACATACTATATGTGTTGTGTGTGTGTGTGTGTATGCCCCAGTATGTGTTGCTTTTTAGACGATGGTAGCTTTTGAAAATGATCTTAAATTTATAGAAAAGTTGAAAAATAAGAAAAAGAATACCTATACGTCTTATGCCCATCTATTTTTAACATTTTATATCCATTTGTGTTTTCTTTTCTCTAAGTACATCTGTGTGTATTTCATAAGAATCAGGACATTCTCTAACAGAACCACAGAACAGTTATCAACTGTAGGAAATCTGGCATCAACACAATCTTTTTATCAATCTACCATCTGTATTCTAATTTTTCAAATGACCTGATACTGTTCTCTGTAAGATTTTTCCAGTTCAGCACAAGATCTAGTCCAAGATCAGATATGGTTTTTAGTTTTCATGTCTCTTTATTCTCCTTTAATTTGGAATAGTCTAGAATACTTCCACAAGACCCTTTGTCTTTTATAACACTGGCTGTAATAATCTTCTGACAATTAGATTCAGGTTCTGAATTCCTGGCCATAGCACAGGTGGAGTCACACGATGCTCACCTGTCCTTCACTGATGATATCAATTTTGATCACTCTGTCAAGATGTTATCCAATTTCTCCACTATATAGTTAGAAGATTTTTTAATGTAATTAATCCATGTGGAGACACTGTAAGACCATGCAAATATTCTACTTCTCATCAAAATATTGCCCTGGACTTAGAATGCATTGATAATTATTGCCTGAACAAATCATTTCTGTGATGGTTGAAAAATGATTTCCCAGTTCCCTCAACTCCTTACACATTTACTAGTTGACATTTCAACATCCCACTGTAAGCAAGGGTCTTAAGTCAATTTGTGTTACTGGACCTGAATTTGTGTGTATACATGCACACAAACAGAACTATATAATAAATAATAAATATTATTAACTATATAATAAATATATATATAAGTCTATATTATATATATGTATACATAATGACATGCCCTTTTGTTTTATACTATTTGTAAGACCTTTTTGTTCTCATGTTACTGAATTGAAAAATCTCAGAATGTTCTTCCCAGCAGCTTGGCCCTAATTTCAGCAAAGATCCAATACTGAAAGCTCTAGTAAAGTTCATATTCTTAAAATATAATTCATTTTTAAAAATTCATTTGAAAGCATTTAGTTGTGGCTATGAGATATTAGTAGAGAAATTAGCACTGAAACTCATTTGCCACCAGAATTAAAGAAAAAAGGCAAAACGGATTTTATCTTAGCTCTATGTTCATAAAAGAAATAAACATGACTAATATTTGGACCATTTACAAAAATACAGCTCTTGAATTTGTGAGAAAAAGCTGATACTCCTTTTTCATCAGTTATTATCTAATTTACATTGGGTGTATGTGAACCGATTTAAAAACTGATTTTAGCATTAGATATGGACCAGGAGAGGGAAAAATAAAGGCATTAAGTTAAAAGAAGCATTTCAAGCACTTGGAAAAATACTAACCCCTCTGCTTTTGGTTGATGACATGTAGATTTGCCCTTCTGTTCTTTTTGTTCCTTTAGTCATTAAAGTAAAATAAAAAAGAAGGCACTTTGTTCTACTTAATTCTGTTGAATGCTCTGTCTTCGGACAGCTAAATGTCCCACAGGCTATAAAGCATTCGTTTCTTAGCTGCTCCTCCCTTAACTCTAAAACACCTTACAGTCTCCTGCCTGTGCATCTGGGCAGCATGAAAAGAACTACCAGGGAGAAGCCAAAAGAAAGTAAAACTTTTTCTCTGAACAGAATACTTTAATGTATTAATTTGAAAGTGCTCCATAGCACAACTATTTTAAGGCCAAAGTACAGAGCAAAAAGTTAATAAAATTATTTTTGTGACTATTTAGCTAAACATGTTATTTGCATTGTTGAGAGTGACCATACAAATGCACAGAAGTTCGTACTCCACACAAGCCTGTCTTTTAAACAAAAGATAATTTCCCCTTGAGTAAGGACACAGAGTTGAGTTCATTACCGGAATCAAGTATGGTGCTATGGGAATGGGAGCACACTTAGGCCAAACAGAGTAGTGACTAGAGCCGGCTACCAAGAACCAATTGCTGCACTTACTTTCCTGGCTCCAGAGAACACTAAGGAGGCATGAGAGCTGTGAAGCTCTGGCAACAGCCAGTGAGAAGCTGACAGAGAAGTGAGGGGTGCTTAAGGTTGTTCTGGATGTGAATTGGGGAGAGGATGGCACATTCTCTAAAACCTCCACTTTCACATTAGTAAAGCTGCCTCTCTCTGTCCTTAGTACTCATCAGCAAACTGTGGTCCAGATTTGCCTTTTATAGTTGTTAGGAAGACTCAGAAGCACGAAGTGAGTCCTCTTAATGTAACACATTGGACTGTCCACCAAGACTCAATCTCCATTCTAGGCAACTTTCTTCCTCCTTGCCGATGCTGCCATAAGCAAAAGAAATTCATTCCTAGTTCACTGAGTTTGAGTCCTGACTGAAACTTGACCTTGTCAAATGATAAAACAAGGAGGCTATTAGACTGAGGTGGCTCTAATGTTGGCAGCCCAGGTAAGCAAACCCAAACCTAAGCCTGCAAATGCCTCAGGTTGTGAAATCAAAATGCTAAGGAAAACCAAGCACAAACAGCCAACTAAGTTTAATCTATAGCCAATCAACAATGTCTATACTTTGCTTCTGCTTTTGCTCTGTATGTCTCTCTCCAGTTTCTGTGGCTGGAGCACTACTAACCATTTCTCGTTCAGCACTGCCCAAACCCAGTCAAGTTTTGCTCAATTAAACTCTTAAAATACTTAATATGTCTTTTAACAGTCTTGAGATTTTTGAAACATCGATATGAAAGATAAAGAAAAATGCAGAGCCCTGTCTTACAGGAAGCAGAGGCTTGAATATAGCTTTGAAGGCTATCTTGGAGGCTTTGGAGGGAAGTGCCACCCTGAGCAGATCTTCAATTATGCAAATGCAGCTTAGAGATTGCAGCAAGAAAGGAATCTGTCTGAAATGCTCTATTCTAAGGAAGAAATTACTCTATATAATAATGGAAAATGGTGTCTCGTATCATGTCGAGCTACTTTTTATTTTGTTCCCTTGAGAATGCTTTTACTTTCTCATAAGGATTGGGATTGCTCTGTGTTTGAAAAGTGTTGCTTGCTTTTTTGAGATGTGCTTTTTTCTTTTATTTCAGTTGCATATAAGAGGCCGGTAGCTGAGGACCTGAAAAGATGAAAGCTCTTTTTTCATGGGCGATTGTGAGTCTGTTATAAGTGGTGCTGAGCCAGGCCCTGGTGATAAAGGGCAGCATCATGGGCACAGGAGCAAGTCCCCTTAGACCCACAGTGGCATTCTCACAAGGGCCACTGCCTGCAGAGGAACATGCCAGAGGCTGTGTCTGTTCAATAGCTGGATGAGAAGCAGATAGCAAACAGAAAGCCAGAGCAGGGGACACATAAGGGGACTTCTGCCCAGAACACATAACACACAAACCTAGAAACTTGCAGAAATTCCAGTGAGGGCAGCTGAGGGCTTGCTGGTGGGTATCATAATACAGGCACTAATATGAATGTGACTTTTTTTTTTGGTCATGTGGATGAAGGCAGGGCTCCCACTTCTTTGTTCATTTGGGTAAATGCTTGGAAAGGTCCTTTAAATATGAATGTCATGTCAGGGTTAGGCCCAACGTTAAACAGTTTATTTTAAAACATGGCATCATGTCAACATTCACCATGCATCTATTGTTTTAAAATAATTTGACAGTTTAGCTGAGCTATAACCTGTGAGAACTCCCAATGAAGGAGATAAATAACAAATTATATCGTGAGTTACGGAACTTGAGGGAAGAAGCAGGAAGATGTAAGAGAATGGAAATTAGAGTATTCCAGTGGGCACCAGTGTCACCACTGAGAGTCACTGTAAGAAATGACATGTCTGGAAGGGAAGGCCAGAAAATGGGGACAACTGCACTAAGTATAAATTTCATTATAACATTTGGTCTCTGGCCAGTCTGGAATTTACACTCACCATTAGTTTTTGAGAAAAGCTCACAAATTTTACCTAAAAGCAAAAATCAAATAAAAAGACAAGAAGTCTCCAATCCATTGTAAACCTTGTAATATTTCAAAGTTAAAACTTAGCCCCAAGTCAAAGGCCTCCAGAGAGATGGTCCAGCTAAACTTCAGGGTACAAACTGATGCTGATGGAAGCTGAGGTGATGTTGATGGGCTATTCGAAAGAGATTGGCTTGCTATATCAAACCCCTGCCAGCCATAATTTAAAGGGACAGAAGTCATTAGTTTGCAGTGTTACTCTCTCTGTACCAATAAAACTTGTATTTGCCTTTCTTTGCAAGCCTCATCTCTCTGTAACTCAAGATCAGCCAGTGAGTGAGACCTGTCTTAGTAACAGTGACAACCACCAATCTCAGAGCATAAAGCTGTACACATGCATCTGGTCTTCTGAAGGTTAATCAAGTTGAGTTGTTTTCTAAGCTGCTCCTTTATTCTCAGTTCTGCCTAACTGAGAAGGGCAAAACACTATGGTCCACAAAGCTTATAACATTTGTTTTCTAATGAGAACAATCATACATTTAACTCAAAAAGGAAATTGAAGTTATAGCCTCTTGTTTAACTGAATCAATCATTTGAAATTTGATCACAAAGAAATCAAGCAAATCTTTCTCTGATTTGTTTGGATGTAATCTAGCAGTCAGCTACTAAATCCCTGCCCTTTGGAGAAGAGGTAAATTTAGCTTGAAACACCCAATTCCACAGCCTGTGTAATCCAAAGCTCTCCTTGTGATTTATGTGAATTACTGTGAATTTATGTTCTCATGGTCCATTTCCCCGGACTCCTGTGTCTGTGAGTGCTGCTTCTGTTATATCTCATTCAACTCTAATGAGAACTTTCTTTGTTAACTGATTTTAAAAAATCCACTTTCAACAGGCATTCAGTGAAATTAGTGTACTTTACCAAAAGTAATATTTGGTGGTTGTAGAAGGAATCTAATTCAGTTTTCCAACATCCTGACTTCTCTTCTTTTTTCTCTCACTGCTGCCTCTCCTTGCATCTCTTTTCTTTTCCTTTCTTATTCCTATAGACTCCTTTCTTAATAATGACACAGGTAGCAATCACCTTTTTCAAAATTGAGATATAATCGACATATAACATTGTGTAAGTTTAAGGTGTAAAATGTAAAACCTTTATCAGATATATGATTTGCAAATATTTCTTCCAATTCTGTAGCTTGCCTTCTCATTTTGTTTCTTGTTTCTTTCACTATGCAGAAAAATTTTACTTTCATATAGTCCCTCTTGTTAGATTTTGCATTTGTTGTGTGTGCTTTTAGTGCCATATCCAAAAAATCATTGCTAAGACTGATATCGGGAGCATTTTGCCTATTTTTTCTTCTAGGAGTTTTATGGTATCAGATCTTATGTTTAAGTCTTTAATCCATTTCAAGTTAATTTTTGTGAGTGATACAAGATAGAGGTCCAAGTAGCTCCTTTTCCTCCAAGTAGTTATCCAGTTTCCCAATACCATTTGTTGAAGAGACTATCCTTTCCCCATTGAGTGTTTTTATATTGTATAGCACAGGAAATTATACCCATTATCTTGTAGTAAATTTTAATGGGGTATAATCTGTAAAAATACTGAATTACTATGCTGTCCACCTGAAATTAATATAATATTGTAAATCAACTATACTTCAAGAAAAAAAAAAAAAGTAAGTCTCTCAAGCATACCGTGGCAGTAAGACCCATGATTAGTGATGAATGTGACAAATAGTCACTTTTTGCCCTTTACTGAGGTAGGGACACTGAGTAAGGAAAACAAAGAAACACTCCTGTGTGTTTATTTTACTGTCATGCTACTACCAGACTCACAACTCTTCTGATACCAGATGCATGGGTTTTCTACATGTCAAGCAATTCTGTGACACCAGCTGTGTGTCCTACAATTCAATTCAGACCTGACGCTATCAACCTGTAGTTAGTGCCAGATCCCACAGGTTAAGGGTGCAGTTGCAGAAGACTGCCCCCACTTCAGATGCCAGTTGCAAGTCCCATGTTGTCACCATATTTCTGACCCACTGACTATAAATCCTGGTTCCCAAGATCAGCTCCTTCGGTTCGACAGTTTGCTAGAATGACTCACAGAACTCAGGGAAACAGTATATATCAGTATATAATATAATAAAGGCTATGATAAAGGATACAGATGAATAGCCAGAGGAAGAGATACATAAGGGGAGGTCTGAAAGGGTCAGGAGTGCGGGAGTGTCTGTTCCCATGGAGTTGGGGTGTGTCACCCTCCTGGTACATGGATGTGTACACCTACCCAGCAGCTCTTCGAACCCTATACTATTGGGATTTTCATGAAGGCTTGATTACACAGACATGATCAGGTACCAACTCTATTTCCAGCCCCTCTCTCCCCTCCAGATAATGGGGGAGTGGGCTGAAAATTCCAAGCCTTTAGTCATGGCTTTACCTTCTGGTGACCAGTTCCCATCCAGGAACCTACCTACTCAGAGTTGCCTCATTAGATCAAAAGACATTCCTAACACCCAGGAAATTCTAAGGTATTTTATTTTATTTATTTTTTGTTGTTTTTGCTAAATATATTTTTATTCTTGATCACATTTATTTTTTCAAATAAAGATATGTTGTACAATTTTATAAGGAAAACAGCAAGTGAAATAAAGATATTCTTAAATAGATAAATGCTGGACCTATTCATCTAGAATGAACCTGTACTCCAAAAAAGTTAAAAGAAATTCTTCATACTGAAGGAAAATTATACTAGAGGAAAACACACAAAAGAATTATAATCTACTCTCTTCAGTAGAATTAAAGTCTGCAACAGCCCACGATTTCCTTGGGTTACAAATGAACCTAACAAAAGCAGTCTCTATTAGAAACTCAACAACCATGTCCTCTAGGTAAACTACCCCAAAGCAGATAAACAGAATACATGAAGAAAACATAGTGGCGAGATGTGAGATAATTCTTTTTCTAAATGCGCTAATTTATAGGTTGCTCTATCATTTGTATCATTCATTCTCCTCTTTAGATTCTCTTCCTTTTATATAATTATGTAATAGCCTTTATAATCCCCATTTTCCAAACCTTCTTGTTCACCCAACACCCCCTCAACCCCATCTCTTCATAGAAAATATTTTCTGAGAAATAAAGGGAATAAAAATTCCAACCATTCCAAATTTCTTCTCCATCCAATTTTTCCTTTTAGGGAACTATTATGTGAGATAGGAGATGAAATTAATGGGTTAGATTAGAGGAACAGTCATCTTTCTCAGCTCTAGAAGGTTTTCCTTTTAACAGATGCTTTCTGGCTTTTTCAAAAGATATCATACAATAATCATGGCCCAGACATTGAATAGTTATGGAAGTTAATTGAGATTATCCAAAATAAGACCCTAGAACTGGAGTAAGGAATTAGAAATTTTCTAAATAGTTTGTCCTGTATTCATGGATATAATAAGAGTTAAATTTTTTTCTCAAATTGCAAATATGTAAACATCTTTCTTGATATTATTTAACAGGGAAATCTAGATTTTGTCTGCTGTTCTCTTACACTTTTTTGTCCCTTTCTCTCCAAAGCCTAGAACTAAGGCGTGTTGCCTGACTAAATTCTTGGAGATAAAGTGTATCCTAGTACACTGAAGAGGAAAATAAGGTCAGTTGCAGCTGATCTTACTGCCAAATGCCAGTGAAAAGACCATATGTAGTTGGGAGAATTGGACCCTTTAAACATTGTCCATGTTGTACTTGTAGAACCACTGACTTATATAGTTTTTGAGACCATTTGATAGTGGAGATGTGAGAGAATCATACAAGTCAGAAACCATTTTTGATTCCAGGCAACAAACTGTGCCTCAACAATCTTTACAGCTAGTGTCTTAAAGAGATTAAAGTTCAGTGGTATGAGGCTGATAGAAAAGCCCCTGACATGTAGAATAATTCCATGACACCTATGCACTTCTGAAGAAATATACTCCCCCAAAAATATAACATTTATTCAGCCCAATTTTCCAATTCATAATCCCTGATTTGTGACTGGTTAGGGGAGCATCTATTTATGAAAAGAGATCCTCTTTGAATCAGTTTGGGGAAAAGGAAGTCACTTCATATGTGAAGATTGCATGACTTTTTTTTTCTAGCACCTCTCTACTATTTCAAAGCTCCTAGGATCAAGCACCTGTTTCTGCTTTTGACAAATGTTCTATTTTCCTGCAGGAACTCTGTCTTATTTAATGCTACTAAAAATGTGTAGAACTTCATAGTTTCTCAGTAGATATTTATTGAATGAATAAATGAACAGACTCATCATTTCATTAAAGGAGCTAAGAAGCATAAGCTAAGTTAATTTCTTAGATACTGGGCATCATAGACCAAATTACATAGAAGGAAGGCTGGGAGATAAGAGTTGTGCCCAAATGTTATAATCTCATTGAAACCATCTGAGAAATTGCTCCTGCATTCCAGCACAGGTTTGCTATTTTGGACTTTCATAGTTCATACTCCCTGTCTTCACTTCTCTGAAAATGGATGATCCTTTATATTTCTAGATATTTTTCTTAACTCTTCAATTTTAGCCATTTCATCAGCTATTTTAAGGGGATCCTCTTCATTTATTCAACTTTCCCTTATAATGCATGCCAGTTTTTGCAGTTAGATATCCCAGATGCTACATTCTTATAAAGCTGCAAAATTTTCTTTATTTTAAAAATATTTATTCAACTAATATTCTTTATTGCATATAATGAGTTAGGTGAGGACATGGAAATATCTAGTAAGATAAAAGGAGTTTTATTTATATTATCAGTCTGACCTTAAATTCTCACTTTGTATATTGTGCATTAAAATTTTTTTGTATTAAACACTTTACAAAATTTTAAATAAAACTTATTAAAAACACCATAGATCACAGCATAGCTTACTAAGCCTTTTGTAAAAATGATACAGTCAGTGTTTTTTTTTAAAGCTAATGAAGAACAGGTTAATACTAAGTAAATAAAGTAAAATAAATGGTATTTTTGTGATGCTAGTAGTTTCCAAATTAATCATATTTAATAATGCAGTATTTGAAATATGTCATGGAATGTAGTTTTTAGGGAATGGCTAGGCTTAGTTTTTTCTAAGTTTAGTTATCTTAACCATTTTTGGAAAGCTAAAAAGTACCTGTAAAAATATATATCTATTGATTATAATTCCTACATCTTAATCTTATCCACCTAGTTCTTGAGGACTAAAAAGTAGTCAGTTTCAAGCAATTTATAGCTAGATCTTATTGCACTGGGTTTGACAACTTCTAGCTCAGTGTGTTTCCCATAGGCATAGAAACAACTAAAGGAAGTCCCAAGGAGCCAAGTCAAAAGGTTATTTGAGCTCCTCCACTTAACTTTGCATTCCTTAAGGAGGGTATTTATTGAGCCCAATTCATAAAGTGAACTTTGTGATCGAGACAACCACAATTAAATCAGGTAGGGTTATACATAGAACTATGCTCACTTTTGTGTGGTAATTGTCACGTTGTGTGATAAAAGTATGAACTTCTTTGTTCATTTTTCTTAATTTATATTTTTATATGGATTTAAAATCTGAAGATTTAAAGTAATTTTAAAATAATTTTTAAGATATAAAAGCTTATGTTTTAAAAATTTCACCTTTCGAATAGCATAAACTTACCTCAGACCACTTTATAATAAAAAAAATGAAATTATCTTGGCAAAGAAGAAAAAATGTTTCCTTATAAGACAACATGGCGGCTTATACTATATTTCAATCAGATACAATTATTTTAATTTGAAAGCTGCAGTTATCTATTTATATATATATATATATATATATGTCTATCTACTTATCTATATCTACCTATCTTCTCAAAGTTCGTGTATTTTAAAGTAGAGTTTATCAACTCTCTTTAGCATTTTCTTGAGCAAATAATTCTGAAATGTATACACAAAACCAGATAGAGAGGAATTATATGCTCTATGAAATGCTAAAGAGAGTTAGTAAACTTCACCTTAAAATATACAAACCTTGAGAAATTTGTTAAAATATACTCAAAATGCATTAAATTAGAAAATGTTTCCACAGAGAGCTAACAATGAATGGACATGTAAAGGCAAATAGTTTAAACAGTCTTTTGTCTTATTAATTGGCATGATAATGCTTTAATAAGAAAACTCTTATTATTTCCAAAACATACTTTGTGCAGTGTAGTCTATTATTTTAAACTATATATTTTTATTTGAAGTCATAAAACATGCTATGGAATTTAAATTATATTAAAATTCAAAAAGATATTCTAAATTTAACATATATTTTTCTAAAATGTGTGTGGCTAAGGAATTTTTGTTATAAATAGCAACATAAAGTCTGATTTCTAAGAATCAAAGAGGAGAATGTTCCTAAGGCACTAAAAATAGCATTTAAAAAAATAAACTCAAATTATTAGCATGTCTGAGTTCAAATCCAAGAATGGTATTAAAGAAAAAGAAACAAACAGAGAGAATAGGAGACAGTGTTTCTTGCTATATAATAGACAGAAGTAATAATTTCTAAGAAATTTAAAAAATCATATAATATGGAGAGAACTTAATCAAGCTGGTCCTTAAATTGCTCTCGACATTTTTAACAATAATGAAAATTAATGCCAAGATACTCTAAGAAAAGTAACTCAGCCTTTGTCCTGGACTCTTTCCATAGTAAACATCAAATATTTTAGGAAGTAAGTCTGTAAGCTCTGACCACATCCGAAAGGCCACAATAATGCAGCATCTTCAGTCAGGACAGGTTGCTCATCCTAGTGAGAGCTGGCAATACCTCAAAGGGTGACTGGCGGTTATCACCAATAACTCTTTGGCTACAAAAGTACCTTTGATGGCTAGTGATCTATTGAGGCTTTGCCTCTTCCCTCTCTTTCTTCTCCTTCTTTTTCCTCTTCCTTCTCTCTGTCATTTTCTTTAAATAGATTATGCATTCTCATGGTAAGATAAGTTCAAAGGTTTCACAAGAGAAAACAAGATCTTATTCCTCACTCCCATTTCCTAGAGATAAAAATTCTTACCAGTTCCCTTTTATCCTTTCACACCTATCTTGTACTGAGATGGGTATCTATACATACACTTCCTATTTTATTTAAACCCTAATTCTACCTTATTCTGCATATGGTTGTGTACTTTTATTTATTTGCTTTTACTAAAATGTATTTTGGGGGAAGATGCCATCTTTTTAAATGTTATACATGTATTGATTCATAAGTATATATGTCATATAGTATATTATATATGTCATACAGTATACTATAATGAATAAAGCTTTATTTGGGGGGGCATATATCAAGACAGAGTAATTTTCATGTACATGTATAAATACATCAGCAAATGCATTTCAAGATGTGGAATTTCTGGTTCAAATTCATGTGCATTCTAACTGTTATAGGTGTTGCCATATTGCCTCTATAGAGTTCTTACTACTTTATACTTCTGCCAACAAGGTATGAAAGTGCTTTTCCCCACATTTTTCAAGGCAGAGTATTGACAAAACTTTTGGTATTTGCTAATTTAATAAAGTGAACAGTTCTCTTTCGTTATATTTTTACTTTATTTTCACATTATAACAGTGAGATTGGGTAACTTTTTATATCTTCTTGTTCTATTTGCCTGTTACTTTCTGTTGGGCAATTGTCCATAATGCTTTGGCAACCTAACACTACATCTCACTTGAGTTTCGTCCTTATATGGATATTGGGATTCCCTGCCAGAGTGTACTGGTTGATGTTCACCGAATATAGTTATGTTCATAGACTAAATTATTTAGGTTGTTTAAAATAATTCAAGGCCCATTACCACTCTTCTCAGCAGTGATTCATTGAAGATCAAACAATGCAGTTAACTTTCTAAATATTCCTTCACTTAAATAACTGCATACATTTTTACTCTCGAAGTCTTTTTAAAACTTGGTTATATCATTATTGCAATTAATGAATAATCTTAATCTTAACCCTATGCGGAGTGAACTACTGTGATGATGTGTAAGATAACCTATGTGTCATTCTGATTTTTCTCAATGGTTTAAACCAGAAAACTGACAGTTTTCTTTAATTCTTCCTCCTCATCCACCCCAACATCTTGTCTGAGCTTCTCTGATTCCATTGAGAGCAGGAATATCTCAAATCCATTTAAACTCTCTCCATCTTCATGCTACTCCATCGTTCACGGTGATGTTCTCTCTCACCATCGCAGTATTGTGCGCAGGCTTCTAACGGGCTTCGCCACTGCCATTCCTGATTCTCTATTCTCCCTCTACAGGTCAGTCAGGGTAATCTTTTCAGAACACATATTAGTTCACATTCAAATGCTTTCTGTTGAACTTAGGCTAAGTTTATTAATTTTTAGCTTAAGCTTTAAGGGTCCTACCTAACTTTCTAACTCTAATGTATCCCTTTCCCCACCCTGCCTTGCTCACTGTACACTCTAATCACACTGGAATTTTTCTCCTCTCATGCATATAAATCTCTTTATCTTGAAAGATTTTCACTTATTCTGCCTTCAGCCTAGAACCCTCAAGATCCTACTGTCTTTGTCAGGTCTCAGTATAGTGTAGTATAATGCTATAATATACTCAGAAATAGCATAATTTCTTCTGAGAAGCATTCCCTGACTCCCTGTCTCCATTTGACATTAGGAGTCCTATATTTTTTCTCCAAAGTGCTTCCCACAATTAGTAATTATATATATTTTGGGGATTTGTTTGTTTAATGTCTTTCTCTCTCATGAATGGAAGACCTAAGTTTTCTTACTCTTGTTGTTCATAGTATTTCCATTGCTTACTACAGCCCAGGTAAAGAGGCACCACTCTTTACATTAATAAAGTACATTAATAAGTTAATGACACACTTTCTCCCTTCTAACAGTCAATAAAACTACAGTTTCATAGTGTATGACCAGTCAAAAAACATTTTTTCTAAATTGTTTTTCTATAATCTTGAAGCATAAAATTTTGAAAAACCTTAATGGAGAACGATTTAAGTGATTTCTTTTTGAATGAGAATACATATACTAATACTATATTTTATAATGATTTTCAGCTTTTAACATAAGAGGATTATACCAACATTTTGTATGTAATGATATTTGTCACTTATGTGATTTGCCAGATGACAATATCCTATGAATAAAACATTTTCTAATATTTTTTATCCAGAGTTATAGAGCACACCTATTTCTCATTAATCCCCAAGAAAAGTTGGATGGCAGTCCAACTAAATAAGCCTCTTTTTTTCTTTCTTTTTGTTCTCTAAATAATGTAAATACATTTATCATTACGGTTTGGTGTAGTTAATTATCTTTCCACTTTACATTATTTTATTAATTTGGTTTCTTACTGACTACTCCCTTGTCTGGGTCCACAGATTAATTCATTTATTAACAAGTCTACTGATACTTCTAAAAGAGCTATCCATCTCTGAGAAGACATGACATTTTACAGATGCTTATATCCTTCAGGGTGGAAAGAAAAGTCAAAAGGAAGAAAACAGAAAGAAAAACTCATTGGTCAGCAAATGACATATTCACCGTCCCCTCCAAAAAAGTGCACTATTCTTTAACATAAAAAGTGTTCCAATAAAGTGATAAACTGAGAACAGGTACCAAATCATCTGTCTTACTCTTATCTGATGTAGAGATTTCTGTGAAATGAATGATTCATTTGTTGTTGCTGTTCATGTTGTTAAAAATTGCTTTTGGAGGTATTACACAAAGGAGTTTTTTTAAGACACTCATGTTTCAGAAAATGTAGCAATATTTTCTTAGTTGTAAACTGTGGAATAATATGGATGTTGATATTTCAGTTGTGGGAACTCTTTGTTCTTTCTATATGCATTAAGATTAATGAACCCCTAGGCATAGTGTTTCAGAGTCTTATTTTTGTCCATTTCTACAACTGCAATCAATATTTACCTCTTCATGAATTAGTCTCACTTGATACCTTAAAAATCCAGCAACTTCAGTACTAATATATAACAGCAAACTTCTTAGAATATTGCCCCTAATCCTTCCTCTGTAAATTCTCAAAAGTGTGGTCCTCCACAAGTTATTAACTTTTTCTATTCTCTTTTCAATAGCTGGTTTTAGAATAGAGCAATGCTTTGGTACTAAGAATATACAAGTGCTAGATTTTACTGAAATGGATAAAAACTAGCAACAATTTATTTATATGTGAAAAAAATGTAAAGATTAATTAAGAAAAGATAAACATGAAAAATATTAAAACTTATATGCAGTTTAAAAATTATTATTGTATTGTTCAAATTACAAATATGACTATTTGTAATAATAAGTATACTATGGTAAAATGCCAGTTAAATAAATAATTTTACTGAGTTTTCCTTTACGAAGTAATACTTTTTATGATGAAAAGAATTCCTTTAGACTTAAAAAGAAAAATGTATTGTTATTTTTAAAAACACCAAATTGAAAATGTTGTTAACATAATGAAAATCACATTGGAATTCCATGTGCTTTTGAAAAATTTCCCTTTTAGTTCTGAGGGATGATGGTATCACATTAGTCCCTTATTAATATTAGCATAAATAACTACTAGCTTTTTAAAAAAAATTACTTGTTCATACGTATAGCTCAGATGAAGTCTTATCTCCATTTTTAGATAGTATTTTAGCTTGTAGAATCATATTGAAAATTAATTCAGGCAGTGTAATAGTTTGCAAGACCCCAAGGACACACTTACATGCTAAAATAAGTATTAATTTAAAATGTACTTTTTCACTTGAAAATTTTAACACTTATTTAAAGCTATTAACTGAAACATACATAGGAAAACCTGAAGTTCAATGGAAGAATAAATATACAAAAAGTAACAACACATCACAGGGTTTTAGAACAGACACATTATTTTCAACCGTATCAGAAGTTAAATAGTGTTTAAAAATATGTCTATATTTGTATAATGGATATAATCTATATCTATCCAACTTACAATTTTTAAACTAATAACCTGTCTGTGTCACTAATATCTCACTAATAAAATGATAATAATACTCATATTAATTTAGGTAAGGCATCTAAAAGTTTTAGAGTAGTGCCAGGCATTTAGTAAGCTCTCATTAAAGATTTGCTAGTATATTTATTATTTATTAGATGGTCAAAGAGTTCTCAAATAAATAGTGAGAACAGAGTTTCTCAAATCAGCATTATAATTCGGTATCAACATTTTAGCCTTCTTCAAACTGTGCTTCATGTGGGAAAGAAACAGGATTTTCTTCATCCCATTCAATGGCTTTCAATAAGAAAGGAAAGAGCATGGATTACCACACAGGAAAATGCAGCACAACCTGATGAGCTAACATGCTTTGTTGCATTTTCTCAAGTGCACCTAGTGAAGGAAAATATGATAATGAGAAAGACATTTCATGCTTTGCAAACATTTGAAAGTGGATTTTACAGGAAAGCCTGTATGTTAAATCAAAGATAGTCACTTGAATCAGTAACCACTCAGTGAGCCATTCTAAGCTGAAAAATGATTGTTGGGGAAGACTGTGCTCTGACTAACGTAGAACGCTAATGTGAGAATGAGGTATTCTTTGTATTACATGTTTAAAAAAGGTGTTAACATCATATTATGAGGAGTAACTCTTTATGTAACTGTTATCAATGCTGATAGTAATTTGGTGGCCATATCCATCTAGCTATGCCATGTTATGGAAATCATTTATGAGCTATGGAATAAGAGCTTGGGTTTTCTTTTTCCCAGAAACTTTAAAAAAAGCTTTATGGAGATGCAATTTACAGATATAAAATTTACCTAAAGTATACAATTCAGCAAACTAAAGAATTGTGCAACTATCACCATAATCTGATTTGAGAACATTTTTGTCATCCCAGAAAGAAATCCTTTATCCATTAGCAGTTGCTCTGTAAAGCCTGCCCTGCATCTAGTGGACAATCATGTCATTTTTGTGCCTTATTCTATTAGCATGTTGCATTGAACTGATAGAAGTGTAGACCTTAAGCAATGCCTCATTACTGGGATAGTCCCAGGTGGTGGGTTGGCCAAATGTTCCTTCAGGTGTTTTCCGTAAGATGCTATGGAAAACCCGAATGAACTTTTTGGCCAATCCAGTATATCATCCCTTTTATGTGTTGTTAATCAGCATTTTGTTGAGGAGTTTTATATCTGAATTAATAAAAGGGTCTTTTCCTATAGTTCTGTTTTCTTGTGATGTCTTTATCTGATTTTCATATTAGGGTGATGCTGGCCTTATAATTTGAAAGTGTTCCCTCCTCTTCTATATTTTGGTAAAGTCTGTGAAGTATTCATAATACTTTTAAAAATATTCAGTAGAATTCACCACAGAAACCATCCAGTTCTGCATTTATTTTTCTGGGAAGTTCCTAAATTATGAATTCAATCACTTTACTTGTTTGTAAGTCTGCTCAGATTATCTGTTTTTTCTTGACTCAGTTTCAGTAGGTTGTGTCTTCTCAGGGATTTGTCTGTTTCATATAGGTTGTCTATTTTGTTGATATACAGTTGTTCATTATACACTCTTAGGATCCTTTTTTCTTTTTTTTTGGCAGTACGCGGGCCTCTCACTGTTGTGGCCTCTCCCATCACAGAGCATAGGCTCCAGACGCGCAGGCTCAGCGACCATGGCTCACAGGCCTAGCCACTCCGCGGCATGTGGGATCTTCCCGGACCGGGGCACGAACCTGTGTCCCCTGCATCGGCAGGCGGACTCTCAACCACTGTGCCACCAGGGAAGCCCATGGATCCTTTTTATTTCTGTAAAGTTAATAGTAATGTCTCCTCTTTCATTCCTGAATTTAGTAATTTGAGTCTTCTCTCTTATTTTCTTAATTAGCCTACTCCAAATTTCATCAACATTTATCTTTTCAAAGACTTAACTTAGATTTTGTTGATTTTCTAGTTTTTCTCTTCTCTATTTCATTTATTTCGACTCAAATACTTATTTCCTTTCTCTTTTGCTTGCTTTGTGTTTAGCTTACTCTTTTATAAAAATCAAGTTTCTTAGGGAAGGGTGTTAGATTATTGATTTGAGATCTTTTTTCTTTTTAGTATAGGTGTTAACAACTATTACTTTCCCTCAAGCACTGATTTTTGCTACAACTTATAAGTTTTGGAGTGTATGTTTTCATTTTTAGTCATCTCAAAGTATTTCATAATTTCCCTGTGATTTCTTCTTTGATCCATTTCCATTGGTTAATTACAAGTGTCTTATTTAATTTCCACATATTTGTAAGTTTCCTAAATTTCCCTCTTTTATTTCTAATTAAATTACACTATGGTTAAAAAAAAAACCTTTGTATGACTTCAATTTTTAAAATTAATTCAGGCTTTATGGATTAACATATGGCCTATCCTGAAGAATGTTTCCTGTACACTTTAGAAAAACGTATGTTCTGCTGTTTTGGGGGTGGAGTCTTCTATAGATATCTGTTAGGCCTACTTGGTTTATACTATTTTTAAGACTTCATTTCCTCATTGCAGTCCTGTCTAGATGTTCTATTCATCATTGAAAATACAGTATTGAAGCCTCTATTATTGTTGAATACCAAATAAAGTACTGTTTTTCTTCTGGCATACCAAATAAATTACAGTTTACAACTGTTACTTTTATATTTTGCATGCTGTTTTCTATTTACTCCATCTCTCTGCCTTTGCAATTTTTTCACACCTTTACTATAATTTTAGCATGATTTCTTTGAGAGTTCAATGGTAATGCACAAGATCATTATACTGTCTTTACTGCTGACTCCTCATCTGAGTAGCCACTCATTCAAAGAATATTTACTGGCACAGCCCGCCACCATCTTGAGATGAGTGTCCTGTGAGGAGCTTCAGAGCATGTTCCGAGCTGAGGTGTTGGCTCAGCCGTTTCACGAGGAACTCTGGTCTGAAGAGCCGGGGGCAAGGCCTCTGCACGGGGCCCGCTATGAGCAAGTGAAAGAGGCTAAGCACAAAGGGAAGAACAGTGGATGGGCTAGTCCTGAAGTGAGATTGCCAGATTTATGTCCTTTCCAGATGAAATGTGGATTCTCTAGCAACAGAGGGTGTGAAGAGAGAGGACCTTCAAGATGGCAGAGGAGTAAGACGTGGAGGTCACCTTCCTCCCCACAATTACATTAAAAATACATCTACATGTCGAACAACTCCTATAGAACACCTCTGGAACACTGGCAGAAGACCTCAGACTTCCCAAAAGCCATGTGGCTGACAGGGTCTTTGTGCTCTGGCCAGCTGTCAAGCCTGAGCCTCTGAGGTAGGAGAGCAGAGGTCAGGACATTGGACCACCAGAGACTTCGTGGCCCCACATAATATCTATCAGCGAGAGCTGTCCCAGAGACCTCTGTCTCAACACTAAGACCCAGCTCTGCTCAACGACCAGCAAGCTCCAGTGCTGGACATCCCATGCCAAACAACTAGCAAGACAGGAACATAAACCCATCCATTAGCAGAGAGGCTGCCTAAAATTATAATAAGTTCACAGACACCCCCAAAACACACCACTGGACACGGTCCTGCCCACCAGAAAGACAAGATCCAGCCTCATCCACCAGAACACAGGCACCAGTCCCCTCCACCGGGAAGCCTACACAACCCATTGAACCAGCCTTACCCACTGGGAGAAGATACCAAAAACAACGGGAACTACAAACCTGCCGCCTGCGAAAGGAGACCTCAAACACAGTAAGTTAAGCAAAATGAGAAGACAGAGAAACACACAGAAGATGAAGGAGCAAGGTTAAAATCCACCAGACCAAACAAATGAAGAGGAAATAGGCAGTCTACCTGAAAAAGATTCAGAGTAATGATAGTAAAGATGATCCAAAATCTTGGAAATAGAATGGAGAAAATACAAGAAATGTTTAACAAGGACCTAGAAGAACTAAAGAGCAAACAAACAATGATGAACAACACAATAAATGAAATTAAAAATTCTCTAGAAGGAATCATTAGCGAATAACTGAGGTAGAAAACCAGATAAGTGATCTGGAACATAAAATAGTGAAAATAACTACAGTAGAGCAGAATAAAGAAAAAAGAATGAAAAGAATTGAGGACAGTCTCACAGACCTCTGGGACAACATTAAACGAATCATCTTTCAAATTACAGGGGTCCCAGAAGAAGAAGAGAAAAAGAAAGGGACTGCGAAAATATTTGAATAGATTATAGTTGAAAACTTCCCTAATATGGGTAAAAAATAGTCAATCAAGTCCAGGAAGCACAGAGAGTCCCATACAGGATAAATCCAAGGAGAAATACAGCAAGACACATATTAATCAAACTATCAAAAATTACATACAAAGAAAAAATATTGAAAGCAGCAAGGGAAAAGCAACAAATAACATACAAAGGAATCCATCAGGCTAACAGCTGATCTTTCAGCAAAAACTTTGCAAGCCAGAGGGAGTGGGAAGACATATTTAATGTGATGAAAGGAAAAAACCTACAACTGAGATTACCCAGAAAGGATCTCATTCAGATTCGACAGAGAAATTAAAACCTTTACAGACAAGCAAAAGCTAAGACAATTGAGCACCACCAAACCAGCTTTACAACAAATGCTAAAGGAACTTCTCTAGATAGGATACACAAGAGAAGGAAAAGACCTATAATAATAAACAAAAAACAATTAAGAAAATGGTAATAGGAACATACATATCGATAACTACCTTAAATATAAATGGATTAAATGCTCCCACCAAAAGACATAGACTGGCTGAATGGATACAGAAACAAGACCCATATATATGCTGGCTACAAGAGAAGCACTTCAGACCTAGGCACACATATACACTGTAAGTGAGGGGATGGAAAAAGATATTCCATGCAGATGGAAATCAAAAGAAAGGTGGAGTAGCAATTCTCATATCAGACAAAATAGACTTTAAAATAAAGACTATTACAAGAGACAAAGAAGGACACTACATAATTATCAAGGGAACAGTGCAAGAAGAAGATATAAAAGTTGTAAATATTTATGCACCAAACACAGGAGCTCCTCAATACATAAGGCTAATACTAACAGCAATAAAAGGGGAAATTGACAGTAACACAATAATAGTAAGGGACTTTAACACCCCACTTTCACCAATGGACAGATCAACCAAGCTGAAAATAAATAAGGAAACACAAGCTTTAAATGACACATTAAACAAGATGGATTTAATTGATATAGGACATCCCATCCGAAAACAACAGAATACACATTCTTCTCAAGTGCTCACGGAACATTCACCAGGATAGATCACATCTTGGGTCACAAATCAAGTCTTGGTAAAGTTAAGAAACTGAAGTCATATCAGGTATCTTTTCTGACCACAACGCTATGAGACTAGATATGAATTACAGGAAAAAAATCTGTAAAAATTACAAACACATGTAGCCTGAACAATACACTACTAAATAACCAAGAGATCACTGAAGAAATCAAAGAGGAAATCAAAAAATACCTAGAAACAAATCACAATAAAAACACGATGTCCCCAAACCTATGGGATGCAGCAAAAGCAGTTCTAAGAGAGAAGTTTATAGCAATAAAATCCTACCTCAAGAAATAAGAAACATCTAAAATAATCAACCTAACCTTACACCTAAAGCAATCAGAGAGAGAAGAACAAAAATCCCCCAAGGTTAGCAGAAGGAAAGAAATCATAAAGATCAGATCAGAAATAAATGAAAAACAAATGAAGGAAACAATACCAAAGATCAATAAAAATAAAAGCTAGTTGTTTGAAAAGATACACAAAATTGATAAACCATTAGCCAGACTCATCCAGAAAAAGAGGGAGAAGACTCAAATCAATAGAATTAGAAACGAAAAAGGAGAAGTAACAACTGACACTGCAGAAATACAAAGGATCATGAGAGATTACTACAAGCAACTATATGCCAGTAAAATGGACAACCCGGAAGAAATGGACAAATTCTTAGAAAAGACCAACCATCCGAGACTGAACCAGGAAGAAATAGAACATATAAACAGACCAATCACAAGCACTGGAATTGAGATGGTGATTAAAAATCTTCCAGCAAACAAAAGCCCAGGACCAGATGGCTTCACAGACGAATTCTATCAAACATTTAGAGAAGAGCTAACACCTATCCTTCTCAAACTCTTCCAAAATATAACAGAGGGAGGAACACTCCCCAACTCATTCTACAAGGCCACCATCACCCTGATACCAAAACCAGACAAAGATGTCACAAAAAAAAGAAAACCACAGGCCAATATCACTGATGAACATAGATGCAAAAATCCTCTACAAAATACTAGCAAACAGAATCCAACAGCACATTAAAAGGATCATGCACCATGATCAAGTGGGATTTATCCCAGGAATGCAAGGATTCTTCAATATACGGAAATCAATCAATGTGATACACCATATTAACAAATTGAAGGAGAAAAACCACATGATCATCTCAATGGATGCAGAAAAAGCTTTTGACAAAATTCAACACCCATTTATGATAAAAACCCTCCAGAAAGTAGGCATAGAGGGAACGTTCCTAAACATAATAAAGGCCATATATGACAGACCCACAGCCAACATCGTCCTCAGTGGTGAAAAACTGAAACCATTTCCACTAAGATCAGGAACAAGACAAGGATGTCCACTCTCACCACTGTTACTGAACATAGTTTTAGAAGTTTTAGCCACAGCAATCATAGAAGAAAAAGAAATAAAAGGAATCCAAATTGGAAAAGAAGTAGTAAAGCTACTGTTTGCAAATGACAGGATACTATACATAGAGGATCCTAAAGATGCTACCAGAAACTACTAGAGCTATTCAATGAATTTGGTAAAGTAGCAGGCTACAAAATTAATGCACAGAAATCTCTTGCATTCCTATACACTAATGATGAAAAATCTGAAAGTGAAATTAAGCAAACACTCCCATTTACCACTGCAACAAAAAGAATAAAATATCTAGGAATAAACCTACCTAAGGAGACAAAAGACCTGTATTCAGAAAATTATAAGACACTGACGAAAGAAATTAAAGATGATACAAATAGATGGAGAGATATACCATGTTCTTGGATTGGAAGAATCAACACTGTGAAAATGTCTATACTAGCCAAAGCAATCTACAGATTCAATACAATCCCTATCAAACTACTAATGGCATTTTTCACAGCCCTAGAACAAAAAATTTCACAATTTGTATGGAAACACATAAGACCCCGAATAGCTAAAGCAATCTTGAGAAAGAAAAATGGAGATGGAGGAATCAGGCTCCCGCACTTCAGACTATACTACAAAGCTACAGTAATCAAGACAGTACGGTACTGGCACAAAAAACAGAAATACAGATCAGTGGAACAGGATAGAAAGCCCAGAGGTAAACCCATGCACATATGGTCACCTTATCTTTGATAAAGGAGGCAAGAATATACAATGGAGAAAAGATAGTCTCTTCAATAAGTGGTCCTGGGAAAACTGGACAGCTACATGTAAAAGAATGAAATTAGAACACTCCCTAACACCATACACAAAAATAAACTCAAAATGGATTCAAGACCTAAATGTAAGGCCAGACACTATCAAACTCTTAGAGGAAAACATATGAAGAACACTCTATGACATAAATCACAGCAAGATTCTTTTAGACCCACCTTCTAGAGAAATGGAAATAAAAACAAAAATAAACAAATGGGACTTAATGAAACTTAAAAGCTTTTGCACAGCAAAGGAAACCATAAACAAGACGAAAAGACAACCCTCAGAATGGGAGAAAATATTTGCAAATGAAGCAACTGACAAAGGATTAATCTTCAACATATACAAGCAGCTCATGCAGCTCAGTATCAAAAAAACAAACAACCCAATCCAAAAATGGGCAGAAGACCTAAATACACATTTCTCCAAAGAAGATCAACAGATTGCCAACAAACACATGAAAGGATGCTCAACATCACTAATCATTAGAGAAATGCAAATCAAAACTACAATGAGGTATCACCTCACACCAGTCAGAATGGCCATCGACAAAAAATCTACAAACAATAAATACTGGAGAGGGTGTGGAGAACAGGGAACCCTCTTGCACTGTTGGTGGGAATGTAAATTGATACAGCCACTATGGAGAACAGTATGGAGGTTCCTTAAGAAACTAAAAATAGAACTACCATACAACACAGCAATCCCACTACTGGGCATATACCCTGAGAAAACCATAATTCAAAAACAGTCATGTACCAAAATGTTCACTGCAGCTGTATTTAAAATAGCCTAGACATGGAATCAACCTAAGTGTCCATCAACAGATCAATGGATAAAGAAGATGTGGCACATATATACAATGGAATATTACTCAGCCATAAAAAGAAACGAAATTGAGTTATTTGTAGTGAGGTGGATGGACCTAGAGTCTGTGAAGTAAGTCAGAAAGAGAAAAACAAATACCATATGCTAACACATATATATGGAGTCTAAAAAAAAAAAAGGTTCTGAAGAATCTAGGGGCAGGAGAGGAATAAAGGCACAGATGTAGAGAATGGGCTTGAGGACACAAGGAGTGGGAATGGTAAACTGGGACAAAGTGAGAGAGTGGCATGGACATATATACACTACCAAATGTAAAACAGATAGCTAGTGGGAAGCAGCTGCATAGCACAGGGAGATCAGCTCCGTGGTTTGTGACCACCTAGAGGGGTGGGATTCAGAGGGTGGGAAGGAGATGCAAGAGGGAGGGGATATGGGGATATATGTATATGTATAGCTGATTCACTTTGTTATACAGCAGCAACTAACACAAGAAGGTACACAATTATACCCCAATAAAGGTGTTAAAATAATAATAATAAAAGGTGTGAAGAGTGAAGAAAAAAAACAAAGAATATTTACTACTATTCCTTGAGCTTGTGATACAATGATGAATATGGCATACCTACCATCAGGAGAGTCTAGGAGAAAGACATACATGGAACTAATAGCTAAATAATTAGGATAGCTATTATTTTTGCTATCAGTAATAATACTATTATCATATATGAGCTAGACTGGGCCTAATGTGTTTTATAAATATCTCATTTTATAATCTGGCCAGACAGTATAGTGGATAACATCATATTGTCACTAATGAAAACGAGACTGTGGTCAAGTTACTTAAATCTTCTCTGCCTCAAGTTTCAGTCAATAATAGTTCTTAGGTTATATGGTTATTATAAAGATTACAAAAGTTAATAGATTTAAGGCATTTAAAATGATGCTTGATACAGTTTAAGTACATAATACAGGGTCACCGAAATAAAGCAAAGCAAATAAACAAGAAAATTGTACAGTTTTTAAAGTGCTGTTGTATGGTAAGCCTTATAATAGTAAGCGTGAAATAATGAGACTGTTTAGAATGCTGTTACACAGTATCATAAAGGGTTATAGAGTTCATGCTTTTTTCCTAGATAGAGGAAACACTTTTCAGTATTAATCCCAATAATGCAGTTGATCCTGTGTTTTAAAAGACTATGAAAAGAATTCAATTTTCCTTACTGTTTCCATTTGTTGTGTGCTTACTTCCATGTTTACTTAAGTATATTCAGTATTTTGCTTATATATTAACAGAAAGGTATTGTTTTCATTTTGGCAAATGAGAAACTGAAGCTCAGAGAAGTTACGCTGCCAAATCAATATCACAAACAGCAGAGAGGATATGCACTGTTGATACTGAGAGAATCAACCAAAGATGCTCTCCCAGTAAAAACCTGCATTCACTCTCATAATGACATTTTACTTAGTCTGGAGGAAATATTTTTCCTCATTTAGGCACTTAATGGTAAAGATAACAACAACCGAAAATCATCAACACTGGGGGAAAGATAACATTGTGGAAAAAGGCACCATATTCAATAAAAAATAAAAATCCAAAGCAAAAGATGTTAGAAAAAAGTCAATGAAACTATAAGTATAATTAGAATTCTTTCTGAGATTCCAGTGAACCTATTTTTAAAAATAGATTCAGATTGCTATAAAAAAGAACAGACATTTCTTGGATAATAAAATCACTATTTATTAAATGAAAACCAAAACTAACAGGGCCAAAGAGGAGACTGAACACAGTTGAAAATCAAATTAATAAGCTATGAAATTGAGCTGAAGCATTCTCTCAGAATGCAGTAATAATGAAAATAATATGAAAATTACAAGGAGAAGGTTAAAAGACAGAGGAATTATATTTAACTTGATAATCAAGTTATCTTCCAGAAACCCATAAACTATCATATATACTGTGTAAACTTTTCCATTAAAGTCAGGAATAGATAAAGATGCTATTAGCACTCTATCACAGAACCAGACATTTAAGACCATGCAAGATTAATAAAAAGTAAAATAAGGGAGGAGGCAAAACCTTAATTGTTTGTGTTAAAGTGTCTGCCTAGAAATTTTAAGTTAGTTAACTGAAAAACTTGTAGGACTTCAGTTTAGGAAAGTGGTCAGATATTAGATCAACATGTACCAATTAACAATTTCCTCTGGTAGAGCAGACTAATTGGATAATGTGATGAAACATATTCCCATTCACTATAGCAATCAAGATTCTTTAAAAAAAAGGAGGGGGAACACTAAGCCTAACATAAAATATGCCAGACAATAAGAAGAAAACCAAAAACACAATAAAACTATAAAAATTATAAAAACCTACCAAAAGACATGCCCAAATGCTTGGATAAATGGAGAAACAGACCATGTTTTGGTTGACAAGATGTCAAATCTCTACAAATTAAAATGTAAATTTAGTGCAAAACCCCATTGCAGTCCCAACAGGATTTTTTATGTAACTTGACAAGCTGATTCTAACATAATTCAGAGAAGAAAATGTTCAAAAAGAACTTAATAATTTTTAAAACTGTTCAGTGAGTGAGTAATGACCCTACGTGTTAGTAGATCATACTCCAATAATTAAAGCAATCAACTTAGATACAGGAATATGCAAATAGATCAAGATAATAAAATTTAAAACTAGAGAAACAGTTACAACATACATGAGAATTTTATATTTAAAAGTTTTTGAGAATTTTGTGAAGTCCCTGAAATTCCTCTGCATTGGTAACTCAAAACTCAAATAGATGAAAGCATATATTATTGGAAAAGCATGGAACTAAAATTAAAAGGAAATGAGTTCTAGTCTTTCCGTTGATACAATGCTAATGACCCTGGATGAGTCATGTAACTTCTTAGTCTACCAGTGTTACTGAAAAATGAGAATAATTTAAAAGTCTTGTTTTCCCAATCTTTAATGTTTTGGGGAGAATCACATGAAATCAGTTATATAAAAATCTTCCACAATTTATAAAATAATATATGGATGCAATACTTTTTGGACCAGAGTTTTTTTCCTCTTTCTTATGTAGGCAAAGGAAACCTAGGGATTACACACAAAATGGTAACTATTGGTAGAATAGAACATTGGCATTTACAAGGTAAAAGTCATTAGATCTTTGCAAATTTCCAAATCCATGAACAAGTACTCTAAGATAAACTTTTTCCAATAAAATGCAAGTTACTGTTGTATGCAAATTTGAGAGAGGAGAGAGAAGAAAGTCAAGAGCTAATGTTTTAGAGTTAATTGGCTTTGGGACAGCCAGTTAAAATGTTGAGTAAATAACTATACAACTACAGAGTTTGTAAGAGAGACCCAGTTTGAAGGTATAAAATTTGGAATTCACCAGTACAGAAGTCATATTAGAAGCCATGAGATCATCACGTAGTAAGTGAGTGCCAACAGAAAAGGGAACATGCTGGAGGACAGAGGTAGAACGATTAGAAGTTAGGGAAAATGGATGAACCAGAAAAGAAGACTGAAAATACATAGCCAAAGAGGAGGGAGGAAAACCAAGAGGTTGTGGATTTTATGAAGGCAAGTTAAAACAAACAAACAAAAAAGATTCAATACAAGAAAGCAATCAACGGCATAAAATGCTGCTGATAGGAAGAGTAAGATGAATATTGAAAACTGATCATTGACGTTAACAATGTGAAGGTCATCGGTGATCTTGATAACAGTCTTGGTGGAATGGAGAGCATATTCAGCTGATTGTGGGCTTCAAACAGAACAAAAGGAGAAGAATTTCAGACCGAGAGCTGTGCTTTAAAGGGGAGTAGAAGAATGTAAAGTAGCCAAATGAAGATGTGGAATAAAAGGGAGAGTTCTTGTTTTTATAATGGAAGAATTTTTCTTAGGTGCTGATATAGAATGATACAGGAGAGAGGAAAAAGATTAAATTTCAGGAGGAGGAACAGTTACTGGAGCAAGTCTTTTGAGTAGGTGGAAATTTACGAATCTAATAAATAATTGAAAGAGTCGGCTTAGATGAGTTCATATTGCCTATTCTGAGTTCCAAATTCTAATATGTAGAGCTATCCTGTTTCCTTCTGACCAGTAAGTGAGCTATGGAGGAGGAAAAAATAGACTTTTCACAAATTAAAAATTACTATTTATCTAAATGTATTTGCTTTAAATTAAATTTCTAGCTGGTACACATACAGCTCTGATATCCCAATGATCTGTGAGGTTTATCAATAGGCCTACAAGAAGAGCAAGCTGTTACAAGTATCTCAGTTGCTAGGCAAGTAGCTCAGTGTATTTGACTAGGTGACCCAGTTACCTTTCAAGGGGACTCACCTAATCTAGGAATACTTCAAAGTTCCAGTTTCTTGACAAAAAGAAAGAAAGAAAAAAGAAAACTCTGAAATCTCAATTTGATGAACTCTATAAGACTGATAAATACTATCAGTTAAAATATTTATAACTGTAACATCACAGTTAATACTTAACTCATTTCACACAGGATATCCATGCTAGAAACTTATTAATATTTGATCCCTTAAATCTGTAAAATTGAGAGTATGTTTCTTGAGATAGTGCTTTGTAATTTGTGCAAAATACAGTTCAATTATATTTTTAACTTCTTAAAATATATACCAAAATAAAAAAGAATTGCTACAGTGACATCGCATAAAAAGATAAGAATGTAGATGGAGGGAAGTCATTTACCAGGTAATAGTACTTGTATTTTGCCTCCAAACCGACCAGTGCTACATTCATTACTTTAAAACAAGGGAAAAACGACATCGTTTACCTTCCAGTCACTACCACTGCATACCAAATTACCCCAAGATTTAGTAGCTTAACACAACAAGCATTTTTATAGTATCACATGCATTGCGCAGGTTGGGATTGGGGTGGTTCTTTTGCTTACGGCCTCAGCTGAGGCCGCTCAGTGGAACCTAGCTGGTGGATGCGGTGGTCTAGAGCAGGGGTCCCCAACCCCCAGGCTGCAGACCGGTAGCAGTCCGTGGCCTGTTAGGAACCTGGCCACAAAGCAGGAGGTGGGGGGGCGCTGAGCAGGTGAGGCTTCAGCTGCCACTCCCCATCTCTCCCCATCACTCTCATTACCACCTGCACGATCCCCACCCCCTCCGGCCATGGGAAAATTGTCTTCCACGAAACCAGTCCCTGGTGCCAAAGAGGTAGGGGACTGCTGGTCTAGAGGGTCCAAGACAGCTTCGCTCAGAAGTCTGGAACGCTGGTAGGGATAGTTGGAATATTGAGCCCAGAGGGAGATTTTCAATCAGACCACCTACATGTGCTCTCTCCAGCCTACTGATCTCAGGGCAGTCGGACTTGCTACATAGCAACTGATTTCCCTCACAGTGAGCATTCCAAGGGAAGCAGGAGGAAATTGCATGGCTTTTATAAGCGCCCTCAGAAGTGACCTAACGTGACTTCTGCTGTATTATATTGGTTGAAGTAGTTGCTGGCCCACTCAGATTCAAAGGCAGGGAACGCAGACTCCCCAGCTCTCAATGGGAAGAATGTCAGTGAGTTTGTGGGCCTTTAAAAAAAAACAAAAACCACCACAAACCATCCTTAGAGATAATCAAATTAATTAATTAAATACTCTGAGTTAAAAATCAGCTACAACTTCAGAGAATTTTCAGAAGAAAGATGGGATGTAAGTAAGTTCAATGAATAAAAATTATAAAGTTAGCTTCAACCTCCTGGAATAATTCTGAAATTAATTTTATCAAACCAGTGATACCTCTTCCCTTCATAGGAATACTAGAATGATCCACAGGACTTAAGATATTTGATAGAGTCTCTATGATAACCCTGTGGAAGAGACATAAGATGGATACTATCAATATTACAATTAGGTAGGTTGTAGTAAGTTCCCCAAGATTTGTTGTGAATTTAGAGGGAGCCTTAGAGGCATAGAAAACTTATTTGTTGCTGCCACAAACTTGGAGTGGACTGTAAAGACATAATCCAAACTCAAGCTATACTTGATAGGCTAGAACAGAATTTCTCAGAATGCATCCTGAAAATATTTGTCCAGCTGGATGCTCTGTTAATAATAGGTTTCCATATTCAATGCCTTTGGAAATATCACTCTCAGCTTTTGGAGAGTAAGAATTAAAGAAACTGTTAAATTTGAAGTACAAAAATATTTTTTACTTTATGTTATTCTGACCATGAAGCCACACTTTTGCCCCTCTTTTGTAAAATTATTCACTCGCTGGGAAATGAGCATGCAAAATGTTTTGTAAAATTAAAACAGAAAAACAGAACTTAAAAATAATATCACAATTATAACCACAAGCTAAGGACATGTATATAGCTTAGCAGAAGTGAAAAAGGTAAGGAACAGAATTGATAGGAAATTCAACATGAGTACTAGGTTGTGAGTGCCAGAATACCTGACATTTCTTGCAATTTATTAGAAATATAAATCCATTAGAGATGAGTTAAGGTCATTGATCTATAATATATTGGATAGAGAATTCTTAGAGCAGCTTAATTCTGGGTTCTCCATTATAAGAAGGATATTAAGAAAGAGGCTCAAATTTATAGAAGAACAGACTCGCTGATGAGGGTATTTAATCCACGTCACTTGAGAAATGTTTTAGTGATGAAATAGAATGCCTCAAAGGGAATCGATTCCCACTCACAGGAAGCTTCTAACTATCACTTGGACGACAGCTCTGTCATTGGGCCCAATACACGGATTAAAATACTAGAGGTATATATAAAATTGCATAGAGATGTCAGCTCAACATTTACAAAACTTGCCCATATTGTTTCTCACTTTATTTCTCTTGACCTGCACTTCTTTATTGTCTGATTCCTTATTCCCAATGTAACCAAACATTGTCCCTTGGCTTGCTTCATTTCATTTAAGACATCTTTGCATTCTTTTTTCTCTTGTTTTGACCCACAGTGCTGTTGGGGCATGACTTTTTTGACTCGCCCCTAGGTCCTTTGCACCACTGCTGTGAGTGGGGGGCACTCTCACCTCCACCTCCTTCCCCAGCATTGTAGAAATAATAGTACTTTCCACTTAGGATCTTCACTGAAGTAGGGTTTAGTAAAATTCTCAAATCTGATAATAGTTTGAAAAGATGTTCTTGAATGTCTTTTCCATTTTGTATTTTAAAATATCTTCAGTGGACTGAACTTGACACTAGCTCTAATGTCTTCTCTACATTTTTCTCCTATAAGCCAGATCTATCCTCCCTAGAAAATATGTCAAAGATGCCAGCAGTTGACAACAACTATGAAACCATCTATTCCAGGATAGGTGTTTTCCAACATGGAAAAATGAGGATCATTGCCAATAAGCAGGGAAATAAGACAATTCTAAGTCATATCGACTCCCTGACACAGCCTGATTGATTGGCGTAGCTGAAAAGACCCATGTTACTATGACCACACCAACAGAATTTCTGATGGCCAGCGTATGATTGGGTATGGATTTGGTTAGGCCACTTCCCTTCCAGATAAGAAGCACTGGACATTCATGGTGGTGAATGCTGTGCAATTTGAGCAATTTCAAGTGGAATTTCCACTGGAGATCCTCTGAAGATAATGCTTATAGTTTTGACAAAGATGAAGAAAATTTCAGAAGTCTATCATCAACATTGTCATAGAATCACTTCCTTTAGTGATTCTCACTGTTATGAATATGCTTGCATGTTTGCTGGTTTCTTTGTGACTGAAATCATCAATGAGCCAACTGTCACTGCTATCTATCACTTATGGTTTGGACAAGATATTGAGGCCAAAGTAAGTGTGCTAATCTTTGACCTGGAAAGTGGTCATCTTGATGACCTTACTATTCAACCTTACTATTAAGGTTGAAATATTTTAAATCAAGTCTACGACTATGTGCACTCTTGAGTGGACAGCCAAATAGTTAACCATTTCATCACCAAATTCAAGTGCAAGTGTAAAAGGACACTGAGACAAAAATGTTGTTTCTTGCCTCTGTACAGTTTGCGAGCATGCTAAAGTACTCAACTAAAACTCAGACCAGTATTGAGATAGATTCCTGTATAAATAAGTACATAACTCATGAACATTTTGAAGAATTGAAAGTGGACATGAAGCCTGCCCATAAAGAAAGCTTTATGCTTGACAAGTCATAGTTAAGACATTATATGTATCCCCAACTCTCAGAAACTTCTGCAGGACTTCTTAAATGGTAAATAATTAAGCAAAAACATAAACTTCAATAAGAATACTGTTGATGGAGCAGCTGCCCGGGAAGCCAAGTTGTCTGGAGACAAATGAGAAAATGTTAGGAATTTTTGTCTCTGGGCGTCACTCATCGTTTCCTTGGCGTTGAAATTGATAATGAAGGCATAGTTGTTCTTATCAAGCGTAACGCCATTTCCACAAAGGAAATATAGGCTTTCACTTTGCATTCTGACAACTATTTGGATTTATAAAGGTGAGGTAATGATGAAAGAAAAACTTACTTGGAAGGTTTGACATCCCAGGCATTCGCATTCATTATGAGCCACATGGCATTGCTCAGATTGAAATCACCTTTGATGCTAATGCCCATGGTATCCTTAAAGTATCTGTCGTGGATCAGAGGATAGGAACTGAAGAAAGAATTATAACCACCAATGACAAAAGCTGCTTGAGCAAGGAAAATATTGAGCAGATAGTCGTGGAGATTGAGAATTACAGCCACTGAAGTTGAGAAGCACAGAGACAAGATGCCTTCAGAGACTTAAATTGAATCTTAAACATCCAACATCAAGGCCACAGGAAAAGATGAGAAACCTCAAGGAAAGATTAATGACAAAAATCAGACATCAGGGAAAGATGAATTTGAACATCAGAAGGATAACCTGCTAAATAAAGGTCTGCAAACCCTTCATTATCAAGCAGTTTCAACTTTAGCGGATATGCTAGGAAGGATGTCTATCAGCTTCCTGGGGGACAGAATTCCTTCTAAAGGTACCTCTTCTGGACCCACAAATGATAATGACTAATTTTCCACTTTGGTCAAAATCTCTTGGAAAACCAAATTTTAGCAAATTCATTCATGGAAGTTAAATCATATTTAATACATAAACCATGTATTACAGTTACTGGGCCTTCTCAGCACTTGACTGTACACATGGAGAAAGTTAACACCATTGTACTTTATCAGTGTTTGTGTTAACATGTAGACAGTTCATTTCATGCCTTAAATAATAATTTAAATAATTAAATAGATAAAATAATTCAATTAAATTCATGCTTTAAATAAAGCTGCACCTAAATATATATCTACATGTTTACACAAACACTGATAAAGTACAATGGTACATAGATAAATGTATATTTTTAAAATCTATTTCCTATACTCTGGATAGTAGTGCTGGGAAAAAAGGAAATTAGGGAGAGAAAGGGTGGATTTATCCCTGCTTTTCTTATAACAGATATTTCCAGGAATCTTGGAAGGATATATGCTCCTTAAAGGCACTCCTAAAACATAATTTTTTTTTTTTGCGGTACGCGGGCCTCTCACTGCCGTGGCCTCTCCCGTTGCAGAGCACAGGCTCCGGACACACAGGCTCAGCGGCCATGGCCCAGCCGCTCCGTGGCATGTGGGATCTTCCCGGACTGGGGCACGAACCCATGTCCCCTGCATCGGCAGGCGGACTCTCAACCACTGCGCCACCAGGAAAGCCCTAATTTTTTAGAGCATAAATTATTTAGACTAAGTTATTAGAGTTAACCCAAGCTATATATCCATCTAAAAACTATAATGATCAATGGGTATAAAGTTTATTCTTTTTTAAGTATTAAGGAATAAAAGTATGTATACTATTTATTTAATATCTGTCTAAAACCTATCAAGATAAATGGATATGAAGCTTACTCTTTTAAAGTATTAAGGAATACAAGCCATTTATTTAATAATTATTTATGGCCATTAGGTACTATGCTTTATATCATAATTCCCTTTAACACTTAATTTAGTCTTCATAACGACTTCCAGCTACAATTATTTATTTTATAGATGAACACAATGAGACATGGAGAGGTTAGGGTGCTTGATCAAAGTTACATAGCTAAGAAGTATTTCTTTTAGAACATAAAATCAGGCAGTTTTATTCCAAAGTTTATGTTCTTAACTGATTTCTCCATTGTTTCCCTTTGGATCATAATATATCTGAAAACAGTTGTATATATTCATGATCAGTGGTCTGTTATGTAATATGATTATGTGTACTCTACATCTGTGTCTATTTCTGCCTTCCAAACCGGCAACCGCTGTTTTGATTTCTATCATCACACATTCCTTTTGCTTATTTCTTCCTTGATTCAATTAGCATCATAAATTTAACACAGTAATTTTAAAAGTTATTCTTGTTGCACCATTTTTCAGTATTCCTAAATAGTATCTCATTGTATGAAAATACCATTATTTTTTAGTTATTCTCCTGTTTTGGGGTTTTAGGTCAGTTCCATTTTTTTTTTTTTTTTTTTTTTTTTTTTTTTTTTTATGTGTTACGCGGGCCTCTCACTGTTGTGGCCTCTCCCGCCGCGGAGGACAGGCTCCGGACGCGCAGGCCCAGCGGCCACGGCTCACGGGCCCAGCCGCTCCGCGGCATGTGGGATCCTCCCAGACCGGGGCACGAACCCGTGTCCCCTGCATCGGCAGGCGGACTCTCAACCACTGCGCCACCAGGGAAGCCCTCAGTTCCATTTTTTAAAAAAAAATTATGAATATAAGTGCTGTAAACCATCTTGAATATGTCTTTTTGTGGCCCTATGTTTTAGCTTTTTGAGGATCAGTATCTAGAAATAGAACTACAGGATCACAGAGTAGATACAGAATTAACTGTATAAGAAGCAGCCAGTTTTCTGGAGTTATTGTACCATGTGAAACTTCCACCAGGAGGGCATGGGAGTCCCTGTGGCTCTGTATCCTCACAAACTTTTAGGTTTTGGACTTTTAAATTTTAGTCATATTAGTGCACATGAAATGATACATCTACAGGTTAGTTTTTTGATTGGAAATTAGTAGAGCAGCTCCTGGGTTAACATGGTCAATTGGTAGTGTTTTATGCACCTATATTATATACACAGTTTACAAACTATAAAGTTACTGTTGTAAATATGTTAAATGTGTTTTAAATGTATATGCATATGTTTTAAAATATGCCTTATATACGTTAAAAACACTTCATGAATATGCAAATAAGGAAATTTTGAGAAAGATACTCACCAACAAAAAAATAGAATAGTTTTAAGAAGAGTAACAGAAAGAATTATATCTTGATTTTGAGGAAATTTCCATGAAGTGTGGCTTTGAACTATGGAATAATTCTGAATTATACACAATGTGCCTTTTGAAATGGAACACGCAAAACAATCCAGTATCAGAGAATGCAGCATTCACAGCAGAAGAATATCCTTGGTCCAGAAGAACCACCATGGATAAGTACAGAAAGTTGTATTTCTTTCAAGGCTCAGCTAAATGAATATATTTAAAATATATTTACTACAAAAGGAGAAGGAGAGGGAAGAGGAGGGGGAGGAGGAGGGAAAGGAGGGAGGGGGAGAGAGCAGGGGGAGGGGGTGGGAGGAAGAAGGAGGAGAAGAATTTAGAAACCAGCTGCTGTCAATTTCAAAAGCTGCAAAAAGACAACCTTTCTAGGTAAGGTCAACAGAAATGTAAGAACTGCATGAGATACAAACGTAACAGTCTGAGTTAACAGTTAAAAGTAAAAGGTACTAAAGGGAAATCAAGGAAGAAAAAAGAGAAGATAAAGGCAATAAAAATGATTGTTTTACATAGTAAAAAGAACTGATTATGCAGAAATCCAATGGCTTCCCATTCACTTGGAATAAGAACCAAAGTTCATAACTGTCCTTAACTATAAGATTTGGTCCCCGTTACCTCTCTGACCTCAACTTCTACACATCTACATTTTCGCCCTTATTTGTTAAGCACGATTTTGCCTTGGGGCCTTTGCACATGCTGTTTGCTCTGCCTCAAATGCTCTTTTGCCTGACATTCCCACTGCTGGTTTCCTCAGTCTTTCCAATCTTTACTCAGAAACTTTCAGTAATAAGGTATTTCTTAGTCATCGCTTCTAAAAATCTTACACAACCCACACTCACACCACCACTTTAAATCCCCTTCCCTCTTTCAGTTTTTCCCTTTGTTCTTATCACTGCTGAATAGTATGGATAACATACTAATCTTTGGTAGAAAACTACAGCAGCAGTTAACCACACTTGGAAGGTATCTCTTCTTCTCTTCCTTTTTTTCCTTCTCCAAAGTCACCTCTGTCACCCTTAAGTTACAAAGTAGTTTCACAAAACATCTTTTAGTTTCCTAAAAATCTAGTGTTTGGCCTGGGGTTAAATGCCTACTTCCAAGGGAACGAAAGAGACTGCCTATCAGTTACTCCTACTATTTAAAACTATTGTTTTAAATTTAAAACAGCAGAAATTTAGAAGTGAGGAAATTAAGTTTGGAAAATAATAAACAGAATTATAGTTCAAAAGGTTCATTTTATAGATACTTAGTCATCCAATTAGTTGCTTCTAGTTTAGGCCCACATTATTTATAGTTTTGTGCAAACACTAAGGCACAAACACTAATGTTGAAAGTAGATTTAAGTCCGGATTTTTTTTTTTTTTTTTTTTAAGGCCGCACCGTGCGGCATGTGGGATCTTAGTACCCCAACCAGGGATCGAACCCGTGCTGCCTGCATTGGGAGCTTGGAGTCTTAACCACTGGACTGCCAGGGAAGCCCCTAAGTCTAGATTTTTGCTTCATATTATTTCTAAGATATCAGAGTTTAGGTATATGGATGGTGGTGGTTAGATGCACATCATATTTGCAGCTAAGCTGACAAACAGATTAAGCCTTCTAAGACACAAAACATGTTTATAATCTATTTAACAGAATATCACTATGAATCTTTTAAAAACCCCCCAAATTTTAAATGCAATTACATATGTAAATCTTTTTTTTTCTAATATTAATTCTAGTTAACTGAATCTTCTCATTAAAGGTATAAACCATGTAACTATTTTGGCAAAACATCAGAAACAATGTATTTACAAGGATTTCATCTGAAATAAATATTATTAGTGAAACTTTAGGTATCAAAAAGAAATACTTGACAGACATAAGCATAAACTCTGGTTTAATTCCATTTTTATATTATATACTTATAGGAAAGAAGACCATTAAAAAGTATTTTAAATAAAGACAATAATTTGGCTTCACTGTTTTAGTAGTAGTTATTCTAACTTGAATATCTGAACCATTTTTGTGTGTTGAACTGGTATATATATTAACTAGTGACTGTTTCAAATTGATTCAGATAAAATTATAGCTTACATTTTCATTTAGGAAATTTGAGAAACCAAATCTAAAAAATCTAGAGTACAATGCCTCATCAACTATTTTGGTTGAATGCAAATTTATGTTCTGGGAAAATATTCATATTTCATAAATGTAGGCAAGATCAGATTACACACAGTGAATCTGAATCCGTTAACTATAAACTCTCCTTCAATTTCAAGGTAGACAACTATTTATAAGGAAAAACATATGTCTGGCTCAACAAGATTCTGAAACGAAAATATCTTACTGAAAAGATTCAATTGAAGAGGAACTGATTGCTTTTGTGGTACTGCTACTAGTGAGGAAGAAGAAAATGTTAATTTTATCCTTTGTATCCTTTATATAAAACTGTCTAGGTTTCCTTTAGAACAAGAAATGCAGAGAAATCTTAAGAGTATGACAATATCTTAAAGGTCAGTGAGTCCAACCTCTTCAATAAGGCAGAGTGTTCTGTAATATACCAGACAGTGATCTTTTTGTTATATTTGACAATGCTGTAATTTACTTCAGATGCCTCTCATTCTTCATGCTCACCATACTCATTTCCCTCAGCAGTCTGGAGCTCTTAGTTACCATTTTCCAGATAATCATCATCTAATTTCCCAAAAGGTGCACAAAACTGAACAAAATATTCCAAATGTGTTCACATCAGTGCACAGGACAGTAATACCACCCTAAACTAGAGCATTTTTGACATGGAATTGTAACTGGATTAATTTTTTACAGGTATGCCTTTGGCATCACAATGAGTTTTTCTTTTGTTAACCTCCTGGACTCTATATTTGTATAGTTAAATTTAAATGGAAATGCAGGCTTTTCTATTTATTCTGATTCAAGGTCATTTTGTTCGTATATCAAATAAAAATTTTATAACCATCCACACTGTCTTTTTCTCATCCAGACTGAGATCAAAAAGGACACACAACTGGAGATTTTGCTCCAGATTCACATCAATCCTACAGTCAACACTCTCAGTCTTAATTAACCTGTGTGATTGTCTAAACCACATCTCTGATCACAAAGTTATTCATTAATTCACTCAACAAATATTTATTGTGGACCTGCTCTCTGCCAACAACAGTCGTACTTGTTTTTTGCAGCAATATGAAAAAATAGACTAATCACTTGTGGAGTTTATATAAGGTTAACAAATAAATGCCCTATCAACTGTAACATATGTTATAACACTTGTCTACCAGTTTGCTAATCCTATTAAAGGAGAAAGATTAGTTTAATATGATGCATTCTTACTCAATTCTTTCTTAACTTCCATAAACTGCTCTGTTCAATTGCATTTTCTGGACTTAAAAAAAATCAATACAAATTTCACCAGTCTACACATTCTTGGTTTGAATATTTGAATATAGCAATCACCATTATTCTTCCTTGGTGGTCCTGCTAAATAAAAATTAATTAATTGTACAGATTGATAGTCCTAGGCCACCACATTTCAGTCTGCAACTTCCACTGAAAAACTCAATATAGGAATTAATTCTTATGTTTTCCTAGTCAGTTCACTCATTTTTCACCGTTGCTATTTCAAATATCCTCTTGTCACTTCAAACCTCATACATCTACAGCCTCCTTTCTCTCTCAGCTCCTATTTCTTGGAGAAAATAGAAGCCATAAACCGTGAACTCTTTGTAACCAAACCTATACAATTTCCTGAATGTCCTCCCTCCCAGGGGACTCTGTTCTACTTACTCTTTGTCTTTCATATATTTTCAATATTCCTCTCTATATTAATTTCTTTCTTAAACAAGCTCAAGTCTTTGTGATTTTTTTCTCTTTTGAACAGCTACTGTGCTATCTCTCTTTTCACCCTCACACCAAACTTTTTTACTAACTCTTCTTCAATGCTTCTCAGTCTGTCTTCTGCCCATGACTCCGTGAAGCTGCTACACTATGGCTGTTAATGAGCTCCTTGCTATTATATCCAGTAAGTGTTTCACCCTCTTTTCTACAAATAGCTAATTTCTTCATATAACAATATGAAGAAATTAGATCAGAAATGTTTCAGATCTTTTTGAAACATTCTTTCTTTATTATATAAGCCACTGTGCATTCTTGGTTTTCCTCCTAAAAATCTGACCCCTTCTTTCCCGTCTGCTTTGTGGGTGCCTCTTTCTGAAACCAAACTGTAATTAATGGTGGTCTTAGGGTTCACCTCACACTTTACATTCTCCCTGAGCTACATTTAACACTGATATATTCCTGAGAAAATATTTACATCACTAGCTCTATATATCTCCCTTGAACGTTCAAGTCTTATAGCTAACTGTCTGATGGATATTTCCATTTGGGTACCACACAGAAACCTCCAACCCAATGTGCCCAATACTGAGCCCATTATCTCACTTCTACTCCTACTCCCTCCAAAACACACACAATTGTTCCACCTTTTATGTTCTATTTCAGTGAAAGATATCACCCTTCAATTAGAAACCTTGGAGCCATTTTCAACTCCTATGTCATTCCTCATATCAAAACAAGCATTAAGTTGTGTCAGTTCTGCCTCAAACATAGTTTTAAAATGTTGATATTTGGCAGTTCTAAACCATCAAACCTTACTTACATTTTTGCAGTGGCCTCTTAATTAGCCTCCTTCCCTCCAATTTTTCTTTCCTCCTTTCTCTACAGTGATGGCAGCACTTTTTGTAAAATGTGGATCTGATTTATTTGATCACTTTCCTGCTTAAGGTTTCCATGAATTCCCATTACAAGTAGAATACAATTTAAATTCATTGACATGACTTATAAGGCAAAAATTGTAGGGGGAAATATTAGAATGGGTTCAGACAAGGAGATGGTAAACTTAGTGTAATCCAAATTTTAAAGAAAATTTCTCTTTACTTGTCCTCATTCCAATACCCTTAAAGCACCTGACCTCATTATCAAAACATTCTTAGGAAATGAACTTATATTAGCTAATTATACTTTGGAGGGAGTTTAAATCAATCTTATATCTTTCCAAAGGTGATTGTTTTTAAGCCATCTCTACTGTCACTTGAGGGTCAGAATTTTCTTTTGCAAAGAGTCCTTTCAGTGTTCATGAAATTACATTACATTCCCTCCATGTTGCTTTAGAAATAGAAAGTGGAGAAACTTTGGACCCATAAGTGACTAACTTGAATAACTGCAGGTCTGTAATTCCAATATCTAAAAGTTCTGTAAGTCATACATATCCCAATAAATTTGTGGCAAATTAAAGCAACAAAACCTATTCCAATCTGGCATTAAGCTATTCTTGGTCTTTATCCCAACTACTATAAATACTAATACATTTCATTGCATAAATATTAATGTTAGAAGTAGGGTGTTGCCCAGGACCCTGAGGTATTACTTAATATACGATATATACCCATTATTGCCTTTCTAAAATCTATAAGACATTGGTATCAAGGCTACTGGATAAGGAATTCTGAGCTTGTACTAACCTTAATTAAGCAAACCAGAGTCTATCAAACTTCAGGTTTGCATGATTTATTTCTACAAGAAGAAAGTAGATCTCCTTTTGCTTTAATATGAGATTCACTGAAAGAAAGTGATTAAAAGCCATTTTACTTTTAAAGACTAAGTTAACACACACATTTTCAAGGTATCTATTTTATACAGCTGGGCTGACTTTCGTGCCTTACGAGGTCTAACTCTCCTCCAGTTTGTCTTGGCCCATCAATTGTAACTCAGACAATTAATGCCACATTCACTCCCTTAGTCTTCAAAAACCTCATAGGTCCTAATACAGTTTAAAACCAGCATTGCATAATCCAAGTGAGTTTTGGACAATCATCTCTCATAGCTGCTGGATTACAAAGATCAACTATTTCATAGCTTAGAAATTTCAGGCTCAATAAGGTAAATTGATATATGTGAGGGCTTATAAACTATTCTTGGTGCCCAGCTGGAATAACAAAGCCCCCTGAAAAATTCACCACCTCTCCGAGTGTGTGGTCTTTTAGGCATCAACAGATTTGTCTTCACAGTTGCTGCATTTCACTCACTACAGATACCGATGTAGATCCTGGCCCATGTTACCCAGCATACACTTTATGCTGCCCTGACACTCAGCACTTAGCACTTCTCAGGGTGGTACTCTTCTATTTCCCTGACACCACTACCACCCTCAATCCCATTTTACTTTGGCTTTTATTCAAGGGCCTCTGAAACACAGTCATCAAGATGTCCTACAGAGATTAGCAATGTGCTCTACCTAAACAAAATAATCCTAAATAACCAAAGACTCTCAAGTGGTTTATCAATATTGATAAAAATTCATGTAGACAGTCCTGAAAAGTTTATAAAAGCCCTCCAATAAAGGTGTTTTTAGGTTTTCATGCTTTAGAGGGTTTCCTTTAAATCTGAAATATAGGTGAATGTCTGAAATTAAAGCATGAATAATAAAGCTGTGCTTTATGATTATGTTCTAAAAAGAGAAGTTTTTATACTGCATATGTTCTATGACTTTCTCCTAAGTGTAAACTAATAGTCTTTAAAAAAAAAAATAAAGGAACTGAACAACCTGATAAGAAAATACACATACACACACACACACACACGCACGCACACACAAGCTGGATGCTTACCTATACAGTCTGGACTTGATTTTTATGAATCTACATAATTCCTTGTCCCCTGATGGCTTATTATTTGTAACATAGCAATGAATGCTTGCTGTTGCTATTGAAACGATTTTACTGGTGTTTCAGGCTTCGTTTTTTATTTCTTTTGTTTTATGAGAGGATTAAAATCCTAAAGAAAACTATGCTACTTAACTAATTACCAGTTTTATGCTTCACGAAATCATTTTTATAGCATTAAGAAATATGAAGTAAATATCTAAATAAACTAAAAAGCTTTAAATGACTTAGAATTTATAATTAGTGAAGTGATCTATTTTGTTACTCACAATAAATACCTTGGTTCAGAGCTACTCTTTTTTCTTGCATATCCAAAACTTTGCCTTTAAAACTTTTAAGAGACCTAAGCTCAAATAAATTTTATTATAAATCAAGATAGTTTTGCCATTTACAAATAAAGTCAACATGCAGTAGACAGTGTACTTCTGGGCTGCTCAGAGACACTGAATCAATTGTGTTGAGACTCATTAATTTACACAATTGGAATCAGTCCTTAGCTCATAAGAGAATATTTAAAGCAATTTTAAAACAAATGAGTAATTGTGAAAAGAAATATCACATCATCTTCTCAGCTTGAAACAGATATAAAAATGCAAATTTAATCCCATAAGGTAACCCTGTAAATATTGCTCGTTACAGCAATCATACAAATTAAAATCAATTAAACATTCATGATAACTATATGTAAGAAATGAATCCACCTATGGAATAACAATTATATAGGGGATGCTTTTCGGTATTGCTGAAACCAGATTTCATTTTTCAGTGACATGGATTTGAGGAAACATTAATTCAGGAAACCCTAATCAATAGGATTAAATGACACAGTCAAATTAGCATAAAATCTTCAGAGTATTTGCTCATAATCAGTGAACATCTTATCTTACTCAAGTATTTCAGGAGCCATAGGATGGAGATGGTAGAATGGTCTGCAAAAAGCTTCAAAGGATATTGAAATCACTTAATTATGACACATAAATTCATATTCATTAAGTAAGAAAAGCTCATGTTAACACTACTCCCATTGACTAGTTTAGCCATACAGAGTTAAGTAGAAAATAGCTTCTCTTTAAGGTATCTTGCCCTCATTTAACATAGTTGCAGTGATCATAATAAGTCGAGGAAATATGTTGTGGACATTTAAAAAAGATTAGCCTATATTTTGGTTGCCCTGAATAACATTGGGAAGAAAATAGTTGAAGTGTAAATTTGAAAACTGAGTCAATCCTTCATTGTTTATTCATAAGAGATCACAGAAGGAACAAATACTAGTTACATATGTAGTCTTCATTGCAAATGATGTTGAGTATGAGAAATAACAGCAGAGAAGACTACTACAGAAAAATCCTTGGTTATGAGGTTCAGAACAATAAATATAATAAAGTCTAAGTGCTTTTTCCTTTAAGGCTTGCTGCTGTAAGAATGCTAGTTTGGCCATAATGCAAATGACATTCCCTGAGATGCTTTGTAAAAAAAAGAAAAAAAAAAAAGAGGATTAAAATTACTGCCCACTAAGCAAGCACTGAAGGCCAAATTCAATGAGAAATAGTTTCAAAATGCTGAGTTAGGGGGCCTCCAAAAAGAAATAGAGGATAAGAGGGTAGGGTTCCCTAGTCAGATTTCCCTGGGTTGCTTAATTTCTCTAGGTCACAACCACTACATCTATAAAACATAAAGAGCCATGAAGATATTTAATTGTATAGAGATTTCCTGAGGCAATATCTCTAAGTCCCTCTCAATGTGAGGTATGTAATGTAACAAGGTTCTAGAATCTAGAATAAAATGACAGTTTGATAAGAGGTGAATAACTGAGTGATTATTTCTGATAAAAGGACAAGATTAGAAAGAACAGGAATTCAGGGAGGAGAGTTTATTTCTATCAACCTATTAAAAGAACATGCATCCAAGATAAAAATGAGGTTTGTTGAAACTTATGGTTACCAAAGGGGATAGCAGGAGTCGGGGTGAGGGGAGATAAATTAGGAGTTTGGGATTAACATATACACACTGCTATATATAGAATAAACAAGGACCTACTGTATAGCACAGGGAACTATACTCAATATCTTGTAATAATGTGTAATGGAAAATAATCTGAAAAAAAAAATATATGCACATATATATGTATAACTGAAGCACTTTGCTGTATACTTCAACACAACACTGTAAATTAACCATACTTCAATTTTTAAAAAAATGACTATTTAATATGGTCATAGAATTCAAACAGAAAAAAAAATGAGGTTTGTTGAAATCAATGCTGCTGAGAAGCCCATCGTGGGTGACTACTGAAGTCTGAGGTGCAAACTCAAAATTGAACTAAATATAAAATAAGGTAAAATAAATAAAACATTGCCTCATCCTAGGCACGGAAGACTAGATTTCCCAGCCTCTGTTGTGGTTATGTGGTGGATAAGTGATTGAATTCTGACTAATGGAATGCGGGTAGAATTGATGTGGTCCCCTCATAAGCCGGACTCTTCAGAGCGCCCATAATGACCCTACTGCTCTTTTTATCTTTCTTGTGATGCCTGCAAGGTGTTAAGTAGTCACATGGTCCCTATTAGACTCATGCGAACAAAAACTTTATATTGCTTTTTGAGATAGCAGTTTAACACTTAAAAAATTATTTTAATATTATTTAATTTATGATTATAATAAATTATATAATTTTATCTTTTGATCCCCTTGACTATTTCTCCCACACCCACCCTCTGCCTGTGGCAACAATTAATCAATTCTTGGTATCTATGAGCTTGTTTTTTTTTTTAGATTTCACATTTAAAAGAGATCTTACGGTATTTGTCTTTCTCTGTCTGACCTATTTCACTCAGCATAATGCCTTCAATGTCCATCCATAGCCAAGATTTCATTCTTTTTTATGGTTGAATAATATTCTTTTGTGTGTGTGTGTGTATGTATCTATCCATCCATTAATGGACACTTAGGTTGTTTCCATATCTTGGCTATTATAAATAGTGCTGAAACGAACATGGGGGTGCAGATATCTATTTAAGTTAGTGTTTTCATTTTCTTTGGATAAATACCTAGAAGTGGAATTTCTGGATCATGTAACACTTCTATTTTTTAAATTTTTTGAGGAATCTTCATACTGTTTTCCATTGTGACTGCACTCATTTACATTCCTGCCAACAGTGCCTGAGGGTTCTCTTTTCTCCACATCCTCACCAACACTTGTTATCTCTTGTCTTTTTGATGACTGCCATTCTGACAAGTGTGAGGTGATGTCTCATTGTGGTTTTTTTTTTGCGGTACGTAGGCCTCTCACTGCTGTGGCCTCTCCCGTTGCGGAGCACAGGCCCCGGACGCGCAGGCTCAGCAGCCATGGCTCACGGGCCCAGCCGCTCTGCCGCATGTGGGATCTTCCCAGACCGGGGCACAAACCCGCGTCCCCTGCAATGGCAGGCGGACTCTCAACCACTGCTCCACCAGGGAAGCCCCTCATTGTGGTTTTGATTTGCATTCCCCTGATGATTAGTGATGCTGAGCATCTTTTCATGTGCCTGTTGGCCATCTGTATGTCTTCTTTGAAAAAAATGTCTATTCAGACCTTCTGCCCCGTTTTGAATCAAACTTTTGTTTTGTTTTTTGCTTTTTTTTTGCTATTGAGTTATATGAGTTTTTACATACTTTGGGTATTAACCCATTTTCAGATATATGATTTGCAAATATTTTCTCCAGTTTGGTAGGCTGCTTTTTTATTTTGTTGACAGTTCCTTCACCATGCAGAAATTTTTTAGTTTGATGTAGTCCCACTTGTTTATTTTTGCTTCTGTTGCTTTTATTTTGTGTCAGATTCAAAAAATCATTGCCAAGACCAGTGTCAAGGACCTTACTGTCTGTGCTTTCTTCTAGAAGTTTTATGGTTTCAGGTTTTACGTTCAAGTCTTTAATCCATTTTGAGTTAATCCATGGTGTAAGACAGTGGTCCAGTTTCATTCTTTTGCATGTGGCTGTCCAGTTTTCCCAATGCCATTTATTGAAGAGACTCTCCTTTTCCCATTGTATGTTCTTGGATCCTTTATCATAAATTGACCATCTAGGAGTGAGTTTATTTATGGGCTCTCTCTTCTGTTCCATTGATATATGTCTGTTTCTATGCAAATACCATACAGTTTTAATTACTATAGCTTTGTAACAGGGTTTAAAATCTAGACTGATTGGGTAATACTGTCATTTTTACAATGTTAATTCTCCCAGTCCCTGAGCACTGAATATCTTTTCACATTTTGTGTCTTCTTCAATTTATTTCCTTAATGTTTTGTAGTTTTCAGTTCAGTGGTCTTTCACCTATATTATTTTAATAAATATTCCTCTGCTTAAAGAAACTATAATGAATAATAACAGCTTCTATAATTAACTTCACCAGTGCATTGTTTCACTTATTTTAAAAAATAAACTATTTTTCAACCTGATAATTTCAATAATTCAATAATTATCTTAGCAAAATCATTATGTTGTTATTATTATGAATAACAATTATTAAATTTTGTCTACGTGCCAGGCACCATGGTAAATGATTTACATATGTCATATCATTTTAAATTTAGAAAGACTCTGTGAAGTGATGTTATAACAATGAAGCTCAAAAAGTTTAAGTAATATGCATAAGACACCCCAGTTGAAAATTCAGGTCTATGTGCCACCCAAATTCATACCCTTTGTCATTATATAATCAACATCTTAGTTTTCTTCCTTTGTGTGGATTACGTATAACAATCTCATTTGCCTCTCATGTCCACCATCATCAGTCTTCTAACAAGAGATTTATATATCCTGCAAGGAATTTGAGACAATCCAACGTTTTTGCTAAGAAGAAGCTGAAGTTAGCTTCTCTGTGATTCAGCATCAAGGTGACTTCCCTTCTCACCTGCTCTGACATTGGAAGAGCAAATTCCCAGCAATTGTGATCACACCCTTTCCTCCTTTTTTATTTTGAAGGTACTTCTGATAAGTTATTTTCTTTCAGAATAAGGTTCTGTGCATTTAATTCACCAACACCATACTCTTACTTTATATATTATATCAGGGTCTTATATTCTGCCCTCTTTACCTGTGCACCCAGAGACTTATTACTTCTGCCCCTGAACCCTTGATCTATAGTTTTAATGAAAATGTCCTTACTGACAGACCTTGCAGGATCTGAATTGCTGACCTGGGTACTGTGGCCAGTTGCTGTCCACTAATTGTGCCTCCACTTGAGCAGACACTGCATCTTGGAATTAGACAATTTGTGCTAATGATTCTAAGCTTATAGTTGTCTTTACCAGTCATAAATTAATCTCTTCATTTAGCACAATTTTATAAGTTTATCCTCATGTGCCACACCTTTAACTAAACCACTGTAATCACCTAAGTCTGACGTTCTTCTTAAAACATCATTTTGTGTTTTCTAATCTAATTCATTTGCTAATAAATATTCCTCAGAAAAGATGGCATTTAGGGTGCTGAATATTATTTTTCATTATTCTAAAGTTAAATAACAAGACTTTCCCATTAAACTTGATACAAAAAACTAAAATGACATCTGGTGGTATCAAGTCCTATAGACAAGTCCTATAGAAATAAAAATATTGATCGGGAGCTTAAAACCTAGTTAATAGTTAATTTGATTCACTAAGGAAACCATATATAGCAACTGGTTCATCTCAGCTTATATGACTACATGACCAAATCTCCATGGATTAAAATAATAGACTGCTTTCAAAATGAAAATATAATTTGAGGTGAGGTATATAAAAGTCTACTATGTCAGATATACTTGCTGATGCTAAGTAACATCTCCACCCTTTAGTCTCTCCCCTGATACCCAACAGAGAGTAAGGCTTTTCTAACTCTGTTGCCAGCAGTGCTGTCATTAGATTTCAGCAATGTGAGTTAGCATATGATATCTGAAAGATAAAAGAGAAGAAAAACCCACTACTTTTGGTAGTATCTGCAGGGACATGAGTGAGCATCAGCAGATGGCAGATATGGGAACTTGTCCACAACTTTCAAGCACCCTCCACTGAATTAACCACTTCAGTGCTGCAGTTCTAGCAGTTTGAAATTTTCTAAAACAGCCTTTGCAACTTTTGCCCTTTGCATCTCAAACAGTTTTGTAAATTTCTATTGCCTTGTATTCAATTTTTAATATTTTTTTCTTTTTACAGAACACTAGCTGACATATTTAACTAGAATATCGTCTTGAGTAACCTGTTGTATAACTTGACTAGTGACTTTAAGTGTGCTCCCAAAGAATGGATCTGTTTTGTGTGGGTGGGGACATTTGGAAAAGGCAGGAGTCAAGGTGTAACAGCAGCTACAGAATAAAGACACTAGGCAAGAAAATAAAGAGAGGGTCAAGGAGAAGTATGTAAGCACTCACAAAAGGTGAGAGAGACACTAAAGATGATGCTTGCATACCAACACTCCAGGTTTGGGTCTGATGGAAAAAAAATGACAGGTGTACTCTAAGATCTTTTGCTTGAACACCACCTACAATACTCAATGGCAGAAGAGCCAAATTAGTGATTGGCATTATATACATATAACAGTTTCCATCCTGGCATAACAAGCAGAATATAGGGCATGATGTATAACCTGACTTAATAGAGTTACTCTTCTTTAACTGTGTAATAAATGACAGAATTATGTCCACTGAAATTTTTTCAAAGGTGAGTTAGCTTCATTAACCAGGTATGTTTAAATACCATTGCACACCAAACTAAGAAATAATCTTATTAGCTCATTTGAACACTCTAAAACGCTAAAACTTGATCTTCTCCCAAATAACTGAATAAAAAATTTAACATCATATATATTCAATCACAGAAGTCCAATAAAAGACAGTTGAAACAATATAATATTGAATTTATTGTGCAATTTTGGCTTTAGACATTCAGGTTTTTATCACACAGGGTGCAGAGACCTCTTCAGTCAGGATACTCAACAACAACCCTGGAAATGTCACCTCTTAAAATGTAGTTATACATAGATGCACACACATTTGCACGTGTGTGTGTGTGTGTGTATGAGGGTCAGAGTATGGAGAAATTGCCTGGGATAGGGCATGAGGGCATTTTTTGCGATATAGAATGTTTTATATCTTAGGGATAGGATATCTATTTGCCAAAACTCATCGGATTGTGTACTTAAAATTTATGAATTTTATAGGTACATTTTACCTAAAAAAAAAAGAAGAAGAAAAGAAAGAACTCTAAACAAATATTGATTCTACTTAGTAGGTTTGCTTGTGGTGATGGTCTTTATTAACAATTCTGAAACTACGTTCTATATTCAGGCTTGTGAAATGAATAAATTCACTGAGTATAATGGGAATCAGATTACTCACTGTCAAGGAAGGGGACTTATAAATATAAAGAAGGGACTCAAATTTACACAATGTTTGTGTATAAACACACAGCATACATATGAATGTATGAATTTTGTGTACAGGCAACACATATATATATATTTATATACAGGTAGATAAAGAGAAATAGATAATTGATAGACACAATAATAAATGTAGAGGTTGTATATACAAATATATTTCCTGGTCCTCTCCCCTCAGAGGGCTTAGACACATGAATCTTCCTATTGCCCAAATCTTTATTTATAAATAATATCCTTCATGAAGAGAAATCTGGGCTCCCTGAAGAAAGGGCTGATTCCAGAACTGAGGCATGAAGAGTACAAGAAGAGTCAGGGACATTCTATGATTCTTGAATGTAAGGAAGTTCTCAAAAAATGACAGAGGCCTGTGAAAATACACAGATTAAAGACTTCCACTGGATGAATCTGAGACAATCTGAATATGAAAATAAATAATAATAGTAATGGAATATAACCAATTAAATAAAATGTGAATCCACAAGTCCATGCTGATATAAATAAATGAATAAATAAATAAATAGGTAAATGGCAAAGAAGGGAAAAGTCTTTCTTACCGAAGAATACCAACTAACAAATATAGAAGAAGGAATGGATTTACAAAATAATCAATGTATGTGAAAATAGTAAAAATAGAAAAAAGTTCGATGAAGGACTGAACATTTACATGGTATCGTCCCATAAATTTCGTATTAATTAAAAAGCAAAAAAATAGATGTTCTGCTGGAAAAGCTGACAGACATCACCTGAATCTAGTGACCCAAGTTAATGTTACTAAAATTGAGATAAACCAACATCATGTGCTTTCTTTATGATTCACTGAGAAGAACACACTGCTTGGCATTCCCTAACCTGCCACCTTAACTCCACTACCCCTCCTCAAAACTCCTGCAAACTAAAACAAATAATGGAGAAACAGTAGATAAATCAAAATTGAAGAAAATTCTACAGAATAACTGAAATTCCTGGCCTTCATTTTTCAAAAATGCCAAGGTTAAGAAAAAAAGCAGGAGAACTGCTTCAAATTGAAGGAGAAAAAAGAGACATTACAATAAATGCAATGCATTATCCTCAAGTAGATGTTGAACTAGGAAAAAGTACCGTAAAAGATGTTATTGGACCAACTGGTGAAATTTGAATGTAGACTGCAGAAGATTCAGAAAAAAATAACATGAGAGAAAAAGGGAAAGAGAGGATTATGCAAATATAAAAAAATTGGCAAATCTGAATGAAGGGTATATGGGAGTTCCTCGACTATTAAAGCAACTTTTCCGTAAGTTTGAAATTATATAAAAATAACAATGTCCATAAAAGGTATAATTTTAAATACTCTAAAATTAACCAAATAACTGGGAATAACATAAATAAAATAAATATTTTAAAAGTCCAATATCCCTGTACACTATTGAGAGAAACTTCTAAAAATTCTTAAATAGATTGGAAGGCTCAATAGTATGAAAATGTCAATTATCTCCTAACTATTGTATATATTCAATTAATTTCAAATCAAAATGAAAACTTCTTGGAAATGAACAAGTTGTTGTAAGCATTATATGTAGTAAGGAGTCAGTAAGAGCTAAAAAACACTTTAAAAAGGTAAAAATTTAGAAAAAGTTATATTACTCTACCAATTTAAAAAGCTACAGTATTGGGCTTCCCTGGTGGCGCAGTGGTTGAGAGTTTGCCTGCCGATGCAGGGGACACGGGTTCGTGCTGCGGTCCGGGAAGATCTCACATGCCGCGGAGCGGCTAGGCCCGTGAGCCATGGCCGCTGAGCCTGTGCGTCTGGAGCCTGTGCTCCGCAACGGGAGAGGCCACAACAGTGAGAGGCCCGTGTACCACAAAAATAAACAACAACAAAAAAAACTACAGTATTGAACACAGTTATATTAGTGAAAGAAAAGATAGACTAATAAAAAAAAATTAAAGAAACAGACCCATATATACACGGTCATCTGATTGATGACAGAGGTATCATTATAATGCAGAAAGGACATGTGATCTTTTAAAATGGCAGCAATGAATCACTGGATATTCCAATAGGGGGAAAATGAACCTCAACCCCTACTTCACACCATACATAACAAGCCATTCTAGATGGGCTGTAGACCTAAATGTCAATGGTAGTAAAACTGGAACAGAGAAGAATACGTTTATGATTTTGGAGTAGCAAAATTCCATAAACATCTCACAAAACGCATATACAAAAAAGACAACATTGAAAACATAGACTTTGTTAAAATTAATAACACCTTTCTATAACAAGTTATCATTAAAGGATGAAAAGCAAACCGCAGAGTGGGAAAATATATTTGTAATCCATATTTCTGAAAAAGGACTCATATCCATGATATATAAAAAACTCATAAATTGATTTAAAAAGAAAACAATACAACAGAAAAATCATGGGAAATGGCTTAAATAGGACCTTCACAATAGAAAATTCTCAAGGCCAATAAAAACTTGAAAAGTGGCAAAACAATATCAGAAGTTAGGGATATGCAAATTAAATCCAAAGTTGAGATATTATTAGTTACAGTCAATTTTTTTCTCTAAAAATCAGCCTGGTAAAACTAAGAAGTACTGGCAAGTATTTGGACACTGATCCATTACTCGTAGGACTTATATTAGTAAAACCACTTTGACACTGTGGAAAACTGTCAAAATATACCAAAACTAAACATACACATAACCTTTGATCTGAAGGTTTTTCTCCTATGTGTATATTCTACAGAAATGCATACAAATGTGTACTGAACAACATGTACAGGAATGTTAATTGCAGTTAACAAGAATGTTAAATGCTAATGTTAATTATTTGTAATAGTTCCAAACCAGAAATAAAAATCATTAAATATAGAATGGAAAAATAAATGCTGATATATTCATATGATGAAATATTACACAGCAATAAAAATGACTTAGGTTAGCTCCTTCCTGTTTTCTCCTTTTCATGAAATTTCATTAATGATCCCAGTGTACTTGGGCTGCTGGATTTTCCAGTCTGATATACTCTACCCAAGTCTCTGCCAATCATGATTACCTGCCACTGTTTTGCTTAGTAATAATTCCAAATTTGAAGAATATGATGAGAAAATTGGTAGTGGGAATAAAGAACATATTATTTGGGATTAATGTAAAAATAAATTAGTCTATTTTGCAAAATTTAATGACACATTTTTGAAATGCTCTTTAATGCTGATGACCATTACTTTATAATGAAGCTCACAGCTCAGTAATGTGTTTAATACTATACTATACTATTTGTTCATCAATGTCAGTAGTTATCCTGCTAGTGTTATCTTACAAGAGGCTCATTCACTCATTTGTTTTCCATATATTCACGAACACTTATTTAATGACTACATTTTTCGACTTCAGTTCATACTCAATGAAACAACCAGGATGATTCTGTTAAAGTGTAATGGGAATCACCTCACGTCTGTGTTCAAAACTCTTCCAAGTTTCCATCTTACTCAGAGTAGGAGTCAAAGTCACTGTAATGTTGTTCGTGGCTCTACCCATGCTGGCCTTGCTACCTCTCTGTCTCCTACTACCCTCTCCCTAATTAACCCTGTACCAGCCAAATCATATTTTTTTTCCCCTTAAACACAGACAGCAAGTCTTAGTATTTGCTGTTTCCTCTACCTGGTACAAAATTTCTCGTCATCTTCCAGTCTTTGCACACATAATATGCTGTCAGGGAAGGATTTTCCCAGATCATATTATTTAAATTTTCAAACTACGCTGACACTGACTAGTCCTATTCGCTGCTTTATTTTTCTCTGTAGTGTGTATTATTGCTCAGCAGAGCACACATAATTCTGTTTATTAGTTTGCTATTTATTTGTTTGTTATCTACATCTTTCAACTGGAATGGAAGGTTTTGGTGGAGAAGGAAGTTTTTGTTGTTGTTCCATGTTGTACTTCGAGTCCTTTGAAGAGTGTCTGGAAAACGGTAGGTTATGACATGATATGTGTTAAATGCATGACTTGGAACAAAACTTATACAGCAAAGAGAGAAATGTTTGGATGCATAGTCATGATGTCTTATAGAAGACGAGGAGATGGGAGCAAGAAGGGAGAAACTAGCTTCTGAAACCAGCATTCTTTTATTAAATTAAGGGAAAGGCAGGAGATGTGATTCCAAATATAGGTAGGTCTGTCTCTTTGGAGTGGAAAGATGAAGGAATATTTCTCTGCTACCATTTCTTAGGGAAGTATATGGCAAGATCATTCAGCTTAGAGGAATTATTTGTAAAGTTTTAGAAGTCATAACCTTGCTATTTTAGAATCAAGAGGCATGTAATAAGAAATGGGAGAAATTAAAATCAGGGGAAAAGGTATTTTCAAGTGATGACACGAAATCATGCAATGACAGCATGAAGGAGAGAAAAGTATCTCAGATCTCAGTGAGGCAAATTTATAGCTACACTACAGAGAGATTTGTCTTGGGCTACCACAGTAGAAGTTACAGAAGAAAAGGATGGAAATGAAACTTTTCTAGAATTGTATTGTGTAGATGTAACATTAAGTGTGCAATTACTTTTAGTGAATGGTATGTTATATCTTCTTTTAAAGTCTTGGGGCAACTTATATTACATTGATATACTGAAAACAGAATGATTAGGAAAAAAGAAAGGAAAAGAAAAAGAGCAGAGAAATTATTGTTACCAGGAAGTCTGCATTGAGTTGACGACTTCAGGTATTGACATTAGGTCTTGTTTTCCTGGAACTTACAACACAAAGAAAAACAAGTTGAGAAGGGGAAGGGGGGAAGCATATAAATCCATTTCAAGAAATGAACATTTTGCCATTGAATTCAAAGAAGAATTTACTGTAAAAAAGGGACTTACATTTGACGTATTGGGAAAAAATAAACTATCTTGACAATTTGTGGGCTTAAAAATAAATGGTTCAAATAAACATTTCCTTTGGCCACTTCCACTAATATTTGTGTGTTGGGTGTTATACTAAATCTTAACCCAGTGAAGGCAGTATTTTTTGAGCACCTGAGATGATATAGTCCAAGTATTTTGGTTCATGATGTCTTTATACAAGAGTAGACCTCAGGGAATCTGAAGAAAACGTTAATTAAAATGTTTATTTGACACATTCTCAAATATCATGTCTCAAATGGCCTTTGGCAAAATTTCTCATTAAGCTGTGAAAATTTTAAATCTAGACTTGTGGAGTTGCCTGGAACAGTTCACTTTTTCTAGATGTAGCCAAAAACAGATCACAATTTATCTCTGAGAGAAAATATAAAAACATAGTCAAACAAGTGAGGCAAGCATTTGCCTGAAATCATGGAGAAAATTGCTGTTTAATATACAATTGACAAATTTAGTCTAAAATACTTTAAAGTTTAATCAAAAAGGACCAGATGGCTTCTGTAGAACATTTTTTTTAAAAGATAGACTTTCCATCAGATGTCAACTGTGAATAAATGAAAACAGGAGCTATTTATAGAATACTTCTCACATATCAAAATCTTTATATAATCTCATTCTACCATCACAGTCGTGTAAGGCAGACACTTTTTATCACTTTACTTTACACTGGAGAAACTAAGGAATATAAAGAAGTAGTTTAACTAAAGTCACATTAATGGAAAGACCAGATATTAAATATAAGCCTCATTTTAACTCTACATTATGGCCTCAACTTGTTGAATAGAAAAACTTTGAATAGTTATTAATATTATACCTATTACTGTGGGAGCATATTTACAAAATGTAATGACTTTATTTTAGTGTAATGGATAATAAATTGTTTTTGACAATAATTACTAAGTGGTTTAGAGATTTCTTCATTCTTTCATTTAGAAACAATAAAACCATGTTAATAATATGGAAAAAGATGCTTTTTTGTTGTTTGGTATATCTGGGAAATATACATTCAATTAATAGTTTTCTTAAGTTGTTTCAAATGTAGTTATTGAAAGGCTGGGCTAGGACACAGTCCTTTTAGGTATAATATATCACTTAAGGTAAGATCTATTAAAACTTTAGTCAACTTGGATTTTAGTAGGCCAGGTCTGAAGAAGTATTAATATCATAGGACCTATATCTAGAATCTAAACTCCTATTCTTAAATAATTGATAATGGGAAATGAGTGTTGTGAGAATTCTTCTTTTGATCTGATGAGAGACTGGTCTTAGTGAGTTTTTTTTCTCTGTGTGTGGTACGTGGGCCTCTCACTGTTGTGGTCTCTCCCACTGCAGAGCACAGGCTCTGGGCGCACAGGCTCAGCGGCCGTGGCTCACGGGCCCAGCTGCTCCACGGCATGTGGGATCTTCCCGGACCAGGGCACGAACCCGTGTTCCCTGCATCGGCAGGCAGACTCTCAACCAGTGCGCCACCAGGGAAGCCCAGTGAGTTTTTATCTTTGAAAATTATATCACGTTTTAGAGAAAAACAAATATCATATATTAACGCACATATGTGGAATCTAGAAAAATGGTACAGATGAACTGGTTTTCAAGGCAGAAATAGAGACACAGATGTAGAGAACAAACACATGGACACCAAGGGGGGAAAGAGGGGCAGTGGTGGTGGTGGGATGAATTGGGAGATTAGGATTGACATACATACATATAAAAAAAATCATTATGGCAGGCTGGTAAAGGCTAACCAAATAACCTCATCAGGGAAAAATCTACAGCCCTCATTTGGGTAACAACAATCAACTGAAACACCTGCCCTGACTGCGAGATTAATTTCGCTTTTCCAAAAGTGTGTTGTGAGCAGCCATGCTTCCAGGAGATGCTTTCCAAAGGAAGAGCCCTAGGGAAAACTAAGTATGGGAAACGCTATATGTTAAACGTATCTTATGATCATTCACAACACATATTAGCATAGTAAAACTTTGTAGTAAAGAATTGATTAATTGGGCTTCTCTGGCGGCGCAGTGGTTGAGAGTCTGCCTGCCGATGCAGGGGACATGGGTTCATGCCCCGGTCCGGGAAGATCCCACATGCCGCGGAGCGGCTGGGCCTGTGAGCCATGGCCGCTGAGCCTGCGCATCCGGAGTCTGTGCTCCGGCAACGGGAGAGGCCACAACAGCGAGAGGCCCGCGCACTGCAAAAAAAAAAAAAAAAAAAAAAAAAAAGAGAATTGTTTAATTACAAAAAAAAATTATATCACAATTTAACTTCTGAAAGAAACTCCTCCTGGGGACAACTGAGTCGATTAGGGTAAGGAATCTCTCCAACTCCTACCAATTAAAGACGCCTTTCACAATTGAGTCAAAAGTAATCCAAGTCCCAATGAGCTACAGAAATTCAGTTATAAGACATCAAATTCTAAAAGTTTTAGAGCTACAGAATTCAGTATGTATTATTTGATTTTATAAGTCTTCAGCTGCCTGCAAAAGAGTCTCAATAACTCTTCCAGGAATTTAGCAGCAAGGTAATATTCATCAAACCAAGTCATAGAATGTCAAGTCTTCTGGGAATTGTCAAGACTGCTTTCAAATCGTCTAAAATCTGTTGATAGAAAGTTAAAGTAATTTTTTTTCTCCAGAAGGGAAAATGAATAGTATTGTACATTCTTTTGCCTCCAGGAGGTTAAGATAGAAACTAATCAATTATTTTCTTCATATAGAAAAATGTTTACCCTATAATCCAATGATTATAGTTAGATATATTACATATAAAACACTGAGAAAGGGCTTCCCTGGTGGCGCAGTGGTTGAGAGTCCGCCTGCTGGTGCAGGGAACACGGGTTCGTGCCCCGGTCCCGGAGGATCCCACGTGCCGCGGAGCGGCTGGGCCCATGAGCCATGGCCGCTGAGTCTGTGTGTCCGGAGCCTGTGCTCCGCATCGGGAGAGGCCACAACAGTGAGAGGCCCACGTACCACAAAGGAAAAAAAAAAACCAAAACCCACTGAGAAATAAAAATGTTGAGGATTAGGATAAATTTGTATTTTCGTGAGTTTTTTTAATGAATTATTTAAAATAGAAAAGTAGAGAGAATAGGACATATGCACTAGGAAATTTTAACAAATGTGAACATTTACATATTTGCTTCAGTTATTTTTAAATAAACAACTCAGAAACAGTTCAAACCCTCTTTTCCTTTCTTCTTGATCACATTTCTCCCCTTTCCACTCTGGAAAGATGTGGCCAAAAAGGTGGTGCTTCTTCTCCCTTTAGCTCTGAGCCTATGGTTTTGGTATCGCCTTAGGAGGGGCAGGCCACCAGCATTTCTCACCACCCACCCCAACCCAGCTCTACGTGGCAAAGGCTAAATACCAGGTGAGTGCAGCCAAGATGTCAGCAACCCTCTTCCTCCTAGCTTACACCAGGTTTGGCAGATCAAGAATTCTAGGGCCCCAACTGCTCTAGCCCCAGATCCTTTATAGGATAGAATTTTAATGTGGGGAGAGGCAAGCTTAAGAGATCAGAGGCTATTGTCTCCACTGGAAAAGCAGGCATGTCACTTCAAGAGAAGCAGATGGACTACCCTGATCCCAGCTCCAGAACAGTGAGTTGGGGATTTTACCCAAGGAGAGAGGCAGCCCATAAGAACAGAGAGCTTTGGTGCTCTCCTTGAAGAAATTGTCTTTATTTGCAACAGAGTGTGGTAAATTCAAGGCTAAGGAGGCTGGAGAAAATAATGGAGATTTTAGCAGTAAACAGTCAATAGAAGGTGGTAAATCCCATGAGAGCAGCAAGGTAAACCACAGGACAGCTAGTTTGCTGGAGAGCACCATGGAAAGAGACTGCTAAAAAGAGCTCTCCTGGGGTCAAAACAAACCACAAAAGTTGACCTCAAAAAGTATCCCAACAACGAGGCCCACATTTATGTGAATTAGACTGTGAAACGATTTACGCTCCAAGGCATTGCTGAAAACAACAGAGCAATCAACCAGAAATTAGTGGAGCCTCAAAGCTGGGTGTTATACCCATAAAGGCAGAGAGCAAAACAGAGAGAACCGGGAAGGAAACGGTCAGAAAGAGCCCTACTACAACTACTGTAATCTTAGGTGATTGTGCGCTCTGAGAATGTACATCAGAGGCTTCTTACCCTGGTGAAACAGACTTCACTAAAATTGTCTAGCCGAGTTGTTAAACAAATAAACAAGCAAATATCAGTATCAAAAAGCCTCGGTGATGGGGATCAGTATCAAGAGCTACTACAATATATTATCTAAAATCTCCAGTTTTCAACAATGACAACAGAAAACAGGTGACATACAAAGACACTGGAACTGACACATACACAGGGAGACATAAAGCAAGTGACAGGAACTGCCTGTGAGGGAGCCCAGATGTTAGATTTAATAGACAAAGACTTCAAAGCAGCCTTTATAGATACATTTAAAAACTAAAGCAAACCACTCTTAAGAAGTAAAGGAATGTATAACAGTGTTTCATTATGTAGTGAATATAAAGAGATAGAAATTATTAAAAAATAAAAAAGAACCACATGGAAATTCTGAAGTTGAAAAGTACAATAACTGAAACGAAACTTTACTAGAGGGATTCAACAGTAAACTTGAACTGGCAGAAGAAAGAATCAGTTGAACAGCTGATTGATAGAGACTGTGAAATCTGAAGAATAGAGAGAAAAGAAAAGTGAAGAAAAATAGACACTCAGAAAAATGTGGGACACAAACTCACAATGTACGTATCATATGAGTAGCAGGACAGGAGAAAGGATTGAAAAAATTCTTCAAGGAAATAATGGCTGGAAATTCCCAAGGTTGATAGAAAACATTCGTCTACACATCAACAGGGGTCAGTGAACTCCAAGTAGGATAAAAATATATCTACACCCTGACAAATCATGTAAAATTGTTGAAAGACAAAGACAAAACCTTGCAAAGAAATATGACCTGTCAGATAAAAAGAAACCCCAATAAGACTAACATCTGACTTCTCATCACAAACAATGGAGGGCATAATAGGAATGACATATTCAAAGAACAAATCATTTTTATGGGGAAATTTCTAGCTTTGTGCAGCACTAGAACATACCTAATCCTTGTGTTGTTAAAAGTTCAGTCTCCTTCACTCTGGTCTATATCTGATCTGGCACCCCACGGCACAATGCAGCATTGCGGTTATCAGTACCACCTTTCCCCCTTACAGCTGTGACTGAGTTTTTTGTTTTCTGGCATCTAGGGATGACTCTGGTTCTTTAGAACTTGGCTCTGTGTGTATGTATTGCTTAGCATTTATAGGAATATTTAATGGAAAAGAATAAAAAGGAGATTTTTATAATACTTTGACATATGTTCTTTTACCCCGAATAAAAAAATTGGCCCATCCTCACGGTTATTGCTTAACATAGCAACATCTTATTGATAATGTTTCCAGAATGGCGGTCATGGAAGTATGCCTCTCAAATCTTCAAAAGGACCTGTGGGAGGGGGCACAGCTGACCGATGGCCCCTGTGCTTCCTCTCTGGGTCTCTCGCTGCATTCATGCAGAGGCCATGTTCTCCCCAGGTTACTCCCATCAGCAACTGAAACAGCAAGGGTACTACTGCAGGCTGGTCTGGAACTGCTCTACAATGGAATTTTTTTTGTTTTTGGGTGGGGGGACCCTTACTGTTCTGGTTGATACTCTTTTAGAAATGCTCTGCAGTCTGAGGCTATTCCTCTCTAATCATTGCTTCTCTCTCCCCTTTCGTAAGTGCCAGACCTGCTTCTTGGTCCTGAGGCTCTCTGCCGGTTCCCTCCTCCTTTATCATTCACAGTCCCCTCCCCCTCCCATAAGTTACAAGTCTCATCCTGCTTGGTATTTGCTTCTGAGGAGACTGAACTAATATACCAGGTTTTTGTGTCCCTAAAACATGGTTTAAGAATAAGGGGGGAAAAAAACCCCATAGTCTTTATCAAAATATCTGTTGGATAAAGGATTATTAATAGAATAATAGCCAACTCTTACATTTAAGTCTTTTAATATTAATATAGCTAGTAAACAGTTTTTAAATACTTTGCTTGGCAAATTGCAAAATGTCCCAGATATCTGAGAAATCAATATGCTTATTTTCAAGCAAATATAGACACACCTTGTTTTATTGCTCAGATAATGAGTATTTTTCTTACAAATTGAAGCTTTGTGGCAACACTGCATTGTCAGATGATGGTTAGCATTTCTAGCTATAAAGTATTTTTAAATTAAGGTATGTACATTGTTTTTTTAGACATAATGCTTTGCAGTCTTAATAGATCACAGTATAGTGTAAACATAAGTTTTATATGCACTGGGAAACCAAAAAATGTGTTTGACTTGCTTTATTATTATATTCCTTTTATTGAAGTGATCTGGAACCAAATCCTGAGGTGTGCCTATATGGTTATTGGTTCAAAAAAAAAAAAGCTGATTAGGTATATGTAACTTAAAATTTTTACCCTTTAAGATAAATTACCTTTCATTGAGGCTTGGTGAAGAAAACATTAGCCTTTAAAGTAAAGTACCTTTTAATGTTGCTCAGTGAAGAAAAACTTGAACATTTCATTATGTCAAAAATGTATCTTCTAAAAAGCAGATTGCTCCTCTCTACCTCACGGATGCATGGGGAGCAAATGAAATAACATGAGGCTGAGATAAGGTGAATGCAGTCAGAAGAGTGTTGTCTCGGCAATAATGTCCCTCTGTGCTTTTAATGATATTAGCCATGGATTTGTAGATTTACTGAGGGCAGCAATTCAGAAGCCATCATCACTGCCTTAGCATCTGCAGATATTAGAAATCAATATGCTGTGCTCGGATATTGAACTTGTGTATCCTCATATCATGTGAGTACTCTGACTCATATGATGCCAAGTAGACCTATAATATACAATGATAAATTAAATTTAGCTAAAAGCATTAAAAAGAAGAAAAAGAATCACCGAGATTTATTCCAAAACTGTAGAAAATTAATTTTGCCATTTAGAGAACTATTCCTTTTTCTAACCATATAAATTTGTGTATGCAAAATAGGGTACATTTTTTGTTATATAATGTCACTTTATATTGCCATTATTTGTTTTTAAGTAATTCCTTGTGGTAAGTTATTTCTTGAAATACATTATGTACTTCCCTATACATCTAAATTACTACTGCTTAGACACTAAACAGGATTAGCTTGTTGCTCTTTTTAAATGGCAACCTTGTGTAGAATCACTTTAACCACGCTGGTTGAATAGGTCAACAATTCAGGATGTAAAATAAAAACGTGAGAAATGTGCCCTGCAGTTTAGAATGCACTATCTACTTCTCCAAATATCTTAGCAACTGAAGTACAAACGGAAATTAGATTTAAAAAAAATAGCAAGTTGCATATTTGTCATCTAAATTAAATATACTCTAAAAGATTTCATGCAACTTTCTAAGTTTACCCTGTAAGTACAAACTCATTTTGGAAGACAGACATCTAGTTGCTTTGATATATCACTATAATTATGAAAGCACAAAAGTTAAATTTTAAAGTCTGTAGCAGTAAATTTTGAAAAACAAATCAAAATATTATATTATGGAAAGAGAACTAGTGAGAAGCTAGCGTTGATATCTTAATCTCACAGGGGGCATTCATTTTAATATCATTAAGACTAGTATCGATAAAACAATGACAATAACAAATAGGAAAAACATTTTTGCTTACTGAAATATTCATTATTATAATAGATAAAAATTTAACTGCTTGTTTTTCCTGAAATGTAAATATGTGTGAAAAATGAACTTTGTAAAGAAATTTTAGCTTAAGAAATATTAAAAAATGAATTATTTATGCAAGTAATTTTCTCAGTCTTTAAATATAGCCTAAGCATTTTATAGCTGAAAAATAAGATTTAAATCTCTATGTACAAATGATTTTATATATACATATGTAATTAATATAAACTCAGAATTATCATATGCTAAATTATCATATGCTGAGACTATGGTTCAATAAACAAAGTCATCTATAATGATGACAAGAAAGAATAATTTGGAAAATATCTTATATCAAAATTTTATTAATAAGGTTAATCTAAAAAAATCTTTGTTTTCCCTCAGGCCCTACATTATTTTTAAACTCCATTAACTGCTAAATTCCTCAAATTGCAAAGGACAAAATGAATTTCATAAAAAGCTATTTCTCTCTCTCCAGAGTAATGGTAAAAGTCCAAATAAATGAGCTAATAAGGTTACATATAATTTCTTTTTAAAAGCACAGATGTTTAAAATAACTTCTAACTATGCAGCAGCTTCAAACTTTATAATTTCTTGTTCATTCATCTGCCAAAAGTATAATTATACAAAGTAAACTGACTTCAATTAATAGTGAATAATTTGACTTCTAAAGAACAAAAGTGAGCATCTCTCATGAATTTTTACCTTGGACTAAACTGAAATAAACAGATCAACGGTATTTTAACTAAATAAAAAACAACTTTGAAATAAATGCATCCTAAACCCTAGTTTGCTAAGTTTATTGAAAAAGTAATATCTTGACAAACTCTATAAGCTGTATACAAATTGTATGCATTTAGCTAGGTAGTTTTTTAAATCACACAGCACATGGAGAAAAGTTCATTTATGACGTTTATTTTATTGAATGACCCTCTAGAATGATAGCATTACATATATATGTATATATGTATATACACATACAGATATATGTACATATATGACAATATATATGGTTTTATATTTATAGATATATTACTCTCAAGTACTATTAATAAATAAAATAAGTACCTGATGTCTTAATGAAAGCCAAATTAAAATTTATTAAATTTTTAAGGTACTCAAATACAGGAGAATAAGTCTTCTGGAAAAATGCTAATAAAAAAAATTGATATGATTTAAATACAGCAAAATAAAAGTTAATGCTTATATGTAATTTGTCTTTTGAGAAAATAATGAATTCAAATGTTATACTCAAGAATGCCTTGATTATTAACTACTGCTCCTCAAACTCTTTGGATCACCCAAGACAGATGATCCAAGTCCTTCTGAGGTATCATCAGATGGTCAATAGTAGCCTAATGCTATGTCACAATGCCTACATTATTCACCTTACTTCATCTCATCATGTAGGCATTTTATCATCTCACATCGTCACAAGAAGAAGGGTACTGCACTACAATAAGATATTTTGAGAGGGAGCGAGTAAGAGAGACCACATTCACATAACTTTTATTAAAGTACATTGTTACAATTGTTCTATTTTACTATTATTGTTAATCTCTCACTGTGCTTAATAAATGAATTAAACTTTACCATAGGTATGTATAGGAAAAATCATAGTACAAATAGGATTCAGTACTATCCACAGTTTCAGGCATTCACTGGGAGTTTTGGAACATTTCCCCCATGGATAAGGGGGTAACTACTGCACAAACTTTTGCCCTATATGTGGTGGGGCAGAACTATATAAATATATCAATATGTGTGTGTGTGTGCGTGCGCAAGTGTATGTGTGTGTGTGTGTGGGAGAGAGAGAGAGAGAAAGAGAACTTTTAGGCAAAATTCACTTCACAAATTGCTTGCATTGAAACATAAGCTTTTTACTTATAAAAAACGTACATTTTGTTCCCATTTAGATCATGTTAATTCTTATTTTAAAATCATTTCAAATAGGCACAGAAAAATGTTGCCCAAGCTGCAATGAAGTTAAAGCCCCTTTCAGAGGAAATGAATACACATACATATATATGTGTATATATCTATATCTATATAGATATAAACATATATAACATTTTATATACAAATGACTATACATATGTAATGACAAAAAAATGACAGTGGTCTGAAAGCAGTAAGAGAACAAAAATTCATGAAAAGCAGTCACACAATCTGAAAAATTACAAATATTGGAAAAATCAAAGATGCTTGGATCATTTAGTGTCAATTCAATAATAGCAATAACAAATCAGCACTATATAAAAATGTTAATATGATGGATCTGAATAACAATATACATTGTATGTAATGAATTTTGACAACTCAAGGAGCTCTCCTTATCCCTAAATGCTACATACTTAGCTATGTCAGATATTAAAAACTTTTGAAAAGTAAAAAATCTCTTTTTCAATGAGAAATTAGATTGACCTTGGGAATCCAGATTGAGGAAAAGTCTCAAGGGTTATGAAAGTGACCGAGGCTTTTACAATCTGTAAGAGTTACCTGGTTGGTGCAGGGGGCAACATAGCCAGTCTCCAGCTGTGGTACACTTAATGAGCTGCTACTATTGTCTGAGGGTTTGTGTCCCCTCAATATTCATATGTTGAAATCTTAACCCCCTAAGGTGATGGTGTTAGGAGCTACAGGTATTAAGAGGAGGGGTCCACCCTCACAAATGGGATTAGGGTCCTTATAAAAGAGGCTCCAGAGAGCTCCCCAGCCCCCTCCACTATGTGAGGATACAACCAGAAGTTTTTGACCCAAAAGAGGGCCTTCACCAGCCACACTGGCACCCTGGTCTTGGACTTGCAGCCTCCAGATATGTGAACAATACATTTCTATTGTTTATAAGCTACTCAGTCTGAGCTATTTATTATAGTAGCACAAAGAGACTAAGACAGCTACTGTTGTACCTCTCCCTGTAACTGTATTCCATTTTCTCATTAATGCAAGGGGATAGGGTCTCCTCAGCATTGAGTATAACTCTTTATTCAGATCTCGAAGAGTATCATGGCCCTTCCAGTATTTAAACCACCTTTCTTAAGAATGTGTGGCCAATTCAATTCTCTTTTATATCATTTGACTCCACTCTCAGTGTCACAGTAAAAACTGTTCCTCCCTTTAACCAACAAAAAACCAACCACAATTATCCAAAAAAAAATTTTTCCCTTAAAGAAGTTTGGGGATCTTTTAGGTTTTTTTTTTTCATCTTAATCTCATACCTTAAGCACACATCCATCAATCTCAAAGTGTATAAGGAGACTTTCAAGATGGGGGAGGAATAAGACATGGAGATCACCTTCCTCCCCACAAAAACATCAGAAATACATCTACATGTGGAACAACTCCTACAGAACACATACTGAATGCTGGAAAAAGACCTGAGACTTCCCAAAAGATGCCCTCAGGAGACCGACACACCAAGTCAGGGCCAAATCCAAAGCTGAACCCCAGGAGCTCTGAAAACAAAGAAGAGAAAGGGAAATCTCTCCCAGAAGCCTCAGGAGCAGTGGATTAAATCTCCACAATCAACTTGATGTACCCAGCACCTCTGGAACACCTGAATAGACAACGAATCATCCCAAAATTGACGCAGTGGACTTTGGGAGCAACTGTAGACTTGGGGTTTGCTTTTTGCATCTAATTTGTTTCTGATCTTATGTTTATCTCAGTTTGGTATTTAGAGTTTATTATCATTGGTAGATTTGTTTATTGATTTGGTTGCTCTCTTCCTTTTAATTACTTTTTAATTTTGAACAATTAAAAAAAATTATTTTAATAACTTTATTTCCTTCCTTCCTCCCTCCCTCCCACCCCTCCCTCCCTCCCTCCCTCTCTCTCTCTCTGTCTCTCTCTGTCTCTCTCACTCTCTCTCCCTTTCTCTCTCTCTCTTTTTTTCTTTCTCCCTTTTCTGCAAAGCCATGTGGCTGACAGCATCTTCATGCTCCAGCCAGGTGTCAGGCCACTGCCTCTGAGGTGGGAGAGCCGAATTCAGAACATCGGTCCACAAGAGACCTCCCAGCCCCACGAATATCAATTGTCAAGAGCTCTCCAAGAGATCTCCATCTCAACATGAAGACCCAGCTCCACTCAATGACTAGCAAGCTCCAGTGCTGGACACGCTATGCCAAACAACTAGCAAGACAGGAACACAACCCCACCCATTAGCAGAGAGGCTGCCTAAAATCATAAGGTCACAGACACCCCAAAACATACCATCAGACGCAGTCCTGCCCACCAGAAAGACAAGATCCAGCCTCATCCACCAGAACCAGGCACCAGTCCCCTCCATCAGGAAGCCTATACAGCCCACTGAACCAACCTTACCCACTGGGGGCAGCCACCAAAAACAATGGGAACTACAAACCTGCAGCCTGTGAAAAGGGGACCCCAAACACAGTAAGTTAAGCAAAATGAGAGGACAGAGAAACACACAGAAGATGAAGGAACAAGGTAAAAACCCACCAGACCAAACAAATGAAGAGGAAATAGGCAGTCTACCTGAAAAAGAATTCAGAGTAATGATAGTAAAGATGATCTAAAATCTTGGAAATAGAATGGAGAAAATACAAGAACATTTTAACAAGGACCTAGAAGAACTAAAGAGCAAACAAACAATGACGAACAATACAATAAATGAAATTTAAAACTCTCTAGAAGGAATCAAAAGCAGAATAACTGAGGCAGAAGAACGGATAAGTGACCTGGAAGATAAAATAGTGGAAATAACTACCACAGAGCAGAATAAAGGAAAAAGAATGAAAAGAATTGAGGACAGTCTCAGAGACCTCTGGGAAACATTAAATGCACCAACATTCAAATTATAGGGGTTGCATAAGAAGAAGAGGAAAAGAACAGGACTGAGAAAATATTTGAAGAGATTATAGTTGAAAACTTCCCTAATATGGGAAAGGAAATGGTCAAGTCCAGGAAGCACAGAGAGTCCCATGTAGAATAAATCCAAGGAGAAACATGCCAAGACACATGTTAATCAAACTATCAAATATTAAATACAAAGAAAAAATATTGAAAGCAGCAAGGTAAAAACAACAAAAACATACAAGGAAATCTCCATAAGGTTAACAGCTGATCTTTCAGCAGAAACTCTGCAAAACAGAAGGGAGTGGGAGGACATATTTAAAGCAATGAAAGGGAAAAACCTACAACCAAGATAACTCTACCCAGCAAGAATCTCATTCAGATTTGATGGAGAAATTAAAACCTTTGCAAACAAGCAAAAGCTAAGAGAACTGAGCACAACCAAACCAACTTTACAACAAATGCTAAAGGAACTTCTCTAGGCAGGAAACACAAGACAAGAAAAGGCCCTACAATAACAAACCCAAAACAATTAAGAAAATGGTAACAGAAACATACATATTGATAACTACCTTAAATGTAAATGGATTAAATGCTCCAAGCAAAAGACATAGGCTGGCTGTATGGATACATAAACAAGACCCATATATATGCTGTCTACAAGAAACCCACTTCAGACCTTGGGACACATACAGACTGAAAGTGAGGAGATGGAAAAAGATATTCCATACCAATGGAAATCAAAAGAAAGCTGGAGAAGCAATGCTCATATCAGACAAAATAGGCTTTAAAATAAAGACTATTACAAGAGACAAAGAAGGACACTACATGATGATCAAGGGATCAATCCAAGAAGAAGACATAACAACTGTAAATATTTATGCACCCAACACAGGAACATCTCAATACGTAAGGCAAATGCTAACAGCCATAAAATGGGAAATCGCCAGTAAAACAATCATAGTAGGGGCAATTAATACCCCACTTTCACCAATGGACAGATCATCCAAAATGAAAATAAATAAGGAAACCTAGGCTTAAATGAGACATTAAAGAAGAGGGAATTCATTGATATTTATAGGACATTCCATCCCAAAACAACAGAATACACTTTCTTCTCAAGTGTTCATGGAACATTCTCCAGGATACATCACATCTTCGGTCACAAATCAAGCCTTGGTAAATTTAAGAAAATTGAAATCATATCAAGTATCTTTTCCGATGACAACACTATGAGACTAGATATCAATTACAGGAAAAAATGTGCAAGAAACACAAACACATGGAGGCTAAACAATACATTAGTAAATAACCAAGATTTCACTGAAGAAATCAAAGAGGAAATCAAAAAATACCTAGAAATAAATGACAATGAAAACATGATGACCAAAAACTTATGGGATGCAGCAAAAGCAGTTCTAACAGGGAAGTTTATAGTAATACAATCCGACCTCAAGAAACAACTCAAACAACCTAACCTTACACCTAAAGCAATTAGAGAAAGAAGAAAAAAAAACCCCCAAAGTCAGCAGAAGGAAAGAAATCATAAAGATCAGATCAGAAATAAATGAAAAGAAATGAAGGAATCAATAGCAAAGATAAATAAAACTAAATGCTGGTCTTTGAGAAGATAAACAAAATTGATAAACTATTAGCCAGACTCATCCAGGGAAAAAGGGAGAAGACTCAAATCAACAGAATTAGAAATGAAAAAGGAGAAGTAACAACTAGCACTGCAGAAATACAATGGGTCAAGAGAGATTACTACAAGCAACTATATGCCAATAAAATGGACAACCCGGAAGAAATGGACAAATTCTTAGAAAAGCACAACCTTCCAAGGCTGAAACAGGAAGAAATAGAACATATAAACAGAGCAATCACAAGCACTGAAATTGAGACTGTGATTAAAAATTTTCCAACAGATAAAAGCCAAGGACCAGATGGCTTCCCAGGTGAATTCTATCAAACATTTAGAGAAGAGCTAACACCTATCCTTCTCAAACTCTTCCAAAATATAGCAGAGGGAGGAACACTCCCCAACTCATTCTACGAGGCCACCATCACCCTGATACCAAAACCAGACAAAGATGTCACAAGAAAAACAAACTACAGGCCAATATCATTGATGAAGAGAGATGCAAAAATCCTCAACAAAATACTACCAAAGAGAATCCAACAGCACATTAAAAGCATCATACACCAGGATCAAGTGGGGTTTATCCCAGGAATGCAAGGATTCTTCAATACATGCAAATCAATCAGTGTGATAAAACATATTACCAAATTGAAGGAGAAAAACCATATGATCATCTCAATAGATGCAGAAAAAGCTTCTGACAAAACTCGACACCCATTTATGATAAATGCCTCCAGAAAGTAGGCATAGAGGGAACTTACCTCAATATAATAAAGGCCATATATAACAAACCCACAGCCAACATCACTCTCAATGGTGAAACACTGAAACGATTTCCTCTAAGATCAGGAAAAAGATAAGTGGTGACAACTCTCACCACTATTATTCTATATAGTTTTGGAAGTTTTAGCCCCAAAATCAGAGAAAAAAAGAAATAAAAGGAATACAAATCAGAAAAGAAAAAGTAAAGCTGTCACTGTTTGTGGATGACATGACACTATACATAGGGAATCCTAAAGATGCTACCAGAAAACTACTAGAGCTAATCAATGAATTTGGTAAAGCAGCAGTATACAAAATTAATGCACAGAAATCTCTTGCATACCTATACACTAATGATGAAAAATCTGAAAGAGAAATTAAGGAAACACTCCCATTTACCATTGCAACAAAAAGAATAAAATACCTAGGAATATACCTACCTAAGGAGATAAAAGACCTGTATGCAGAAAACTATAAGACACTGATGAAAGAAATTAAAGATGATATAAACAGATGGAGAGATATACCATGTTCTTGGACTGGAAGAATCAACACTGTGAAAATGACTATACTACTGAAAGCAATCTACAGATTCAATGCAATCCCTATCAAACTATCTATGGCATTTTTCACAGAACTGGAACAAAAAATTTCACAATTTGTATGGAAACACAAAAGACCCTGAATAGCAAAATAATATTGACAAAGAGAAACGGAGCTGGAGGAATCAGGCTCCTAAATTTCAGACTATGTCACAAAGCTACAGTAATCAAGACAGTATGGTACTGGCACAAAAGGAGAAATATAGGTCAATGGAACAGGATATAAAGCCCAGAGATTAACCCCCACACATATGGTCTCCTTATTTTTGATAAAGGAGGCAAGAATATAAAATGGAGAAAAGACAGCCTCTTCAATAAGTGGTGCTGAGAAACCTGGACAGCTAAAGAATAAAAATGTACAAGAATGAAATTACTACACTCCCTAACACCATACACAAAAATAAACTCAAAATGGATTCAAGACCTAAACGTAAGGCCAGACACTATCAAACTCTTAGAGGAAAACATAGGCAGAATACTCCATGACATAAATCACAGCAAGATCCTTTTTGACCCACCTCCTAAAGAAATGGAAATAAAAACAAAAATAAGGAAATGGGACCGAATGAAATTTAAAAGCTTTTGCATAGCAAAGGAAAGCATAAACAAGATGAAAAGACAACCCTCAGAATGGGAGAAAATATTTGCCAATGAAGCAACTCACAAAGGATTAATCTCCAAAATGTATAAGCAGCTCATGCAGCTCAATATCAAAAATTCAAACAACCCAATCCAAAAATGGGCAGAAGACCTAAATAGACATTTCTCCAAACAAGATATACAGATTGCCAACAAATACATGAAAGGATGCTCAACATCACTAATAGTTAGAGAAATGCAAATCAAAACTACAATGAGGTATCACCTCACACCAGTCAGAATGGCCATTATCAAAAAATCTACAAACAATAAATGCTGAAGAGGGTGTGGAGAAAAGGGAACCCTCTTGCACTGTTGGTAGGAAGGTAAATTGATACAGCCACTATGGAGAACAGTATGGAGTTTCCTTAAAAAACTAAAAATAGAACTACCATACGACCCAGCAATCCCACTACTGGACTTACACCCTGAGAAAATCATAATTCAAAGAGGCATGTACCACAATGTTCATTGCAGCGCTTTTTACAATAGCCAGGACATGGAAGCAACCTACGTGTCTATCGACAGACGAATGGATAAAGAAGATGTGGCACATGTATACAATGGAATATTACTCAGCCATAAAAAGAAACGAAATTGAGTTATTTGTAGCGAGGTGGATGGACAAAGAGACTGTCATACAGAGTGAAGTAAGTCAGAAAGAGAAAAACAAATACCGTATGCTAACACACATATATGGAATGTAAAAAAATTTTAAAAAGGTTCTGAAGAAACTTGGGGCAGGACAGGTATCAAGATGCAGATGTTGAAATGGACTTGCGGACATGGGGAGGGGAAGGGTAAGCTGGGACGAAGTGAGAGAGAGGCATGGACATATATACACTACCAAATGTAAAATATATAGCTACTGGGAAGCAGTTGCATAGCACAGGGAGATCAGCTTGGTGCTTTATGACCACCTAGAGGGGTGGGATAGGAGTTAGACGCAAGAAGGAGGAGATATGGAGATACATGTATATATATAGCTGATTCACTTTGTTATAAAGCAGAAACTAACACACCATTATAAAGCAATTATACTCCAATAAAGATGTTAAATAAAAAAGTCTATAAACGCTCCAACCAGATTTAGAGGCCCTCATGCAAAGAATTTTGTGATTTTGTGAACAATGTGAGATTTCTGTGTATTAATTATGTATCCTGCAACTCTACCAAATTCATTGATTAGCTCTAGTAGTTTCTGCTGGCATCTTTAGGATTCTCTATGTATAGCATCATGTCATCTGCAAACAGTGGCAGTTTTACTTCTTCTTTTCCAATTTGTATTCCTTTTATTTCTTTTTTCTTCTCTGATTGCCGTGGCTAGGACTTCCAAAACTGTGTGGAATAATAGTGGCAAGAATGGACATCCTTCTCTTTTTCCTGATCTTAGAGGAAATGCTTTCAGTTTTTCACCATTGAGAATGATGTTTGCTGTGGGTCTGTCATATATGGCCTTTATGATGTTGAGGTAGGTTCCTTGTATGCCCATTTTCTGGAGAGTTTTTATCATAAATGGGTGTTGAATTTTGTCAAAAGCTTTTTCTGTACCTATTGAGATAATCATATGGTTTTTATTTTTCAATTTGTTAATATGGTGTATCATGTTGATTGATTTGCATATATTGAAGAATCCTTGCATTCCTGGGATAAATCCCACTTGATCATGGTGTATGATCCTTTTAAAGTGTTGTTGGATTCTGTTTGCTAGTATTTTCTTAAGGATTTTTGCATCTATATTCATCAGTGATATTGGTCTGTAATTTTCTTTTTTTGTAGTATCTCTGTCTGGTTTTGGTATCAGGGTGATGGTAGCCTTGTAAAATGAGTTTGGAAGTGTTCCTTCCTCTGCAATTTTCTGGAAGAGTTTGAGAAGGATGGATGTTAACTCTTCTCTAAATGTTTGACAGAATTTACCTGTGAAGCCATCTGGTCCTGGACTTCTGTTTGTTGGAAGATTTTAAATTATAGTTTCAATTTTATTACTTGTGAGTGCTCTGTTCATATTTTCTATTTCTTCCTGGTTCAGTCTTGGAAGGTTAGACCTCTCTAAGAATTTGTCCATTTCTTCCAGGTTGTCCATTTTATTGGCATAGAGTTGCCTGCAGTAGTCTCTTAGGATGCTTTGTATTTCTCCAGTGGCCGTTGTAACTTCTCCTTTTTCATCTCTAATTTTATTGATTTGAGTCCTCTCCCTTTTTCTTGATGTGTCTGGCTATCAGACACATCAATTATCAATTATCAATTTTGTTGATGTTCCCAAAGAACCAGCTTTTAGTTTTATTGATCTCTGCTATTGTTTTCTTTGTTTCTATTTCATTTATTTCTGCTCTGATTTTATTTCATTTATCTGCTCTATTTCATTTATTTCTGCTCTGATTTTATGATTTCTTTCCTTCTACTAACTTTGATTTTATTTGTTCTTTCTCTAGTTCCTTTAGGTGTAAGGTTAGATTGTTTGAGATATGTCTTGTTTCTTGAAGTAGGCTTGTATTGCTAAAAACTTCCTGCTTAGACCTGCTTTTGCTGCATCCCATAGGTTTCGGATCATTGTGTTTTCATTGTAATTTGTCTCTAGGTATTTTTTGATTTCCTCTTTGATTTCTTCAGTGATGTCTTGGTTATTTAGTAACATATGGTTTAGCCTGAATGTGTCTGTGTTTTTTACGTGTTTTTCCCTGTAATTTATTTCTAACCTCATTGCATTGTGTTCAGAAAAGATGCTTGATATGATGTCAATTTTCTTAAATTTACCAAGGCTTGATTCGTGACCTAGGATGTGATTTATCCTGGAGAATGTTCCGTGTGCACTTGCGAAGAAAGTGTAATCTGCTGTTTTTGGATGGAATGTCCTACAAATATCAGTTAAATCTATCTGGCCTATAGTGTTGTTTAAAGCTTGTGTTTCCTTATTAATTTTCTGTCTGGATGATCTGTCCATTGGTGTGAGGTGTTAAAGTCGCACACTATTATTGTGTTACTGTCATTTCCCTCTATTATAGCTGTTAGTAGTTGCCTTATGTATTGAGGTGTTCGTATGTTGGGTGCATATATATTTATAATTGTTATATCTTCTTGGATTGATCCCTTGATCATTATGTTGTGTTCTTCCTTGTCTCTTATAACATTCTTTATTTTAAAGTCTATTTTATCTGATATGGGTATTGCTACTCCAGCTTTCTTTTGATTTCCATTTGTGTGGAATATCTTTTTCCATCCCCTCACTTTCAGTCTGCATGTGTCCCTAGGTCTGAAGTGGGTCTCCTGTAGATAGCATATATATGGGTTGTGTTTTTGTATCCATTCAGCAAGCCTGTGTCTTTTGGTTGGAGCATATAATCCATTCACATTTAAGGTAATTATTAATATGTATGCTCCTATTACCATTTTCTTAATTGTTTTGGGTTTGTTTTTGTAGGTCCTTTTCTTCTCTTGTGTTTCCCACTTAGAGAAGTTCCTTTAGCATTTGTTGTAGAGCTTGTTTGGTGGTGCTGAATTCTCTTAGTTTTTGCTTGTTTGTAAAGCTTTTGATTTCTCCATCGAATCTGAATGAGAGTCTTTCCGGGTAGAGTAATCTTGGTTGTAGGTTTTTCCCTTTCATCATTTTAAGTATATCATACCTCTCCCTTCTGGCTTGTAGGTTTCTGCTGAGAAATCAGCAGTTAACCTTACGGGAGTTCCCTTGTATATTATTTGTCGTTTTTCTCTTGCTGCTTTCAATAATTTTTCTTTGTGTTTAATTTTTGCCAATTTGATTACTATGTGTCTTGGCTTGTTTCTCCTTGGGTTTATCCTGTATGGGACTCTCTGTGCTTCCTGGACTTGGGTGGCTATTTCCTTTCCCACGTTAGGGAAGTTTACGACTATAATCTCTTCAAATACTTTCTCTGGTCCTTTCTCTCTTCTCCTTTTGGGACCCCTATAACATGAATGTTGTTGCATTTAATGTTGTGCCTCCCAGAGGTCTCTTAGGCTGTCTTCATTTCTTTTCATCCTTTTTTCTTTACTCTATTCCACAGCAGTGAATTCTTCCATTTTGTCTTCCAGGTCACTTATCTGTTCTTCTGTGTCAGTTATTCTGCTATTGATTCCTTGTAGTGTATTTTTCATTTCAGTTTTTGTATTGTACATCTCTGTTTATTCTTTAATTCTTCTAGGTGTTTTTTTGTTAAGTCTTCTAGCTCTTTGTTATACATTTCTTGCATCTTCTCAATCCTTGTCTCCATTCTTTTCCTGAGGTCCTGGATCATCTTCACTTTCATCATTCTGAATTCTTTTTCTGGAAGGTTGCCTATCTCCACTTAATTTAGTTTTTCTGGGGTTTTATCTTGTTCCTTCATCAGGTACATAGGCCTCTGCCATTTCTTTTTGTCTTTCTGTGAATGTGGTTTTTGTTCCACAGGCTGCAGGACTGTAGTTCTTCTTGCTTCTGCTCCACAAGTCTTGACTGAAGGATTTGCTTCTATCTCTTTTGAGTTCTCTAGTAAACATTTAGGGTTTTCTTTTCTGTACTTTTTGAATGAATTTATACCCTTTTTTCCTATGAATGTCAGCATGTTTTAAAGTTCCATTTTTGCTGGAAGTAGAGTCTCATTTTGCTTGAGGCTTACTTGGCTATTTTTATTAGCAGCCATTGTGTATTATCTGTGATTAGATTACACCTGCACCAATTCATTTCCCTCACCATTCACAGTTCACAGTAAGTAAATAAACTTAAAACCAGCCTAAGAGATGACTGAGAGCATACAGGACAAAATAAATACATCTAAGCAGTAATAACCAGCAGCAAATAAAATACTATTTTAATTTCAGCACATCAAATGGAAAATATAAGAAAATATGCATTTATGTATTTTTGAATAGAACCAGCAGGTTGAAAACATCACAGAAAGTAAAGCAAACACAGGCTTCCTGTACAGGGTAATTAGCATTTATGCAAAGAGAGAACATGACATTAAGATGACATTCTACACATAGCACAGGGAGATCAGCTTGGTGCTTTGTGACCACCTAGAGGGGTCGGATAGGGAGGGTGGGAGGGAGGGAGACGCAAGAGGGAAGAGCTATGTGAACATATGTATATGTATAACTGATTCACTCTGTTATAAAGCAGAAACTAACATACCATTGCAAAGTAATTATACTCCAATAAAGATGTTAAAAAAAAAAAGATGACATTCTAGACTTAGGCTTAAATCTTCTTGAATTGATAGCAGATTTTTCCTTTAGAAACAATGCCATATGTGATGGCTTAATGTATATGTCAACCCAAGGAAGCCAATTTAATCTACAATGTGACTTTTGGGATAATATTGTACTAGAGCATCATATATCTGGACAACCATAATACAAATAATGTTTATGAAAAAGATGCTCCTTTTAGATAAATTCATTAAAAATTAAAATAATAATGTGAGCAAACAATATACTGGGACAGAGTTATTAAAAGGCCAAAAACAAAGCAAAACAAAAAAGTGAAACAGAACACAACAACCCAAAGCAAATCAAAAAAACAAATAGAAATAGCAGTATCTCAAAGAACGTGAAATAGGATAATAACAATCAGAAATAAATAACCAAGATGGTTACTTTCAGCATCACCGAAAGACTGTCCTCCCTTGTCTGCCATTCTGCTTAAAGAAAACAGACCCCTCCCTCTATATGGCATTGGGCTCACACTTTATATCACCCTATACATAATTCTATCATCAAATTAATGTTGCTTTACTTGTGTGTTTCTCCCACTGTATTATAATCTAATTGAAAAAAATGGAATAAAATATTTCTGATTTCTAACACATAATAACTGCTCAAAACATTTTGAATAACTGAGTCTTTCTTATGTTTTAAAATAGCAATTTTATGGGTATTTACAATAAATTCCCTGGTTTTATGTTACCTTTGATGATTTGCCAAGTTTATTTCAAGATCAAATTTATTAACATGTATAGCTACCCATCTCCTCTACTCCCAACACACACACGCACACACACACACACACACACACACACACGTATGCATGCACGCATGCACACGAGCACTGACTGAAAGGATTATATTTTATCAATCTGGTTCCTTAACCTGAGAATTTAGGTCAATCTACATTATAAAGGAAGGGGAAAGGGAAGGGTAAGAGGGTAAGAATTGGAAAGAATAGTTGGAAGAAAAAAAAGTACTTGTGAGAAATGTTGCTGTGGGTTTTGATTTAGAGTCTTACTAACCTTTTCCTAGAAGCACAATTTAAGTATTGGAATACGTTTTAGAAAAAATTTTTTCTGACTGGACTTTGTTGCTTTATGAACTCTTTGCAAAGTTTGGTACACGTAAGATGCTTGTTTTATTAAGATTCCGTTAGGTGGGGCAAGTATCTGAGACTTAAGCTGCATCATTCATTCAGCTTCACCTCAAAGTAAAAGCTTTGTCTTTATATATGAGCCAAGAACACACTTCAACCATGATCATCTGATTCTTCGGAATATGCTACAAGTAATAAAATTCGAATAGATAGGGGCCATTGTAGGTCTGAGAACATAACCACAAAATCAAAGCTAAAATCAGAATCTCAATTTCTTTTAAGAATGCGTGGTGTGGGAGTGGGCATGCACTCGAAGATGCTTAAATGAAACTGCATGGATTTGTGAGATGAAAGTCACTGTACCTTAAATAATAATAATAATGTAAATAGCAACAATAGCATCTAACATTTATTGAGTATTTCCTCTGTGGTAAGCACTGCTTTGAGCATTTTATATATATCAATTTATTTAATCCCTTTAATAATCCTTTGATGTTGGCAACAGTGCTAATTCCATTTCACAGTCAAGGAAACTAAGGCACAGAGAATTTAGGTAATGGATCCATAATTAAGCATCAGTCAAGTATTGGGGCCAGAATTCAAACCTGGGAATCTAGTTTCATAACCTTCTCAACCATATTCTTACCTACCATTATATACTGTAATATTTCCTAAGAAACCAGCATCCTTTCTAGGGAGCTAGGTTAATGTCAGACTTGATGGGATTCGTTGAATGTTATTTCCTTGCACCTTCGTTAAAAAATAAACGACAGATCCTTCAAGGGATCTGAATGCTGTTGTAGGGCTGACAAATAAGCATTCTTTGAAGCCACTAGTAGTGACTACTTCCAACTGGAAAATAAAGACATGTAAGTAGCATGTGCTATGAACTGGAGTGGTGTCTTTAACTTGTATTTGGCATATGTCAGTAGCTAAGATACTCCAGGGTACAAGTCTTCAGCAAACAGCACAGTATATTATCCATGTACATACATCATCCATAACTTCATTTTTGTAGAAAATCGGCTCGCTGCTCCTCAGTGGGTGAACTGCAGTGGGTGTAGTAGCTGGGAATTATGTCAAATGCTATAATAACATGTTAGAAAAAAGGATAATGGGCCCCACTTTCATGTTCCAACTGGCATTTCGACAAGAGTGGGCTATTTGCCAAAGGACGTTAAGCTAAGTGTTGGAGAAGCAGAAACAGCTCCACCAGGTTCATTCAGTAGAGAATTATGGTCAAAAATTATTTAATCTGGGTTCCTCAAATGCTACTGGTGAGACTAATCAGAACACAGTAAAAATCCCCATGTTACGACTAAATCCCTCACGAGCCTGAACTTTTAGTATTACTTTTTAGCAATAGATTAAAGATTCACAAAATTTACATATTTAAAAAGAACAACTTCAGTTATGTTACCCCCTATTTTCTTCAAAAAATAGCAAATAGCATCTTATTTGTCTTAACGTGTGTAATCCACCTAAGGAAATGTGAAGTTGAAGGATCAAGCGTGAGTCATGTTTTTAATTTAAACTCGACATCATGTATTTAAGCCAAAACAAAGCTTCACAATTAGAGTGAGCTGTACGTGCCTCTGAGGAAATCCAGCCAGCCAGCTTGCCAGTGTTCATATACAGAGATATTCACTCTTTAGTCAAGTTTTTGTCTGATTAATGTTATTTTAGATGATGGGTAGCCTTGTGAATAAATGATGAAAAGATGTAAGCTAAAATATATAGTAGCACAAGCCAGCACTCCAGGACGTAAAGAGCTATTTTTAAAAGGGATGTTATTTGGAAAGTCAAGAGCAGTTTAAAGAGGAGTGAATATGACAGCTCAATAATGAGCAGCAGTGGCCTCTTCATTGTTCCCTCCCAGGCTTGCACGTGCCAATGGGGAGTGTGTTTGCCAAATCAGGAGACTAATTCAGCGAAAACCATTCTTCCACCTTTTGAGAATGGACTAAAAATATACACATTTTGGAAAACTAAAACAAATATTTTGGCCCAACCATATATGTGTTAGAAAAGCAAAGCTAGAAGAGATGAGTTAGTGAATGAAAATTACACATAGAAGTTCTGCAATACCTGTGACATTCATGCCAGTGCTAGATTAATTTATTAAAATGTACACCCACTGGGAAATATAAAGAAAAACAGAACATTATCTGTGCTATTGCCTTCAGGAGCATCATTTTTCCTTATTTAGAGATCAACCCAGCACTTTTTACTGCAGACCACAAATTGCTTTACAAACATTCATGTTGATTTTGAATGGATTGCCAGATTTGCCTCACAGCTTGAAGCAAATCACATCCTATAATATCTGATAAACAGAGACGTTTTGTTTCAATGGTACATGTTCCGTTTAAGGGATACATGCAGTTGTTTCAGAAATTGTCTAGTCCTTCTGTTAATTAGGTGGGCTCTTTTAGTTACAAGGCAACACTGGTACCAAAATATTTTGGGAAAATTGTCCTTCAGGAGTTAACTCAGGTTATATCAAACTTTAATAATAAAGACATTGAATATATTTTTAAAAGCAAATTTCACATTTAAGGTCTACTGGGTGCATATTTTTATTTCAAAAGTTTTACTTTTTTCAGGATAAGGGTAAGACTCTAAATCTAGGATGCTTTTATCTCTGCAGTAGTGAATAAATTCCATAGTTTCTTTGGTACCTTGTAAAAGCACATCATTCATATACACATGCACCTTCATCTCAGGGAAGCCCAAAATATCTGTATTTTAAATTTCTTCTTTTAATTAAATACAATCCATGATGGGTAATTTCTTATTAAGGCATATTTGGACTTATATCAAACATATCATTGATCTCATCTTTTTCTCTTTTTCCCCATTAGTCTAGGAAAGGAAGATGCTATAATTATAGCGCCTGCTCACCATTTTCAAATATGGTGCATCGGCACACGTCATGTCCTATTCCAACTGCTGTGGTGTCTTCCTAGAGGGGACGGCCCTCCTCTACGTTTCACTTAGGAAAGGAAGCCCAAGACAGGGTTTGCATCTTCCTTAACCTTGCAGCTCGCACAACATCTATCCTGCACAGTATCTGGGCTAAAACTTTTCTTGGTTGTTTAGTTTGGTTACCCATGTTGCAGATTCCCCCATTTCACAGAGAGCTAAAGAATTAGAATGGAACCTCAAGATAAATTTCTGACTCTCTTTTTGTAAAAAAAAAAAAAAAGCAAATCTGGGCTTCCCTGGTGGTGCGGTGGTTGAGAGTCCGCCTGCCGATGCAGGGGACACGGGTTTGTGCCCTGGTCCGGGAAGATCCCACATGCCGCGGAGCGGCTGGGCCCGTAAGCCATGGCCGCTGAGCCTGCGCATCCGGAGCCTGTGCTCCGCAACGGGAGAGGCCACAACAGTGAGAGGCCCGCGAACCGCAAAAAAAAAAAAAAAAAGCAAATCTTCTAAATTTTAAAATCCCTTTGTTCTGAAGATAGGTGGAGAATGACTCTGATACAAGGCAGCTTCACTTTCTCTCTTAAGGCAAATTAGTGATAAGTACAAAGTACTTTCTTTTAAAGTGCTGTCTTGATGGAAAATGTACTGGGTTTTTCTATTCATAGGCTAGGTCAAAATGAATATAGTAATCCTAGTATTGATTTCCTTTTGTGCTTTCCTGAAAGTAGTTTTTGTTATATTAAACATCACATGACTTTTAACTAAAATTATGCCTGATCATAAGCTATATTTGGGACTCTCCCTGATATAACTGTTCATAATCTCTTCTTCAGCTTGGTTTTGGATTGTTTCCAAAGTAAAATATCATATAAATTAGAATTTGGGATGTCCTCCTGCTATGGAGTGAATTGTGTTCCTCCAAAATTCATCTGTTGAAGCCCCAACCCCAAATGTGATGTTATCAGAGATGAGATCTTTGGGGGATAATTAAGTTTAGAGGAGATCAGAAGGTGGGGCCTTCATGGTGGAATTAGTGCCTTATAAGAAGAGACAACAGAGATTTTACTTCGTCTCTTTCTCTGCTATGTGAGGACACAGTGAGAAGGTGACTGTCTGCAAGCCAGGAAGAGAGCTCTCACTAGGAACCAAATATGCAGCACCCTGACCTTGGACTTTCCAGCCTCCAGAGTTGTGAGAAATAAATGTCTGTTGTTCAAGCCACCCACTGTATGGTATGTTGTTATAGCAGCCCAACTTGACTAAGATAACTTCCCGGCTGTGAGTTTAGAATATGAGGAAGCAATATAATTGCAAATCACTCCTGAAGGAAATTTGAAGCTGAGTTCCTGTATGTAGATTGAGTTTTAGCTTCATAACACACTGCATTCTCAGGATCTATGTCTTCAAGCCTTGAATAGCCAGACTTTCTCCACAGATGGTACCTTCTGTTTAGATTCATTGTGTTAATTCTACTTATGAATCCAAGGAAGGCCTCTGAGGACCATCCAAAGTAAAAGTAGATAACTCTTCCATTAACTGACAACTTTCTATCATTATCAGAGTTAAGGAAGACTCAAAATATAGATTTAAAGAGCCTGAGTTAGGGTCCAGCTGATGCCCTGGACTCCAGGATACCTTGTGGTATTAAAGTGATATTTTTCTGACAACTTCAAAGGGTAAATCTCTTCAGGAAGTGCAGCTCTATGAAAGTTTAGTCAAAATCAGAAGCTGCATCTCAGTTACAGCATCAGAGATCCCTGTCTTTCACATTAGAGTTCTTCCCCTGAGATGGATGGGGCAAACAGTCAGGTATATATAGGAAAGATCCAAACTCATGTAACTGACTGGAAACTTCTCTCCTTCGAATCCCAGTAATGGGGGCTGAAAAATCATCATTTCCTTATATATTTCTATAAAAAAGGGTGAAGTAAAATTTTTTCTACTTAACGTTGCAGAAATAAAATGGCAACAAATATATGGTTAGAAGCCACACAGTTCTGTCAACAACGTTAACAGAATTTAGATCAAATTCCTTGGATAAATTAGCAGTTTTCATGTCTAGTTTACATGGGCTCAATTATAGGTGTGGTGGACTTGGGGTCACACAAATGGCAGAGGTTCAGATCTGGTTTTGATTACCAAGATTTGTAGAATATGTTTTTGTGTTTAACTCTTACTGTAACTTTGCCAGTGAGTGTTTGCCTAACCTCTGCCTCCTGTACATCGTTTCAATTCCCTAACATACTTCCATGCTTTCAACTTGTATCTCCCAGGTCTTTGCCAGAGTTCTGCGGTTCCTTCACACACTCCTAAGGCGCACGCCTGCATGACTGGCTTCCATATGGATGCTTCAGGCACATACGCA